>NC_089268.1:21056213-21364615 GCF_963930625.1 Muntiacus reevesi | reverse complement strand
AACCCCAAAGACATGACAGAAGTAGAAAAACTTGAATGTGACAAGTCAACATCACATGCTACACATAGGCTACAATAAGAACACAGCACGGCTTTTATGATGTTCTGGTCTACATCATATATTCTCAGCGTAATCATGAGGAAGTATCAAACCCAAAGGAGGGAAACTTCCCTGGTGGTCCAGTGGCTAAGGTTTCATGTTCCCAGTGCAGGGGGCCTGGGTTTGAGCCGTGGTCAGGGAACTAGATCCCACCTGCTGCAACTAAAGATCCTGATCTCAATGAAGCAGCCCTGAATGGTGGCATGAAGCAAGATCTTAATCCCCTGTCCAGGAATTTAACCTGGGTAGCCTGGATGAGTATAGAAGGCAATGGCACCCCACTCCAGTACTCTTGCCTGGAATCTCACATGGATGGAGGAGCCTGATAGGCTGCAGTCCATGGGGTCACAAAGAGTCGGACACGACTAAGCGACTTCACTTTCACTCTTCACTTTCACGCATTGGAGAAGGACATGACAACCCACTCCAGTGTTCTTGCCTGGAGAATCCCAGGGATAGGGGAGCCTGGTGGGCTGCCGTCTATGGGGTCGCACAGAGTCGGACACGACTGAAGTGACTTAGTAGCAGCAGCAGCAGCTTGGATGAGAACCAGAAATCCTAGCCATCAGACCAGCAAAGGCTAGAGGGCTAGGAGCTATTTTTCCCTGGATCTTTTCCCCCAGTGAAAAATGTGTTTGTCGTGGAGGCAGAAACTGCAAATGTAGGTATAAAGTGTATTATTAGAGACAAAGGACAAGAGGGAGAGCAAAGAGAGAAATGGTTTTTTCGATGGGACTGAAAGAAACAAGGCAGAGATGCGCATCCAAAGAGTAAGGGTGTGGGCACCCCCTAGTGAGGAGGGATGCAGTAAAGATGTGGCTAAGTCATTTATATAGTTCAGTTCTTCCCGGTTTTGTCTTCCTTCAGGCCAATTATCCAGATTCTTTTTCCACACCTGACCTACCCTACATGGATGTACAGGCACTCTTCAGCCAAGATGGATCTCCAAGTGAAGGCTTCTGAGAGGAGGACTCATTATGACCTGGCATTACCCCTTGACCTTTGACCCACAAGAAGCCTTTCTGTGCATTCATAGTGTCTCCCTTGTCCCAAAAGGGGGGGAGCAGAGATCCCTTAATCCTTTACTCAAACACGACTTTGCCCTTCTTTGTCATTGCCATGACTGTTACCTTGACTATTGCCATGACTATTACCTTAAGGTGTTTACAAGAGACAGAGACTGGCTATTTACCCTGTCTCTGTTGCTACTTCTATTTCAGAGGGCAAACAGGAGGCTGACTGTCTTAGGAGTCCACCTATCTCTTGTCTCAGAAAATGCTAATAGTTGTAAATTCCAGGCAGAAGCCCACTTCTTCATGCCCCATGAAATGCAAGCAGGAGGCCAGTTGCAAATGTCTAACCTGGAGCCCATCTATCTCTTGCCTCAGTCCTGCTCACCACAAGAAAGAAAGAAGATCTCATGTGCCACCACTAAGACCTAAAGTAGCCAAATAAATAAGAATTAAAAAAAAAAAACCCAAAGGATGTACTTTCTATACAATGACTGGCCCACAATCTCAAAGACTGTCAAGGTTGTTATTTCAGACTGAAGGAGATTAAAGAATCATGGCAAATGAATGAAAAGCAGTATCTCCTGTTGGCTCGTTTTACATAAAGAGTCTGACAAAGGTTATATAAGAGCTCTTTGTGTTTTCCTTGCAAATTTTCTGTAAGTCTGAAATTCTTTCAAAAGAAAAAAAAAAGGACAGCTATCAGGAATACTATGTAGCCATTAAAAATGTTCAGTGTTGACACTGAAAGTATGATCATCAACAATAAAATAGATAAAGTGGACTTATCAAAATTTAAAACTTTGGTGCTTGATAGTGAGGACACTATCAAGAAAAAGACAACTCAGAAAATAGGAGAAAATATTTGGAAAGCATATATCTGATAACAGATTCATATCCAGAATATAGACAGGACTCTTACAATTGCACACCCACACACCCACCCACCCACACACACAAAGAAAAACAACCCAGTTAAAACATGGACAATGGTTGAAAAAGAGAGAGAGAGAAATACTTTGGCATAAATTTAATAAAATAAATCCATAATCTATGTGAGAAAAAGTATAAAGCAGTGGTGGAAGAAATCAAGGGAAAAGCTAGAAAGATGGAGAGATGGTCCATATACACGGATAAGAAGACTAAATATGGAAGATGTCAGTTTTTCCCAACTTGCTCTTTAGATTCAATGCAGTCCCAATCAAAATGCCAGCAAATTATTTTGTGGATATTGACAAACTGATTCTAAACTTTGTATGAAGCAGCGAAACAATGAGAATAGCCAACACAATTCTGAAGGAGAAGAACAAAATCAGAGAGCAGACACTACCTGATTTCAAGACTTACTAGAAAGCTACAGTAATCAAGGCAATGTGATATTGGTGAACAAAGAGATAAATAGATCAAAGGAACAGAATAAAAGTCCAGAAATAGACTTACATAAATATGTATAGTCAACTGATCTTTGACAAGGAGCAAAAGGAATAAAATGGAGAAAAAATAATGTCTTTTTAACAAATGGTGCTGGAACAACCAGACAGTCATATGCAAATCATCTTTATCATCATCATCATCATTATCATTTGGATATAGAGTTTATACCCATCACAAAAATTAACTCAAAATGGACTATAGACCTAAATGTAAAATGAAAAACTATAAAATTCTTAGATAATATAGAAGACCTCAATGACTTCTGCTATAATGAAGACTTAAAATTTTTTTTAATGTTTATTATTTATTAATTGGCCATACCATGAGGCTTGTGAGATCTTAGTTCCTCAACCAGGCATTGAACCTGGGTCCATGGCAGTGAAGTCTTACCACTGGAGCACCAGGGAATTCCATAATGAAAACTCTTTAGATCGAACACCAGAGGCACAATCCATGAAATAGATCTGTACTGGACTTCATTAAACTTAAAAACTTTTGCTCAGCAAAAGACACTGCCAAGTAGATGCAAAGACACACCACAGAGTTGGAGAAATTATTTACAAAATGCATTTTCTTTGCTTTTAACTTTTTAAAAGTTTATTTTTTAATTGAAGGATAGTTGCTTTACAGAATTTTGTTGCTTTCTATCAAATCTTAACATGAATCAGCTATAGGTACATATATATCTCCTTCCTTTTGAACCTCCCTCCCATCTCCCTCCCCATCCCACCCGTCTAGGTTGATACAGAGCCCCTGCTTGAGTTTCCTGAGACATACAGTAAATTCCTATTGCCTATCTATTTTACATATGGTAATGTAAGTTTCCATGTTACTCTCTCCATACATCTCACCTGCTCTTTCCCTCTCCCCATGTCTGTAGAGAATAAGTTTACTTTCTATGTCTGTTTCAGAGAAGGAAATGACAACCGACTCCAGTACTCTTACCTGGAAAATCCCACGGACAGAGGAGCCTGGTAGGGTGGAGTCCATGGGGTCACTAAGAGTTGGACATGGCTGAGTGACTTCACTTTCACTTCTCACTTTCATGCATTGGAGAAGGCAATGGCAACCCACTCCAGTGTTCTTGCCTGGAGAATCCCAGGGACGGGGGAGCCTGGTGGGCTGCCGTCTATGGAGTCGCACAGAGTCGGACACGACTGAGGTGACTTAGCAGTAGCAGCTATGTCTGTTTGTCCATTGCTGCCCTGTAAATAAATTTTTCAGTATCATTTTTTCTAGATTCTGTATATATGTGTTAGAATACGATATTTATTTTTCTCTTTCTGACTTAACTTCACTCTGTATAATAGGCTCTAGGTTCATCCACCTCATTAGAACTGACTCAAATGCATTCCTTTTTATGGCTGAGTAATAGTCCATTGTGTATACATACCACGACTTCTTTATCTATTCATCTGTCAATGGATATCTAGGTTGCTTCCATGTTCTAGCTATTGTAAATAGTGCTGCAGTGAACAGTGAGATACATGTGTCTTTTTCAATTTTTATTTCCTCAGGGTATATGCCTAGGAGTAGGATTGCTGGGTCAGATGGTGGTTTTATTCCTAGTTTTTTAAGGAATCTCCATACCATCTTCTATAGTGGCTGTATCAATTTACATTCCCACCAAAAGTGCAAGCAAAACACATATTTGATATAGGATTGTTAATCTAAATATAAAATAACTCTTAAAAAGAAAAAATAAGAAAACAAATCAGTTAGAGAATGGGCAAAAAATCTGAACATCTTACCAAAAAAGATCTGTGGATGCAAATAAGCAAATGAAAAAAATGTTCAATATCATATATCATTAGGAAGCTAGGTTAAAGCAATAATAAGATACCACTACACGCCTTTTAGAAAGGCAAATTTCTAAAATACTTACAAAATCAAAGGATGGTAAGTGTGTGGAACAACAGGAAATCTCATTCATTGCTGGCTAAGATGCAAAGTGGTGTAGCTACTTGGAAGGCAGTTTCTGACGGTTTCTTAGAAAACATATTCGTACAATATGATCCAGCAATCATGCTCCTCAATATTTACCCAAGTGAGTTGAAACTTATGTTCCCACAGAACACATGGAGGAAATGTAATTGCATATTGCTAAACGAAAGAAGCCAATCTGAAAATTCTATACAGTATGCTGTATGATTCCTGCTATGTGACATTCTGGAAAAGGTAAAACTACAGAGACAGTTAAAATGTCAGTGATTGCCAAGGGTTAGAGGGGAAGTAAGAATGAATAGGAAGAGCAAAGAGGATTTTTAGGGCAGTGAAACTGTCATGTAAGAGACTGTAATGGTGGATATGTCATTATATATTTGTTAAACTCAAAGAATGTACAACACCTAAAAGTGAACCCTAGTGAAAACTATGGACTTTGGTTAATGATGTGTCAATATCCGTTCATCTTTTGTAACAAATGTTCCACTCTCATGGGGAATGTTGATAATGAGAGAGGCTATGGGTGTGTGAGGGCAAGGGCTATATGAGAAATCTCTGTACCTTCCACTCAATTTTGCCATGAACCTTAAAAAAAAGTCTGTTTAAAAAATAAGAACATTTGTGTCTAAGTAGTAAGAAAATGACTGTTCATTTTTACGGCTGCTAACATCTATTGAGTGCTTCTGTGTGCCAGGCATTGTGCTAAATGCTTTACATGTATTACTTCACTGAATTCTCACATTAAATCTTGTGTTTTTTCACCTTAGCAAAATTTCTTCAATAAATATATTACTTCTATAATGAGAAAACTTTCTTTGTAAACATATATGTACTTAATAGATCCTATTAAGGTGAAGGTCTTCAGATTGGTGAAGATCCTAGGATTTAGTTGCTGTGAAATTTAGTTCAAAGGATTGAGGATATTTTCCTTGGAAATGGGAACTTAAGAGTGAGTGATGATGGCTATCTTCACATATTCTGAAAACAGTCAGTTGGAAGAGGAATTGGACTCTGTCTTCATAGCTTCAAAAAGTGAACTAGAACTGCTGAACGAAAAATCCCACAAAAACAATTTAGGGCTTAGTATAAGGATGCTTTTCCAGAAAATTCTATCCAAAAAAGTAATTCATCTAATCGGTGATTGTATATGGATTTATGCATCTAGAAAAAGTTTGGAGGAGTAGGAGCCTGAGGTCATTTTCAACTCTGAAATTCGGTCTTTATTTATATTTAATGAAGATTAATCAGAGAGAAGAGCCAAGGTCTACTTTTTTTTATTGTTGTTGTTAAGAGGATGCAATTCTGTGTGAACCATGGAAAAAATAGTGGGAGTCTGGGCAAGCAAAGAATAATTGTGAAACTTACAAATTGCTTCAATGCAATTTTAATATTGTTACCAGGAAAGAAGGACCATTAATAGTACAAGGGGAAAAAGCCCTATTTATGTAGCATTTAGAAAGATGACAGAATACAAGACTGATTTGCATCTTTATTCATTCCCTCCTTCAGGTCCAGTCTGCCCACCCCCGCCTCCTTCTCCCGCCTCCCTTCTTCCTTCAGTTTTTCCCACTTTCCGTATCATCATCTTTTACATTACTGACATTCTCTTGCCATGAGACCCAACTCTATCCTGGGCAGCACCGGTAAGCCACAGCTCAGAACTGCTTTATTTTGTAAAGCAGAGACTTCTACGGGGTTAAGTTTGTTGAGCAACAGATCTACCCGAGATTCTGTTTCACAGTCAACCTTTTACTGTGGGATACCAGCCTCCCACTCCTGAATCACAGGCTCTCACACAATAGGAGTCGCTGAAGCCCTCTGTCCCAAGGTCTGGTGGCTGGGAAACCCGGCAGAACTGCGGCCCGCGCAGGGCACCTTCAGCTCCGAGGGCGGGACCCGGCCGGCGAGCCAGCCCCAGGGCGCCGGCGCCCACCCAGCGCGGCGCTCCAGGACCTTCTAGGGGCTTCTCGACTTTTCCTCAGTTAGCCAGAGTAGGGGGGTGCTCCATCAGCTCCAGTATTCCTCAGCACTGCTTCTCTGCCAGTTTCGTCACCCTTACCTTCAGCATCAGCCCCCTGCTCACTCCGACCCCCCAAAGGCCCCCACCCCGGCCGTGACCCCGAGGAGCCTCTCCTCGCTGGGACTCCTAAGGACAGGGTCCTGCGCTGGGTCCCCAGAGAGTCTTCCCCCTTCGCCCCCCTCCTGGGCACCCGGGCGAAGGGCAGCGGGGGAGCCCGGGAAGGGGAGCGGGAAGAGGGGACCGGGAAGGGCGCAGGGCCAGGCGGGAGGAGAGGAGCAGAGGCCAGACAGGGGCTCTCGGTTTCCCGGGGTCTGATTGGAGGTTGGCCCGATGAGTCGGAGCTGGGGGCGCGCCCATCTCCGCTGGCTCCTGCGAGAGCCGCCCGCTCGGCCCCTCCCCGGAGCCGCTTTGTCCCGGGTGACGGCGGCGGAGGTTGCGGCGAGCAGCAGGCGGGAGGCAGAGACCCGCCGACCCGCGGAGCCGGAGTCTGAGCCCGGGAGGCGGGGCGCGGCGCGCACGGCCCCACGCCCAGGCCCGCGGGCACCGCGCCCGTCCCCGCGCGCGCTCGGCCCGGCCGCCAGGTGAGCAGCCGCGCCGCGCCCGCAGTCGCCGGCCCCGCCGACCGACCGACCGCCCAGCCGTCGCCTCCGCCTCCGCCGGCGCATCGCGGACGCCCAGCAGGTCGGTTATGTAACGGCGCCGGCCGGCTCGCCCCGGCACCCTGTCCTGTCCTGTCCTGCCCGGGGCTGCGCGCGGCACCGGGGCCGGACCGGGGTGGGGGGACCGCGGCGGGGGGCGGCCGAGCGCGATCGGGGTCGGGGGCTGGGCCGGGTGCGGTGGCCGTGGCGGTGCGGTAGGGGGTGGTCTGCGGATCCAGTGCTCGGCCCTGGAGGCGGCCGTGGGGACCGAGGTCCCTCGACCCCCTCTAGAGGGCGCGGGTCTCTAGGAGCCCCTTCCCCATTCCTCGTGGCCCAAAGATTCGCCTTTCTAGTAGCAGCAGCAGCAGGTGCATGAATTGGCGGAGCGAGAGTGACGCCTGTGGTCTCCGGGACCGAGATTTGGAGAAGGGATGAGGGGAGGTGGTCAGATCGCAGAGAGCGAACGGGAAATCGGAGCCTCTTTTCCCAGCGCTTAAAGGAAAGGGCTGGGGAGGGGAAGGTGCTTGGAGGCGCAGCGGGCTGGGAATTGTCCTGCCTGGGATTAGCGGGCTTGGGTCATCTAAAAATAACTTCAAGTTTGAAAAGTGAAGTAGAAGGGAGCACAGCTTGCCGAGTTCCTCCTGACTGTGGGATGCTTCGCTCTAGAAGTCACCGGAGGGAAAACAGGCAAACCCCAGCCGCCTGATCCCTCTCCTGCCTCCCGGTCTCACTGGTTTCCAGGGTGTCTCGGTTTGACTTTTAGTTAATGATTTATTCTCCAAGGCACTGCTGTCTTTCTCTCATCCCGAAGTGAATTACAGCAGACTGCATGCTTTGAATCTTTCCTGTTTCCTACATTAGGGTAGAAGTGTTTAGTGGACATTTAATGAGTCTGCTGCCAAAGCTTTTTTTTTTTTTTTAAGTATCCTTTTAGTAAAAACAAAAGTTTCTGAGCTCCCTTTAACCTATGTCCCACAATTGGAGAGGAGAGATGCTAGAGCATTCCAGTCCACCTTTCTCTCTTCCCTAAGTCAGAATCCCACCTGTCTTGCAGAGGCGAGGCTTTAGGAAAGCTAGTATATATTTTTTAAATAACACAGCTCAATTTTTAACACCTATAACATCAGCACGAAACACAGAACAAAATATATCGCAAGCACAGGGAAACACTTGCTAACTGGCCCACTCCATTCCAGGAACACGATGAAGTAAGAAAAGCCTAGAAGCTAGAAAGGATCAAGAAGCAGATAAGCACTGACTGTGGACCAAGGCAGAGGAGTGAACGTTTGGCTGCTTTTCAGTCTCCGCATTGATTTTCTTTAGCCTTAGAGCTATTATCTTAAGTACAATCTGTGTGTTGCATTAGTCTAAAATGTGAGTTGCTCTTTGCTTTCAAATCCACTGCAAACCAAATCAGCATTTATTGAGCACCTACTACTTGAGTCCAGTTCCTAGCGTTTTATGAGGGAACATGTCCTCAACTAAAGTCCCAAGATTCCAAGAGCTTTCAGAATGCCTTGTTTGCAGCTGCTGCAGAACCAAAGGAAGTCTGGGAGGAGGTGACACTCTGTCCAGCGAGGAAGGGTTAACGAGCATAAGTGGGAACTTGGGAGTTCTGTCATTTGCAAGTACACATCACACTCTTTTAAAAATTACTTGCATAATCGTTTGCATTAGTCATATATATATATATTATAGAAATTAGCTTTATTGAGATCAACTTTGCTAGTTTGCTGAGGTCTCATTTTCCCATTCCTTTTATTTTCTGTGCCATCCACTCAGTTTATTCAGCAGTTAATTTAAGTACTGGGTGCCCCACAGGGATTGAACTCCCGTCTCCTGTCTCCTTCATTGGCAGGAAGAGTCTTCACCACTGTGCCACCTGGGAAACCCATGTGCTAGAGGCTAAAAGAATGAGGCCTTTTTTTCAGAAATCAGTCTAGCAGAAAGGATAAGAAAATAAGTGATCATCATGGTGAGTGTTTAGTGGAGATAGGAACAAGCTCAGTGAGAGTCCAGGAAAGGAAGGGTGCAGGGAGTCCGAAAGAGCTTGCAGAGAAGTTTGTGTTCGGACCGGATCTCAGTAGAGAAGGAGCTAGGTGTTCCACATTGAAGGAAAGGTCACATTCAAAGAACTGGTAGGTGTTCTGCAATGAAGAGGTGGCAGAAGTGTTTGGGAGGAGGTGTTTTGGTGAGACTGGGCTATGAATATACCTTGCAGAGGAGGAGAAGCCATGCAGCTTTTATGGGAGAAATGATTTGATCTAATTTGTCTTGCAAAAGTGACTTCGGAGGTGGCAAGTAGGTGGGGTTGCAAAGAAGAATGAGCTCAGATTTTAGACCATTGGAGCAGTCCAGACAAAATAAAATAAGTACAATTAATTGTGCCTGAACCAGGTAGAATGGGGATGGAGAAGAGAGAACTACAAAAAGCCATTTCAGAGTGAGAATCACTGGCTTTAGGTCAGCAAGTGGCTGGTGATGGGGAAGGAGAGGCTTAGATGTTTAGATGGATGGTCAGACTTTTCACTGAGATGGGAAGTCAAGGACAAAGATTAGGTTTGAGAAAGATGTGAAATTTTAAGTGAAACTTTTCCTCTAAGATTAGGAACAAGACAAGGATGCCCACTTTTGCCTCTTTTCTTTAGTACAGTACTGGAAGTCCTAGTCAGAGCATTTAGGCAAGGGAAAAAAGGCATTCAAATCAGAAAAGAAGAACTAAAACCGTCTCTGCTTGCAAATTACATGACATTACATGTTGAAAACCCTAAAGACTCTACTCAAAAAACTGTTAGAACTAATAAGCAGATTCAGTAAAGTTGCAGGGTATAAAATCAATGCACAGACATCAGTTGCATTTCTATATACTAACATAATGAACTATCAGAAAGAGAAATTAAGAAAGCAATCCCATTTTGTAATTGCATCCAAAAAATGAAATGCCTGGGGATAAATTTAATCCAGGAGGTGAAAGATATGTTCCCTGAAAACTATAAGACAATAATGAAAGAAGCTGAGGAAGACACAAATAAGTGTGATGAGGATGTGGAGAAAAGGGAACCCTGGTGCACTGTTGGTGGGAATGTAAATTGGTGCAGCCATTATGCAAAACAGTCCTCAAAAAATTAAAAATAGAACTGCCACATTATCCAGCAATCCCATTTTGGGTTATTCATCCAAAGAAAATGAAAATAGTAATTTGTAAAGATAGCTGCACTTCCATGTTCTTTACAGCATTATTTATATGAACCAAGATATGGAAACAAATACTTGTTGATGGATGAGTGGATGAGGAAAATGTGGTGTGTGTGTGTGTGTGTGTGTGTGTGTGCGTATATATAAATAATGACTTTGTATATATTTATATATATATATATATAAATAAATACAGTGGAATATTACTCAGACATAAAAAAGATACCCTGCCATTTGCAACAACATGGGTTCACCTTGAGGGCATTGTTAATGCTTGAGGGCCAAGTGAATAAGTCAGAGACAGTTAAGTACTGTATGATCTCACATGTAGAGTCTGAAAAAACCAAACTCATGAAAAATACAGAGAATAGATCATTGGTTGCCAGAGGTAGAGGACGGAGGATGGGCAGAATGGGTGAAGGTAGTCAAAAGGTACAAACTTCGGGTTACAAGACCCATATGTTCTTGGAGTGTAATGTTCAGCATGGTGACTACAGTTAACAATACTGTATATTTGAAAGTTGCTGAGAAAGTAGATCTTACAAGTTCTCGTTATAAGGAAAAAATTTTATTCCTATGTAAGATGATGGATGTCAACTAAACTTACTGAGGTGACTATTTCACAATATATACATGTATCAAATCATTTGGTATATAGCTAAAACTAATACAATGTTTTATGTTAATTATATCTCAATAAAACTGGTAGAAGAAAGGAAGTACAGTTGATCCTTGAGCAATGCAAATTCGAACTGTGATTAGAGATCACAAAATGTGGAACCAAAAAATCTGGGGTTGGAGTCCCAACCCTGTCCAAACCATTTCGGCTTCCTGCCCTTGGGTGAGTCATTTATCAGTTCCTTTGTTTTTGAGGCAGATATAACAGTACTCGGATTTTCCACTTGGAGGTGGGTGAGTGGGGCAGCGTAAACCCCTGCGTTGCACGGAGGTCAACCGTAAACGAGAAAGAGTGATTTTGAGAAGGGTGGGAGATTCTAACTCTGAATATACAAATAAAAATACTCTGGCTGGCAGTTTTATCTTCAGAGTTAGTTTCTTCATTCCTGGTGCTAGCCTCCACTCATCCAGCTTACCTTCATTCCTGAGACTGGCTGTGCTCTGCTGTGTTAAGTCACTTCTGTCGTGTCCGACTCTGTGCGACCCCATAGATGGCAGCCCACCAAGCTCCCCCATCCCTGGGATTCTCCAGGCAAGAGCACTGGAGTGGGTTGCCATTTCCTTCCCCAATGCATGAAAGTGAAAAGTGAAAGTGAAGTCGCTCAGTCGTGTCTGACTCAGCGACCCCATGGACTGCAGCCTACCAGGCTCCTCCGTCCCTGGGATTCTCCAGGCAAGAGTACTGGGGTGGGGTGCCATTGCCTTCTCCAAGACTGGCTAGTGCTGCCTTTGGAGAAGAGGAAGATGAATTTGATAGCAGGAAGTTGTTGCCACCTTCTTACCCCAGAATGAAAGTATTAGCTGTCAATTATCTGAAATTGCCAGGTGGTGCTAGTGGCAAATAACCTGCCTGTCAATGCAGGAGACATAAGAGATGTGGATTGGATCCCTGGGTTGGGAAGATTCCCTGGAGGAGGGCATGGGAACTCACTCCAGTATTCTTGCTTGGAGAATATCATGGACAGAGGAGCCTGGTGGGCTCCAGTCCTGGTGGCTACAGTCCATAGGATCGCAGAGTCAGACATGATTGAAATGACTTAGCATGCACTCATCTGAAATTATCTGTAGTAGCGATAAGAGTAATAATTTTAATGATAGTAATAATATCTAACATTTATTCAGAGCTTACAAATGCCAAGCACAAAGAAGGTGGAGCGCCACATGGATTATCATGTTTGATCCTCATGGTAACTCTATGCTGCTGCTGCTGCTGCTGCTAAGTCACATCAGTCGTGTCCGACTCTGTGCGACCCCGTAGACGGCAGCCCACCAGGCTCCCCCGTCCCTGGGATTCTCCGGGCAAGAACACTGGAGTGGGTTGCCATTTCCTTCTCCAATGCATGAAAGTGAAAGTGAGAGTGAAGCCGTTCAGTCGTGTCCGACTCTTCGCGACCCTGTGGACTGCAGCCTACCAGGCTCCTCTGTCCATGGGATTCTCTAGGCAAGAGTACTGGGGTGGGGTGCCATTGCCTTCTCCGGTAACCTTATAAGGCAGACACTATTGTGATTCTCATATGATGGATAAGGGACCCAAGGCAAAGAGAGGATACCTTATCCAGTTTACACAGTTAGTGAGAAGGGCACTCAGAGTTCAAGTTTGGGCAGTCTGAGTAGCCAGTATGAATTAATAATATTGAACTCATTCCTCTTTAGCCTACAATGTGTATTTTTACCCCGTGTTTGAGTGTTTGTGACTGATGCCACAAAAGAGAACAGAATTAAGTGAGAAGTTCTGGCTCTCATCTGGGCCCAGCACCTAATTTGTGGGGTGACCTCTGCAAAGTTCCATCCCCTCTCAAGCTTTAGTTTTTTAAATTTGTGTAGTCATGGGGGAAGAGATTGACCAGATGATCTCTAAAGAGTCTTTGCCTTCTGAAGTCCTGCCATCTGCATCTCAAATTTATACTATTAGAGTTGTAGATTTGGGTTAAGATCATGTTCGCCTGGTCTCTTTCAGAATAGAAACAGGACCTATTCCTGGTCTAAGAGGATGAACTCAAGTGGTGGCCTGTTCATAGCAGCTTGATGGGAACTATAGTGTCCACAGTGCCAGAGCTGATGGGGGTATCTGAGGTTGGGAGAACCCAGTTCAGGCAGGGGAAACCCAGGCTGGCACGGAAGTGGAGGAATCTCCATAGTCACTGGCCAGTTTATTTGAGATGTGTCACTTAGGTTCTGTGAGATTCCATTTCCTTATCTCTGAATAATGGGGGTGATGAATACCTGTGTTGTAAGGGTGTTTGTTGTAAGGCATGAGACAGGCTACGTGGAGCAGGCACTGAGCATGAGGCTGTCCATCTGAAGATGCTCAGTGAGTTGGGTGGGGGGCTGTGTTCCTTATATCTCACTTTCAGGATAACAAACGTGCAGAAAAGGGAGGTAGAGTGTTTCCAAAGATAAGCTCCTCTTACTTTGCAGTTTAATTGGAGGAGGAAATGAGGAAATGGCAACCCACTCCAGTATTCTTGCCTGAAAAATCGCATGGACAGAGGAGCCTGGTGGGCTACAGCCCATGGGGTCGCAAAGAGTTGGACATGACTGAACATGCACTTCACAGTTTTGCTAAGGGCCACCTCTTAGTGATCATCATTTATTTCTCTGTCTCTTAGAAAGTAATAATATATATATTATTACTATTGGAACTATGGAAACACACAGAGCGTTAAATACCTTTCAAAATATGGATCTCCAGTTTGTTGATAAATTACCCTCTTAGATATGAAATGTCAACATTCCACAACACAAAGTTTTAAGCTCATCTTTTGTCAGATAAATAGGCCAAAATTGCTGTGAAGAAGTAGTATTGCTTAGGGTTAGTGACCCTGGATTCCACGATTATGGCACCGCACGTACAGGAGACAGAGTGACTTCCTACCCAGTGTATGTGTGCATGCGGTGCTTCTGAGAAGCTTCATGAAGAATCTTCTGTGTTTGCTTTAAAAAATGTTCACTGTTTTGGAGCTTTTATGTTACAAACAGCCAGGTGTCATGTTGTGGGTAAAATTAATTAAGCGAGTTTCAGATTCTTTTCAAAAGGGAGAAGCAGCCTTAGACTCAACTGAAGCTATTCTGAAGTCCCTTAAAGCATATATGTGTGATTATGAATGATACTTTCTAGAAGTTAAAGACAAGTTTCCAAAGATAGCTCAAACTTCTGGCAGTTCAGAAGGCCCATGGAAAGTGTTTTCTGTAGTCAGGATGGGAAGGGAGTTAATTTTCATGTCTGGTGTCCCCGTCTCCACTCACTTTGAAGCAGGGATGAAGCAAGGGGATTCCTGAGCTTTGGGATGTACGCAGAAGAAGATGCTAGAGTGGTAGCTGTTGAACAAAAGACTTCTGTAGTTTGAGAGCCGTATCCTAGTTTCTATTACTGTTGCCTTAGTTCTTTGTGGGAGTCACAGATTTATGTCTCACATGATTGAGATATGCCCAATACTAAATATTGTAAGTTCTGTGAGGGCGTGGACCATGCTTTTATACTCCTCTTAGGGTGTTAGGAACAGAGTATAAAAAGCATGGACTTGGCATGAAACAGCCTGACTTCCCAGCCTAGCGCCGTCACTTCCCAGCTATGTAACCTTGAGCTTCCCATTGACCTAACAGTCACAGGAGCTGGCATTTGCTGAATGCTGCCCCTGTTCCAAACATGATTCTAAGCAGTCTGCATATGTTATCTCATTTGATCCTTACAACGACTCACCCACGTGAGTATTATCATCACTATTTACAGAGGAGCACGCTTTGAGGATCAGGGGCCATGAGCCACTCAGTGCTCGGACTCTGAGTTGCAATTTTCTTATCGGTACAATTAGGAAAATAATCCTTGATCTCCCAGGCTTACAGAGTCGTGAGGGTGAAATGCTATGAGTCTTCCAAGGTGCACTGAGACACGGAGTTCTCTGCACCGTTGTTAAGGGTGATTGTCACAGTAGGGACCTCCTAAGAGCTCAGATACAGTCGGGTCTGGTATATTAATAGCACCAGGTGTGCGAGAGGAAGGAAGTTCACTCTATATAAAATGCCTTTATAAAGCCAGAAAGATAAAGAACATTACAGCATACTAACACATATATGTGGAATTTAGAAAGATGGTAACGATAACCCTATATGCAAAACAGAAAAAGAGACACAGAAGTACAGAACAGACTTTTGAACTCTGTGGGAGAAGGTGAGGGTGGGATATTTCGAAAGAACAGCATGTATATTATCTATGGTGAAACAGATCACCAGCCCAGGTGGGATGCATGAGACGAGTGCTCGGGCCTGGTGCACTGGGAGGACCCAGAGGAGTCGGGTGGAGAGGGAGGTGGGAGGGGGGATCGGGATGGGGAATACATGTAACTCTATGGCTGATTCATGTCAATGTATGACAAAACCCACTGAAATGTTGTGAAGTAATTGGCCTCCAACTAATAAAATAAAAAAAAAATATGTATGTATAGGATGCTGAATTAGGTACAGTAAAAAGATGAGTGGTTACTAGGAACTGTGGGGCAGGAAAGAAGGAAGAATGACTAGATATTGCCTAGGGCATACTGGGCAATGATTTCACAGATAGTGAAACTATTCTGTATGACACGGTAAAGGTGGACGCATGTTATTAAACATTTGCCAAAACTTACAGCAAAAAAAAATAATAATAATAAATAAATAAAATGCCTTTATAGAATGCATTTTTCATAGTTGATTTATAAGGTGTTAGTTTCAGATGTACTTCAACGTGAATCAGTTATACATACATATTTGTATATATATATTTTTTCAGATTATTTTTCCTATAGGTTATTAAGAAATAGTTTCCTCTTTTTATAAATGGCTTTATTGAGATATAATTCACATACCATACATTCACTCATTTAACTTGTACAATTCAATGTTTTTAGTATATTTACAAGTTGTGTAGTCACCACTGTAATCTAATCTTAGAGCACTTTCACCCTCTCAAGAAGAAACGCTGTACCAGTTAGAGTGATTCCTCGTCTCTCTTCATCCCATGACAAGCACTCACTCATTTTCTGTAACTCTGTGCTTCCCCATTCTGAACATTTCATATAAATTCCATTTCATGTATATTCTAGACTCATACAGTATGTGGTGTTTTGTGGCTGCACTGTCTCTTTTTTTTTACTTTTTATTTTATATTGGAGTAGAGCTGGTTAGCGATGTTGTGATAGGTTCAGGTGGGCAGGGAAGGGACTCGACCATAAATATATTAATACATATATCCGTTTTCCTCCAAACTCCCCTCCCATCCAGTCTGCCAGATAACATTGAGCAGAGTTCCCTGTGCTATACTGTAGGTCCTTGTTTATCTATTTTATATATAATAATGTGTGTGTATTATTCACAAACTCCTAATTACCCCCACCCTTCCCCCTGGGGTAACCATAAGTTTGTTTTCTGTGTCTGTGAGTCTGTTCCGTTTTGTGTATAAGTTCACTTGTATCCCTTTTTTAGATTCCACATGTAAGTGACATCATATGATATTTTTCTTAGAATGTGTTAAGAAAACTGCACTTCCTTCCCCTAGGCTTTGGTAGTCTTATTATGATGCCGTATCTTTCAAGGGTAACGGGCTTGTTGTCAGTCCCAAGACTCAACCAGGCTGGACCAGGAGAAGGCTGATCAGGCCATGGAACTGAGTCCCGCTGGTGAAGGGGGCGAGGAGAGCATGGTTCACAGAGAGAGGAGGCTGCCAGAGGGGTGTTTCTGTATAAACAGGGAAGGCTGAAAGTCAAAGACAAGGTCAGGGGAGGCATAGGCATGCTGTGGAGGGCAGGAAGTCATCACTGGGTTTACATCAAGTTTATATAAGTGTGAGTGACAAGTGGTACTTGGCATCTGCTCTAAAAAGCTAGAGATATTTCCCAGTGTCTGCTGGAGTCTGTCCACTCGGAGGAGAACCAGGGACCCTCTGCCTTGAGTCTTCAAAGTAATTCCTTTTTCTCAAATGTGAGTGTGTGTGCGCGTGTACGCTCAGTCGTGTGTGACTCTTTGCAGCCCCATGGACTGTAGCCTGCCAGGCTTCTCTGCCCATGGAATTTCCCAGGCAAGAATATTGGAGTGGGATGCCATTTCTGGGCTCCAGGGGATCTTCCCGACCCAGAGATCAAACCCACAGCTCTTGCATCTCCTGCATCGGCAGGCAGATTCTTCACCACTGTGCCACCTGGGAAGCCCCTCAGACGTATGTGCTTTCTGTAAAATTCTCAGAAGACATAGAATGGTATCAGTTCAGTTCAGTCCAGTCGCTCAGTCGTGTCTGACTCTGTGTGACCCCGTGAACCACAGCACGCCAGGCCTCCCTGTTCATCACCAGCTCCCAGAGTTCACCCAAACCCATGTCCATTGAGTCAGTGATGCCATCCAACCATCTCATCCTCTTTTGTCCCCTTCTCCTCCTGCCCTCAATCTTTCCCAGCATCAGGGTCTTTTCACATGAGTCAGCTCTTAGTATAAGGTGGCCAAAGTATTGGAGTTTGAGCTTTAGTATCAGTCCTTCCAATGAACACCCAGGACTGATCTGCTTTAGGATGGACTGATTGGATCTCCTTGCAGTTCAAGGGACTCTCAAGAGTCTTCTCCAACACCACAGTTCAAAGCATCAATTCTTGGCGTTCAGCTTTCTTTATAATCCAACTCGTACATCCACACATGACCACTGGAAAAACCATAGCCTTGATTAGACAGACCTTTGTAGACAAAGTAATATCTCTGCTTTTTAATATGCTCTCTAGGTTGGTCATAACTTTCCTTCCAAGGAGTAAGCGTCTTTTAATTTCATGGCTGCAATCACCATCTGCAGTGATTTTGGAGACCCCCAAATAAAGTCAGCCACTGTTTCCACTGTTTCCCCATCTATTTACCATGAAATGATGGGACCGGATGCCATGATTTTAGTTTTCTGAATGTTGAGCTTTAAGCCACCTTTTCCACTCTCCTCTTTCACTTTCCTCAAGAAGCTCTTTACTTCTTCTTCGCTTTCTGCCATAAGGGTGGAGTCATCTGCATATCTGAGGTTATTGATATTTCTCCCGGCAATCTTGATTCCAGCTTGTGCTTCTTCCACCCCAGCATTTCTCATGATGTACTCTGCATATAAGTTAAATAAGCAGGGTGGCAATATACAGCCTTGACGTACTTCTTTTCCTATTTGGAACCAATCTGTTCCTTGTGCAGTTCTGACTGATGCTTCCTGACCTGCATATAGATTTCTCAAGAGACAGGTCAGGTGGTCTGGTATTCCCATCTCCTTCAGAATTTTCCACAGTTTATTGTGATCCACACAGTCAAAGATTTTGGCATAGTCAGTAAAGCAGAAATAGATGTTTTTCTGAAGCTCTCTTCCTTTTTTGATGATCCAGCGGGTGTTGGCAATTTGATCTCTGGTTCCTCTGCCTTTTCTAAAACTTGCTTGAACATCTGAAAGTTCACGGTTCACATATTGCTGAAGCTTGGCTTGGAGACTTTTGAGCATTACTTTACTAGCATGTGAGATGAGTGCAGCTGTGTGGTAGTTTGAGCATTCTTTGGCATTGCCTTTCGTTGGGATTGGAATGAAAGCTGACCTTTTCCAGTCCTGTGGTCACTGCTGAGTTTTCCAAATTTGCTGACATATTGAGTGAAGCACTTTCACAGCATCATCTTTTAGGATTTGAAATAGCTCAACTGGAATTCCATCACCTCCACTAGCTTTGTTCGTAGTGATGCTTCCTAAGGCCCACTTGACTTCACATTCCAGGATGTCTAGCTCTAGGTGAGTTTGAGTGATCACACCATTGTGATTATCTGGGTCATGAAGATCTTTTTTGTACAGTTCTTCTGTGTATTCTTGCCACCTCTTCTTAATATCTTCTGCTTCTATTAGATCCATACCATTTCTGTCCTTTATTGAGCCCATCTTTGCATGAACTGTTGCCTTGGTATCTCTAATTTTCTTGAAGAGATCTCCAGTCTTTCCTATTCTATTGTTTTTCTCTATTTCTTTGCATTGATTGCTGAGGAAGTCTTGCTTATCTCTCCTGGCTATTCTTTGGAACTCTGCATTCGAATGGTACAACAAGAGAAAATTAAAATCACATGTGTTACCATGAGCAAATGATGATTACTACTCACATTTTGGCGGATTTGTTTTCAGTGTTTGTGATAGACATGTTTTCATGAAGTCGAGTTCATACAGTCCATAGAGTTTTGCATCCTGTGCATTTCATCACACATTTTAAACAACTTTTCATGTCAACAGTGAGCACTGTTTTCGGTAGCTGCACAACAATCCCATGGGTGACATCACCAAATCGATTTACTTTCTTCCCTGTAACATTTAGGTGGTTCCCAGTTATCCAGAATGTCATAAATAATACTTTGGTGAACATTTCTGATCATCATTTATTTCTGTATTTTGGATCATTTGCTCAAGCTAGAGTATTAGAAGTAGAATTATTGGCTCAAATAGATGGACCTTCTTAAGGCTTTCTCAGTATTTTGATGTTGCTTTTCATTGTTTTTGCAGGAGGTTGTACTAGGTATCTGCCCCACAAGCAATGCATGAGAATTCAGTTCTCACCTCTGCCCTGCTTGTCAGCACTCTTTCTGTTGAAGATAAGGGATGGCTGGTATTTGTGCTTTCCATAGATGACCCCTACTGCTTAACCAGGGCTTTAAAGAGGTTGGACTTTCTTTGTGGGAGTCGAGGATGGTGGGTAACATCTGGTAGATTTCACATGCTTGAGTGTTTGTAGGTGTGTTGACTTGAATGGATTTCTTTCTTTCCTGGTGGTTCTGTTATCAAGGACCTGGCATGTGGATATGTGTGTGTGTGTGTCTTGTTGGACCACTAAAGGTGACTTAAACTAAGTATAATGAAGCAACCTCTGCTTAAGTGGGAACTAGTTCAGTCTGCCTTTCATATCCTGAAAAATTAACAGTAAATCTGTTCAGTTCAGTTCAGTTCAGTTGCTCAGTCGTGTTTGACTCTTTGCGACCCCATGGACTGCAGCACGCTAAGCCTCCCTGTCCATCACCAACTCCTGGAGTTTACTCAAACTCGTGTTTGAGTCGGTGATGCCATCCAACCATCTCATCCTCTGTCGTCCCCTTTTCCTCCTGCCTTCAATCTTTCCCAGCATCAGGGTCACGTGAGTCAGTTCTTTGCATCAGGTGGCCAAAGTATTGGAGCTTGAGCTTTAGCATCAGTCCTTCCAGTGAATATTTAGGACTGATTTCCTTTAGGATGGACTGGCTGGATCTCCTTGAAGTCCAAGGGACTCTCAAGAGTCTTCTCCAACACCACAGTTCAAAAGCATCAATTCTTCTGCACTCAGCTTTCTTTATAGTCCAACTCATACATCCATACATGACTACTGGAAAAACCATAGCCTTAACTATGTTGGTAAAGTAATGTCTCTGCTTTTTAATATGCTGTCTAGGTTGGTCATAACTTTTCTTCCAGGGAGCAAGCGTCTTTTAATTTCATGGCTGCAGTCACCATCTGCAGTGATTTTGGAGCCCCTCAAAATAAAGTCTCTCACTGTTTCCACTGTTTCCCCATCTATTTGCTATGAAGTGATGGGATCAGATGTCATGATCTTAGTTTTGTAATTGTTGAATTTTAAATCAACTTTTTCACTCTCTTTCACTTTCATCAAGATGTTCTTCAGTTCTTCTTCCCTTTCTGCCATAAGGGTGGTATCATCTGCATATCTGAGGTTATTGATATTTCTCCCGGCAATCTTGATTCCAGCCTGTGCTTCATCCAATCCAGCATTTCTCATGATGTACTCTGCATACACGTTAAATAAGTGGGTGACAATATACAGCCTTGACATACTCCTTTCCCGATTTGGAACCAGTCTGTTCCTTGTCCAGTTCTAACTGTTGCTTCCTGACCTGCATACAGGTTTCTCAGGAGGCAGGTCAGGTGGTCTGGTATTCCCATCTCTGTAAGAATTTTTCACAGTTTGTTGTGATCTACAGTAAATAGACATGCTTATTTGCATTAGTTCTACTGTAGCTTTCCTTCATTTTCACTGGTTCCCGTCTACTGTTGGCAGGGCCTTTGGGGCAAGCTCCAGACAGGTGTTTTTTTTTTTCTTTTTATCCACTTCCATGAAATGAAAGGCAGAGTAAATCATTTTGATTTAGAAATAACATTTAGAAACACTTAGAAATAACAAGAGTAATCAGTTGTAATCTCTTAAAAAGTTACTTAAATGGTCATTATGCTAGGATTTTAATTTTATGACTAATCAAATTAAAGTAAAGTTGCTCTTTGCAACCCCATGGACTGTAGCCTACCAGGCTCTCCCGTCCATGGGATTTTCCAGGCAAGAGTATTGCAGTGGGTTGCCATTTCCTTCTCCAGGGTATCTTCCTGACCCAGGGATCAAACCCCGGTCTCCCACACTGCAGGCAGACACTTTACCAAAGCCTCTGCATTCATTTTAAGGCTTCCATCAGCTCTGCTGATTATATTGACTAGTTTACTGAGCTAAACAGTCAATTTGAATTATTTTCCCCCATAGCATTATCTGAAAGACAGGCTAAATTAATATAACTTATTTTTTATTTTGACTTCTGTAGCTATTCAAGATAAAAGCCAAGAGATGGGATCTGGCCAGGACAAAACAAAGTCCAGTTTATACTCCTGTTTTGAGGTTTAATCCTTTGTACTGAAAGAAAGTATTTGATTACAGATATTATTCTATGAATTTTGGAATGGAGGATGGTAAATGCAGATACATTAATGGTAGTTCAAACAAGATTTTATTTGTTCAAGAACAGAGTCTCAGCCTTGACAAGGCAAGTGAAAGCAAAATGCTAATTCATGAATATGTTAATTTTTTCCTGCTGTGGGCATTCATGATATTCATTTTATCTTTTCTGATGTACAATCAACTATTTATAAAAAGGTTAAATTTTTTCCAGGGAGGATATTCAGCAACTGATATACCATAAATGTGTTTATTTGGGATTCTTTATTTTCTTATTTTTCTGTTTCTTAGTGATCTCTATTCCACACACAGCTGTTGTTTAGCATTAAACTTCAAAATTTGACAAGGTGACATTTAGGTGAAGCTCTGGATTGAAATATTTGCTTGGTCAGTTTTTCAGGGCATACCTTCTGACCTTGTGTCCAAGTACCGCAGCTCACCTGGGGGTTCTTTTTCCTTTTTTTTCTTTTTCTAAAGTATAGTTGATTTGCAATATTGAGTTGTTTTAGGTGTACAGCAAAGTGATTCGGTTATACATATATATATATATATAAAAATATTCTTTTTCAGATTCTTTTTCATTATGGTTTTTTACAAGATACTGAGTGTAGTTTCCTGTGATACCCAGTCAGGTCTCTGTTATTTTATCTATTTTATGTATAGTAGTGTGTATCCTCAGGCATTCTTGGCTTACAACCTGGACCTTGGTTTGGTTCTGCCTCCTAAGATATCATGGTTGGGGAGAAGGGGATCTCCTTCTCATTCTGGTTCACAGACAACCACACTGAGATGTCCAGTATCACTCTGGAAGGTCAGGAAAGTTTACCCAGTCCCTGAAGATGATTTGGAAAAGTTGTGCTGGGTGGAGGTGAGATGAATGATAAACCTGAACAGCCCCCCTCTGCTCCCCTAGAACTAAGTTGCTTGATTCCAGCCTGCAACTACTTCTTTGAGGCTTTCCTTGAAGTTGGAAACCGGCCATGAAGACCCTGAGGATGGCTCTAGGTTATGTGCTAGTGAAATCATTGGTAGCTTACCAGGGACAGGAGACAGGCAACGGTGGCGCTTTGGGAGCACCCAGCTGCGTGGTTTTGCCTGGGGGCTCTGCTTCTTCCAGGTCATTTTTATTAACCTAAATACCTCCCTGGAGGCCACAGACAGGCACTGAAGGAAATGACCCTGTAATGTTCATAAAATGACCTTCATGGTCTCCACCTGTGGGAATCTCCACGTGGCGTGGTTCCTCATGAGGAACTTTTTAGTTTCTTTAGAATTGTTTTTAAAATCTCATGTTTAACCCAGGCTTTGTCTTGGATGAGAAGGACCAAACAGACACCGTATTTTCAGTACTTCTCACCTTTAATTTAACCCCTTCATCCCAGACCAACCATTACGAGGTCCTTATGACCACACCTGGCTATTGTCTTACAATTCAAGCCAATGTGTGATACTCTGAGAAGGTTATTTTATCCAAATGAAATCAGAAGTACCTTAGGGGGTATCCAATCCTAGGGATTTATATGGTTGTATAAATTTCAAGGGCATATAGAAAGAAGGTCCAAGAATAATAAAGATTCAGTTCAGTTCAGTCGCTCAGTCGTGTCTGACTCTTTGCGACCCCATGAACCTCAGCACGCCAGGCCTCCCTGTCCATCACCAACTCCCGGAGTCCACCCAAACCCATAGAGATGTTTGTCTAACTGATATTTGGGGCTGTTTTCAGTGTATCTGAGGGCTTGACATGGTGGGTTTCCCAAATGATCATGGCAGCAGCCTTCCTGCTTTGCCCCCACTCCCTGACCCCATCCACCAGGAGCTCTTTTTGGATTAGTCTACTTCTAGAGGAGTGATTCCAGATCTTGGCAGAGTCCTCACTCTGACTCAATTCAGGAACTTTTCCATTTAGAATCTGTCCCTAAATTCTTTTCAGACACCTTCATTGCATTGACCCCAAGGTGTTGAAAAGCTAAAATAATACTTCTTCCTTCCAAAAGAATGGAAAATCAGATAAACGTAGTTATTCTCCCTCCTACCAGAAAAGAGGAGCTATGTTCAGACAGGAGAACATAAACACTTAGCTAAAGGATAATACTTTTAATATTAAAAAAAAAAGAAACTAGTAGTCCTTTGAGGTCATCCAGGTATAAGAACATCTAGTAGACATGGTTCATTATCTGGTCGGGTGAGAGGTCACCTCTGACATAATGGTTTTGGCCAGATGATTTTTGTTCAGTTTGAATTATTCATTTTTTGATCAAACCAGTCCTTTTAGTAATTTTCCAAATTATCCATAAAATGATGTCTGCTGTTGCTTTTGGGCTTCAGATATTTGTATATATATTCTGAGAAATTTGCATGAAGCGTTTTTCAGATCCTAGTCATTGCTGAAGCAAACCATTCCTATATTGTTTTCTCATCCTAGGATTGGCGATGGTTTATTTTTAAGACATTATGCTAATAGCATGATGAGCTTATTCCTCTTACATTGTAGAGTTTCTGTCAGTCTTGTCTGTTGTCAATCATGTCAGTGTAAATGCTGCCAAATATATGCATTTCTCTTCCTAACTGCAAATTGACTTTTTTATGGTCACTTACTAGAGCACCCCAGGAGAGCAATAATAATGATTGAGCCATCACTGCTAGAGACCAGATATCATTTCTTCAGTTTCCTATTCTAATAAACAATGAACTGCCAAGTTGTTTATAGATAAATCAAATGTCTCTGTAATATTAATAAATACAAGCTAAAAGCAGTTGCATACAATTTACAGATATAAGACGTTTTAGAAATTCTAGACATGATAATCCATCATATCTTTTACAAATGAGGACTAGTTTACAAATAAGGACTAGTTTAGAGCACATGGCAACTATGTAAAATTATAATTGGACCTTCTCCTGTCTCTGCTTCTTAAAGTTCTAGCCTTCCTTCCACCAGGGAGGAAGACATTTTCTTCTACCCTTCTAGTTTCTTCCTGTTGGATTAAGAATTAAATGGTCATGAGATGGACTAATAGGAGGAAAACAAACGGTTAATATATTGTGCATGTGGGAGAGACCCAGGAAGAGTGAATAACTGGCCCAAACAGCTGAAACCCTCACCATCAGCTGAAGACGAAAGAGTAGTGACTGGGGACCTCAGAAGGGAGGAAGGCAATTCACAGAGAGATGGGAAAACAGACTTTTGGTAAACAAATGTTTTCTGGGCCAGCTGGATTCAACGGGACACAGAGTTGAATCTGTGTCCTGGGACACAGGGGGACTCTGATTTTTAAAAGTTTCCCCCACCCTGCTTAGCCCAGATATTTAACTTGCAGATATTTCTGGTGATGATCTATTCCTGCAATAGGCCCTCTATCTTAATTCTTCAGGCAATTAGAGAGACAGTCAGAGTTTCTTCCTGAGTCTTTTGGGCCTTAATTGTTTTCACCTGGAAATAGCCTCCATGCCAAAGAGGTATTTTTGGGAGAGGAGACATTTGAGGGTGGCAAGTATTGTCCCCTTGCACTTCGAGTTCTGTCTTTTCTGGATTCTCTCCATCCCTGAGCCCTCAGAAGAGCCATCACTCCTGTTTTAAAAGAAACTTTTAATTTTATATTGAGATATAGCTGATTAACAGTGTTTTGATGGTTTCAGGTGGACAGCAGAGGGTCTCGTCCATACATGTTCATGTATCCATTCTCCCCCAAAACTCCCTTTCCATCTGGGCTGCTACGTAATGTTGAGCAGAGTTCCCTGTGCTATACACTAGGTCCTTATTGCATCACTCTTTTTTTTTTTTAATCTGTTTTTGTGGCACATACATAGTCTAACCTTTGTAGCTCATTCACGCATGTATCGATTCATTCATTCACTTGTTTGTTCATTCATTCATTCCTTCTATGCACTAGGTGTGGTGCTATCCTCTGGGGTGTAGAAACCAGCAGAACATAGTCCCTGTCTTTAGTGAAGCTTAGAGTTTAAGCTTTAAGCTGTCATTTTATTTATGTACCTCTCCTCTGGATGGGTAAGTACCCTGTGGGTGAAGACCATCTTGTGACCACCACCACCTGCAGTCATTACAAGGGCTTGCCTGTGGTGGGCACCCACTTAGTGCCGATATGAACCGATCACTGAATCCATCCTGATCATTCAGAAGCACGGGATTGAGGACTGAATATCTTCAAATGTTTTAAGAGCCTTTCTCCTCCGGCCACAATTGCTAACTGTAAAAACAAGTAACTCCACAAGTTTGACTCCTTTCACCTTGTCCAAAGGCTGCTGCTTCTCAGAATCCTCTCCAGTGCCACATCCGAATTACATACGAAAGCACAAACGTGAGTGGTAACAGTGGACCGAACATCCACTGGCAGTCATGGAGGAAAGGCTTCTGCCTCCAACTCAGATTGTTCTGAAATGCATCTGTTTTGGTACAGTGGAACATCCTTCCCTCTTTTTGTGGACCCTGAAGGTCAAGTAAGTAAGCAGGAGTGATTGTGGCTGATCATTGAGCACCTACGAAGCATCAGGCATTGGGCCAAGCAGCTTCCACACATTATCATACAGTCTTCTCAACACTCTGGTGAGGTAGGTTCCGTTTTGAATCCCTGTTTATCTAGGTGAGGAGACTGAGTCTCAGGGAATTTCAGAAGCTTGTCTAAGGCCTTACAGGCAAGCAATGACGGAGCCAGGACTCAGCAATGCTCTGTGTCCCCGCCCGCCACTCCTTGTCAAAGTGGGATTCGTACGGGCATTTGTGGGAGAGGGACTTAGGACTTCTGAATGGTACCATTTAAATTGTGTGGGTTTTTTTTCCAGTGAAAAAATAATCTGAAGTAATATTAGCATCTTCTGGATCTTCCAGATGACCACCTTATGATGATGCCATACCATTTTGGTACCTGAATTTGTGCTTTATTTACAATCCAGTTGGTGCCAACACTACCTCAGTTGCTGTGAGCTTACAGGAATGAACTGGTGGACTTATTATGTAATTTGCCTTCAGTGAAGGCCCCGTGATCATCCAGTAATGTTTAATGTTGCTGTGAACGAAGCAAAGGGGGAGGAGGGTCCCACTGCAAGGTGGGTGGAGGGAACATTCTGAACTCTGAACACCTGCCCTGGAGTTTTCCATACCAGAATCATAATGGGGAAGGGAGGGTTATGTTTAGCAAAACATCATCATCTCAATATTAAGTCATTGTTGTTAGTTTGCATTGGATTGGTTTTTAAATGTTTTCATATTTGGTTAGAGCATTAAGTTGCAGTTTGGAGATTTTAGATGAGTTGAAACTGTAAGAACTCAGCTGTATGTTTGTACATATTTAAGCATCATTACAATGAAAATCATTTAAGTTAAATTTAGAAGGAAGGCAGGGTGATATTTTTTCCTAAAAAATGTGGTCATAAATTTTTCAAATCTGAGCCAAATTGAATGCCTCTACACTACATGATGAAAACTTTCTCCTCAAAAAAATGCTCCCCCACCCACTGGGAGTCTGGCTTGCTGAAGTCTTTCTTTTGGAATAAGGCATTGACATTTCCTTTCAACATGAAAATAGTGTCTGGGAGGGTTGAGGACTGACCTTGGGAAAAACTCTCCATTGCTATGGTTCTCCTGGGACGGGCTTTGTCAATCAAGGTGCCTTTGGATTCTTTGTTACTCTAGGTCCTGACTGATGACTGACAGTTGTACATATCACCCATGGTTCATAACCGTTTTCTTATTGCCACCATCCATTTTTGTGAATTGGGCTAGGAAACGATACCAGCCTGGCATAGGTAGAGAAGATAATGACAACATAATGGGATTTTAAAAGCTTCTGGCTTGCAAGATATCTGAGTCTGTCCAGAATGACTACATCGGTTACCACTTTGGGTAAAGAAAAGGAAAGTCTTGTTAAATGCAGACAGTCAGAGAGGAGGTAATATATGACAGTGTATTTATCCTTAGCACTTTAGTATTGCTATGGATGAATTCCTAGTAAGATTTTGGAGCATTGGAACAGAGGCCAATGAGTTTTGATGCTAAGACAGGAGAGGATAATTTCATAGCTGTGGGAATGCAGTGCAGCTTACGGGCTAAGGTCTGGGAAGCCTGGATATCAAGGCTACATATGAGCAGTGCAAACTTTGAGTAACCTTGGGTTGCCTTTAAAAGAGGGGGCATTTTTTTTCTGTGTACAAATCACCATCCTTCTCTTATTTAAAATTTTAATAAAATTTCCCCTGTTTTTAAAAAAATGTGTAGAAAAGTGTCTAACTCATTGAAATGCCCAGTTAGTGTTTGCTGTCATTTTTCAACACTATCATTATTAGCATTCCCTGACATTCCTAATGGTGCAGAGAGAGCAATGCAGTGGGCACAGTGGGATCAGAGGAGCTTGGCTTGCATCCTGGATTGGCTCTGATTTTCCCATGAGAGACAGGACCTTTCCTGAGCCGCTTTGACCTCAGTTTCCTAGTTTTCATTAAGGTATTGGGCAGAATGATCCCCAAGGTTCCTGCCAGCCTCTTTCTTCCTTTGTCCATTCTAGTCTTTGCTACAGATCATCAGAGCATCCTAAGAGTCTGTTTTTCATTAATGATAATGACCATTGGTTATTATTATTATTCTTTACATCAAGTTTCAGGGGATCTTCATTTTGGTCCTGATTGTGCTACTCTATTACAGCTATGAGACCTTGGGCACGTCATTGAATGTCTGAGCCTCAGCTTTCTGCTCTGCAAAATGGGAATTAGGGTAACTGCGCTTTGATCTCATAAGGTTGCATGGGGTCAGACGGCATGATAGCTTTGGTGATAATAGATGGAAAACATTTTCAGCCTCACATACCAGTGCTTTCCTATTGTTTGCTCTCTGTTCATTTAGCTCATCTTCTTGTTTCTTCTTTTTTAAACTTTGAAAAGGAGTTCATGAGAATCCCTGTTAGAGAAAAACTGAAAAGAGAAAAGAGAAAGAAGACCCTTTTTGGGGATTCACGATATCCCCATTTGACTCTGAAAGCCATGATAGCAGACACCCTGGCTGTTCACTTTGCTATGTTTTGTTCAGCACATGGTATTCATTCTTTGTTGAATGAATAAGCATGACTCTTGACCATGTTGGCTCATGGAATCTAGTAGCTATTCTGCTTTGCATAGCAGCAGAAGCAATAGTCCTTACTGGGTGCCGGAAAGCATAGCAATTCAACTGCTCTCTTTTCATGTCATTGTAAAAATTTGGCAGAGACTTCCCTGGAGATCCTGTGGTTAAGACTCTGCCTTCCAATGCAGAGGATGAGGATTCCATCCCTGATGGGTTAACTAAGATCCCACATGCCTGCAGGGCATCTAAAAAAAACTGCAGGCCGCATCTACTGAGCTTGCTTGCTCTAGAGCCCTCATGATGCAACTAGTGAAGTCTGAGCACTGCAACGAAAATCTAGCGCAGCCAAAAAAATAAATAAACGAAAAATCAAACAAAAAACAGCAAGAGTGGAGGCAGAGAATTGATTATGGCAAAGTAAATTTGAAGTTGCAATAACTGAAGCTTGTCTGAATTACAGTTGTTCTGCCTGTTTGGGCTTCCCTGGTGGCTTGGACAGTGAAGAATCTGCCTGCAGTGTGGAAGACCCAGGTTTAATCCCTGGATTGGGAAGATCCCCTGGAGGAGGGTATGGCAACCCTCTCCAGCATTCTTGCCTGGAGAATCCCATGGACAGAGGAGCCTGGTGGGCTATAGTCCATGGGGTCACAAAGAATTGGACACAACTGAGTGACTAACACTTTGCTTTTTAATTTTTTTTTTGTTAACTAAGGCCTTGAAAATCATCCTTAACTTCTCTTTTAGTGAATGACACTGGGGAAGTGAGGGGAGGACCCACTAATCTACCAGCAACCTAATCTCATCTCCTTTCAAAAAAAAAAACCAAAACACTTCCATCCCACCTGACCCCAGCCCAGGGGACTCAACCATTTACTGCCTGCTTGAAGTTAAAAATAACCCACTCATGTTTATTGTCAAGAAATTAATCAACCTGGGCAGAACATGACATTTCAATGACAGAAGCGTGCTGAAATGAGTACTTTTGGAAATGGGCACAGAGATGCCCGTCTGGGGTTCTGTACACACCTGCCATGTCCTATCCTTCTCTTCTGTTGTACCAATGGTGGGGGTAACAGAGGTTACAAGGTTTCTCCCCTCCTTAACTAGTAAGAGTCCTGGGAAAGCATCCTCCACCCTGGGCAGAAGGACGTCCCCGCTGACCTGATTTTTAGGTGATCAGGGATGGACAGGGGGTTCCTGAGTCTCCTCTCAGGTGTGTGCCAGGCACTAAGGGTGAAGTATGAGCCCAAACTGCGTTCCCTCTGTGGTCAGATGAGACTACTCCCTTTTGGAACATGGACTGAGGCATAGATAAAAGAAATATTTAGATTGAACCTTCTTAGGAGTTAGTGATGCTGGGTGCAAGGGATCAGGGGCTACGGGCAGAGCAGCACCGTGTTCCCAGGCAGCTTCTGAGGTTACTCAGCTCCAAACGAGGCAGATGCTGGGCAGGGCTATCTGAAGGTTTTCTGAAAATTGCTTTAACATCAACCTCAATAAAATAAAAGGTTTTCAGATATGTCCCTGGACTAAGGGGAAACATTTCCAAAGCTTCTGGGAGATTCTCAGGTGGAAAAACAGCAAGGTCATTTTAATCTGGAACTTGCCAGAAATGGGACAGTGTCGCAAAACACCTCAACACATCCTTGGAAATCACCAACAGTGATGAAAAAGAACCCCTGCTTTACAAAAAATGTTTTGAAACCATAAGACAGATATGTTCACCTAGAGAAAAATAAGCCTTTCCCCTAAGGATGCAGCTAGGCTTTGCATATCTCTTCTTTTATTTTTTAATTTTTATTTGTTTGTTTATTTTTGGCTGGGCTGAGCCTTCCTTGCTGCCTGCCTGCGGGCTTTCCGCAGTTGTGGCGAGTGGGGACTCCTCTCCGGTTGCAGTGCACAGGCTTCTCATTGCGCTTCTTCTTTTATTACAGAGCACAGGCTCCAGGGTGTGGTCTCAGCAGTGTGGTGCACGGGCTTAATGGTTCCATGCATGTGGAATCTTCCCAGATCAGGGATCAAACCCGTGTCCTCTGCACTGGCTGGTGGATTCTTATCCACTGGGTCACCAGAGAAGTCCTGCATATCCCTTCTTAAAAGAAGATCTACATCTTCAGCTGTCAGCGTTCTTTCCCAGTGACTCACTCCTTATTCCTTTAACTTTACCTTCTCTTTGCTCTCCTTTTGCCAACTCCTCTTTTGAAGGTCATGGAATCCCCAATCTGGAAACCAAAGTTACTGTGTAGTCTCCAGCCTCCCCCAACTTTTACATGGCACAGATGCCAGTGACCACCCTTCCTTGCCTGAAAACCCACTCCCCTTGCCTCTGTGATGAGGTTTTTCTTCTGATTCTCCTCCTTATTCATCCCTGCCCCTTTCTCACTTTCCAAACCTGTCATCACTTCCTGTATGGGTCAACTCAGTCTGGTACCCAGGGACCAGAGCCAGTGACTTAAACAATAAAAATTTATTTCTCAAAGTGCTGGAGGCTGAGAAGTCCAGCATCAAAGTGCCGGTTGATGTGTTTCCTGGTGAGGACTCTTTCTGCCTGTAGACCACTGTCTTGTTATGTTGTCACATGAGCTCCGTGGGCCTGTGTGAGGTATTATAAGGCCAATAATCCTATAGGACTGGGGTCCACCCTTTAAGCCTCAGTTACCATTAAGTACTCTCTCAAAGGGCTTCCCAGGTGGCTCAGTGGTAAAGAACCCACTTGCCAATGCAGGAGATGCAAGAGCCGCAGTTTCAAGCCCTGGGTTGGGAGCTCCATCTCCAAATACAAACTGGAGCTTTGTATTTGGCCAGGAAAACACAATTTGGTCCACAGCACTTCTTGCGGAACCTTGTTGGCAAGCTTCTTACCAACCTACCTACGTGGTCTGCCTGCTGCATAACCCTCTCACTCATGGCTGAGTGGCTTGGGAATTTGGAATGAATTTCTGATGATCACACTCTGCTGCTCCAATAGCACTCCTCACCCCTGCCTTTTCGTCCTCACTGGAAACAGATTGATGTCTTGGAAAAGTGCACGACAATATGGCCTCACCCCTCCCCACCAGGTGTCACTCTGGACTCCTGTAGTTTTCTAAACACCGTTCCCTGTGGCTCCTTCCTCCGTGTACTGCACCCCACCCCCTCCCCGTTGCCCCTCTAAATGCAGGCTGCTTCCCGCCCTCATCCATTCTCCAGTACTGCTGGCTTCCCACAGTTCTCCCCGACTCCTCTCTCCAGCCAGAGCCTTCCCCCGAGTCTCCAGTGCTGCCCGCTCACCTTTTCTGCCACCCACCTCACTGATTCCTCCGTCTGGAGCCTGTGTGTCCCTGTGTAATTGTCATCTTGGTGCCTTCCCTCTGCCACCTGCTCAGAAGTGAGTCTTTCTGCCCAGCTGGGCATCAGTCATTGAAGCAGCGTCACGGTGGTTTGCACAGAGCAGACTCTCAATACATAACTTCAAAGGAGGAATCTGCAAGCTTCTGTGTAATGCTCAAAGGTTGAAATATTATCTCTGTTTTGTAAATACATCCTCAATCTTTTCATGATGAGTGATGTCAAGAGTGCCCTGAAAGGATGAAATTGCAGAAGAAAATGGTTTAATCTTCATGGATCTGTTAAATAAATTATTCAGACCTGAAATGGTAGCCAGCAGTCTTTCATTATCCACTATAGAAATATTTCAGTGATTGATCTGACAATGATCAGCTTAAAAAAAATTCCAAGTTAGTTTTGGATAACAGCATGTGGTTTCCTCCGTGAAGGCGCTTCTGAGGCCATAGATTGCCTGGGCTTCCATTGTGCCTGCACTGCCATCGCCAGCCTTTATGTTCTCTTGTTATTAATGTTTGGCTCCTGGTGGTGAGGGGCAGAGTTCAGCCCATTAGGATCCTAAGGTTTGGTTGATGATTTATAAATTACCGTTTATTATCAAAAAGAGTAAGAGGAAGGAAAAAATAGCCTAGGCAGCCGGTTAGACAGTTCAGTTTACTAGACATTTATTGAGTACCTGTTGTATGCTGGATATTGAGATGGAGTTGTGTGTGTGTAATATAATCTTTGTTATTCTTACAGACATAGAAAACAAACTTATGATTATCAAAGGAGAAAGAGGGGAGAGATAAATTGGAAGTTTGGATTAATAGAGACACACTACTACATATAAAATAGATAAACAGCAAAGACCTACTGTACAGCACACGGAGCTATATTCAGTATCTTGTAATAACATAGAAAAGAATCTGAAAAACAAAGTATATGTTCATGTATATGTTTATAGAACTAAACTGTGTTGCTGTACACCTGAAACTAACCCAACGTTGTAAATCAACTATGCTTCCATTTTAAAATGTCTTTCAAAAAATCCTTGTTTATGAGAAGCTAGAGAGGATGGTCATAAATCGATCGTTATGGACAACCAGTTGCCATAAGACATTGTCTATAGCAAAAGAGAAGAGAGGAAAGCATGGATATGCTTTATGAGTCTGCAGATTCACAGAACACACATGTGTATGTGCATTCTAAAAATGTTCTTTAGAAACAGACAAGTGCTCATGCAAATAACTAATCAAACTCCCCTCAAACACGACTCCTAAGAATTCAGAGCCTGGGAAACTACATTAGTATTTAAGCAAGAAAGCATGACCATCTGAAAGGCAGGAGATACTTCTGAGGCCATAGCCCTCCTAGGCTAGTCCTACGGATGCTTTCTCCCTCCCTGAGTTTCCGCAAGCCAATCTGAGTAGCTCTACCCTGGGGTAAATCCCCATGTCTTGTTATTTCAGAAAAAGCCCAGTCCTCCTGAACCTTACTTCTCAGGTCAGTTGATTGGTTAGTCTCCTCATTTGGAACAACCCTCTTTATTCCTTCTTCTTTCAAGGAGATTTACATGTTATGGAGGGGATTAAGACCAAGGTTGAATATTATTTTTTTAAACTACTTTTTGGTTTTTTTTTTATTTATTTATATTTTTTGGCGGTGCCACACAGTATGCAGGATCTTAGTTTTCCAACCAGGGATCGAACCCCCACCCCACCCCATCACCCCCTGCCCCCCACAGTGGCAGCACAGTGTCTTAACCATTGGCCACCAGGGGAAGGCTGAATTTTTATTTCCTCTTCCCTTTAAGAAGTTCTAGTGAGTCTATGCTAGGTATCAGGTGCTATGCTGGGGTCTAGAGATACAATGTGAACTAGATACAGCCAGGTATTTACAGACTTAATTGGGAAGAAGACAGTTAAACCACTACAGTGTAGCAAGATAAAGACTATGATGGAGAAATACAGCTTGATGGGGGATTTATCTTGGAGTGAAACGTTTTCAGTAATCTGTTTTTTCCCTGGCTGAGCACTGGGGATTGAGATGAGGAAAGGGTCACAGAGATGTGACAGTGGTTACACTGACAGAGAATCTGCAAACGGACTATTGCTGCGCTTGCTTATTCTTGCTAGCTGTATGCTACAGAACACCACTTCCTAAAAAAAAATTGTCTTTTTAAAATATTTATTATTTTTATTTATTTGTTTGGCTTTGTCCTGTCTTAGTTGCGGCACGTGGGGTCTTCAATCTTTATTGCAGCACTCCGTATCTTTTAGTTGCAGCATGTGGAATCTACTTCCTCCACCAAGAATTGAACCCAGGCCCCCTGCATTGGGAGCGGAGAGTCTTAGACCACCAGGGAAGTCCCCAGAACACCACTTTTAAAGGAAGTCCTGATATATCCATCTTTAGGATTTATATGTGTGCTTTTATGTAAGGAGTCAGTCTGCCTCCTTTTAAATCTACGTTTCTCTTGAGTCATTTGGAATTTGGAAGGTATTTTCTCAGAGAAACCTCATAAATTATGACCAGATCCCCAGGCTTGCCCTAAAGGCTGTTATATGCATGATGTACTTGAGATAAAGTACTAGATTTCTGCTTTGAGAGATCTTAGAAACTGTTTATATTACTGTGGGAAAATGTTCAGCATTCCAGATTGGAAAATAAGCCAGAAAGCTTTCCCCTTTGTAGCCTTCATGGGGAGAACAAGATTTTCTTTTCTCTATGTGCCTCCTTCCTTCCTGGAAGAATTCCCCAAGTCCAGGTCCCTGGGACATGGGATGGGGGATCGAGTGGATGTAGGGGCTAGCAGGGGGTAAGAGGGGTCTGGGTAAGGTTGTTGATTTTTAATGAAGATTCCCAGTACATTTAAAGTACATGTATCATTTCATTGAATCCTTACAACACATCCATGAGATGTTACCTTTGCTCTGAAATGCTGCTGAGATCCAGGGCTGAGACCTTGCACCTCTTCTCCTACTAAACTCCCTTATTCAGCCCCATGGATTTAAATATTACCTGTGACATAACCCTCTCCCATAAACTCTGAACTCAGAAGACATACTGCTCATCACTTAGATGAATAGTAGGAATCTCCAGCTTAACCTGTCCTAAACTGTACTTTTCATTTTCTCTCTCCAAACCTGCCCTTTCCATAGCCTCCTCCATCTTTGTCAATGGCAGCTTTCTGCTTCTAGGTACTGAGACCTAGGTACTCAAAACCTCGGCATTATCTTCAAATCCTCCCCGGCGCCATAGCCAGTTCATCAGCGAAATGCTGCCGGTACGTTAAAAATCTCCAGACTCCTATTGCTTCTCACCCTTCCACCTGCCACCTCTCTGGTCTCCATCCTTATCACCTCCTGCCTGAGCTGTTGCCAGCTGTTTCCTAATTGGTCTCCTCCTTTCACTCTTGGTCGACTCCCCAAATAGCAGCCAGAGAACATTATTTTAAAACAGGAGTCAGTTTATGAAACTCCTCCATTCGAAATCCTCCCGCGGCTTATCATCTCAGAGCAAAAAGCAAAACCTTCTCCGTAGCCTGTGAGGCGCTGTGTGTCCTGGGCTCCTGCTTTGCCTCTGAGTTCATTCTCTCCGCCCCCCTCCCCCCCCACCCTCCCATCACACTTCAGCCACTGTTGGTTTTTTTTTCCTGCCAGTTGTCCTTTTTTTTTTAAAACCTGGTAAGTCTTTCCCCTGATATCTACATGGCTCACTCCCTTTTTCTTTGTCACAGATATATTTCTGAGTCTCCTCTCTAAAGTGTACCAAATAACAAATATCTTATACTGCAGTCCCATTGCATAGATTTTAATAGACTGCTAGGTACTCTGAAGGGTGGCTGTGCTGACTGGTACACAGTGGTGACAACACCAAGAACAAAAGAACAAAGACTGTGTGTGTTGTACCAGACTTTACCCTCCCCACATCAAAGCCAAGGCCAGACCATGTCGAAGTGGTCAATTAGACTTGCTTTCTTTCCCCCTCATATTATGCACTTCCCAGATCTCTCCTAGTGAAGAGAAGGGAAAAAAAGAATTGTCCAGATTTATGTAACAAATATTCTTGAGTATCTACTGTGTGACTCACACCATCATCTGAAAGGTAGAATGAAGTAGCTACATAAAGAGACAAATAGCAACAGTCTCTCAAAAAGACAGGTTGGCCTCAACTACTAATTTTCATCCTTTGTACTGCCCCATTCCTGGTACTGAATCAGGTTTTGGGAACCCAGTCATAAATACTTGTCTTTACTATCTTAATAAGAAGCTTCCGTTTTGTTGGCTGATTTTTCCAGTTAAACATATGGAATGGTGCTGGGTTTGGTCAGAGGGGACTTCCCTGATAGCTCAGTTAGTAAAGAATCCACCAGCAATACAGGAGACCCCGGTTCAATTCCTGGGTCAGGAAGACTTGCTGGAGAAGGGATAGGTTACCCACTCCAGTAACTTGGGCTTCCCTTGTGTCTCAGCTGATGAAGAATCCGCGTGCAATGTAGGAGACCTGGGTTCGATTCCTGGGTGGGGAAGATCCCCTGGAGAAGGGAACAGGTACCCACTCCAGTATTCTGGCCTGCAGAATTCCAAGTTGAATTCCAGGAGAATTCCATGGTTGGATGGCATCACCGACTCAATGGACATGAGTGTGAGCAAGCTCCAGAAGTTGGTGATGAACAGAGAAGCCTGGCGTGCTACAGTCCATGGAGTCGCAAAGAGTCAGACACAACTGAGCAACTGAACTGAACTGAACTGAACTTGGCTAGAGGAGCAGGAAGAAGGGGCTCAAGTTTTCTCCTCTGATGAAAAGAGCTTCCAGTGTCCTGTTGGAACAACACTGGGCCTCTCACTGTTCTGGGTGTACTTGTCAGGAGCCTGTAGCCTGAAATGGTGAAGCCGCCGTCTTGATTATCATGGTACCCACCATGATAAGTTCAGCTCATTAAAGGTTCAGCTCATTAAAGTGACAAGTGTTTCCATCTAGTCTTTTGATCAAGTAGAGGGATTATATACATACACTGTCCTCACATTTCATTTCAAGCACGGTCTTTGGAGTAAGGCAGTGGAGAAGCTGGGAAAGGTGGTCACCCATTCTTAAAAGGTCTATTAGTGATTAAGCTCATTTGGCTGCTATTACTTGATTCCTCCACTGGCTCAGTCTGTCTCCCATGACCTTCTGGAGCTTTTCCCCAGAAACCGTCCTACCAACCAAGTTCTGTTCTTACAAGCCTGGCCCCTGGTTGGTTGTTGGAAGACAGAGAGATAAGATGAGCTGGCCCCTCAGAACAACTGGTCCCAGTTGCAGCTGACCAGAAAAGACTTTCATAAAGGTTTCAGCTTGGTTTTTTTTTTTTTTTTGGCAAAGCTAGAATCTGGGTCAGGTCTTTCTTGTAAACAACACATGGCACCAGAAGTGAGGAACTAATTATGGATCGTCCGGAATTGTGACTTTCTGACAGTGTGGAGGAAGACTGCCCAGCCTGTGTTGGCGTCTCAGTTGGTGACCTGGGATAAACAGGCTGCGGACAGGCAGCTCCATCTAGAGAGGAAGAGGTGTGCTCTTGTTCCCCACAATGCACACGTGCAATCTGCATTTGATCCTTTAGGAACCTGACAGATACTGTGATAGCTGTGATTGTAAGCTTGAGAGAGGGAAGTGGCGGAGAGAAGGGGGTGTTGGGGGAGGGAGGAAGGGAAGGAAGGAGGGAGAAAAAGAAAACATCTGCAACCAAAGGAAATAAAAAGAAGGGAAGGATTTAAAAAGTGACTTGATACCGTCAGGACAATGACTTACTTTCAGACCAAGAGTGAACTGGTGAATTGCACCAGCAATGAAAAGGGAGGGGGAGAACCCTCATCCTTCTGGATTTAACACAGCAGGAGACCAATGAAAATCTGAGACTCGGAAAGTCACTAAGTTGAGAAAATGGTAATGAAAGATGAGCAGGGCTCTGCACCATCTATTAGGAGAGAGAGAGGGGACAGAGATGGAGAGAGAGAATAGCAGTGGCTGTGGGTCGCGGTAGTGATGTTTCATTGCTTTTGTCTTGTGGACCGGGAGCCGTGCTGGGCACAGACTATTACAGACAGAAGCAAGGATGCTCACCATATGGGAGGTGCTGTAAAAACATGAATAAATGGGTTCGCTTTGCCAAATGTTGTCAATAACAACACATGTGCAGACAGGAGGCAGAAAGGAGAGGCTGAGTGGCCCTCCCAGGGTGGAAGAGGCTTTGCTAGTGGTGGGGAAAGCAGTAAGGGCAGAGGGCTTCCTGGGAAGGAACCCCGGAGCCTGTGGTTAAGCGCTGATGGCATTTTTATCCAAGTTGGAAAGTGGTGTTCAAAGGAAAGAGAATGACAGGTAAAACTCAGGCAGGGAACATGGATTAGCCAGCCAAGTTCGGGGGCTGAGAAACTGAAGAAAGGTTCTTCATCTTGGTCCAAAGTTATGTCAGACTCTGGACTTACTGCACAATATGCCTTTCTTCGGAAGTAAACAGTTATCTGAGAGAGATGAAGATGTGAAAGTGTGATGACCGTGCCATCAGCGTCAGCAGATGCTAACATCTCCTGAGTGATTACTGCCGCAGAACTCTGGTCCCGATCTGGGCCCACGAGGATCTCATTTGGGCCTCTCCATCATCCTGAATCATAGCTATGAAAAATGAAACTAACTTGCCTAAAATCACCAAGGAAAATAGTGGCAGAAGGCGGATTCAGACCCCAGCACCAGGGACCACTGCCCACTGTGATCACTCAGCACTGGGACTGGATTGCCTGGATTAGAATCTGGGTGTGTTTGACTTTAGAGTTCCTTTGGGCTTCCTGCTGGCTCAGTGGTAAAGAACTCTCCTGACAATGCAAGAGATGCAGGTTCGATCCCTAGGTGGGGAAGATCCCCTGGAGAAGAAAATGGCAACCCAGTCCATGGCAGTATTCTTGCCTGGGAAATCCCATGGACAGAGGAGCCTGGTGGGCTTCAGTCCATGGGGTTGAAAGAGTCTGATACAATTTAGTGACTAAACAAGAGTTCCTTTAATCCATATGACAACCCTATGAAGTCAGTACCACGATGGCCCTCATGTTGCACACGCTGCTCAGAGATGTTCAGTAAAATGTCCAATGTCACACAGCCGGGAGGTGGTTGTACCAGGATTCAGAGTCAATGAAGCAATCCCAAAGTCTCCACTTCATCTCTCTACATGTAAAAAGACTGAGGACTCTAGGAAAGAGAGAAGAGATCCTGTGTCATATGAGAGAACTACGATGGCCCATACTAATCATAGTTAATAATCATTGAGCGCTGACTTTTTGTCCCATTGCCCTAAATGCCTTATTGGGTTTGTTGTTAAATTCTCAAAACAGCACTCTAAGGCATAAGCGCTCCTGTCTTCCATATGTCAGGGGTGAAGACACTGAATACAGAGGGATTAAGTAATTGCCTGCTGTTAGACAGCGGGTATTTTGGGGAGCTGAGAGTCAAAGGCAGGACTCCTGAATTTTATTCAATTCAAGAAATATCAGGGGACTTCCCTGGTGGTCCAGGGGTTAAGAATCTGCCTGCCAGTGCAGAGGACATAGGTTCATAACTGGTCTGGGAAGATTCCACGTGCCTCAGTAGCCACAGCTACTGAGCCCATGTGCCTAGGGCCCATGCCCTGCAACAAGGGAAGCTACTGCAAGGAGAAGCCTGGGCACCACAACTAGAGAGGAGCCCCTGCGTGCTGCAACTAGAGAAAGCCTATGCGTAGCAGCAAAGACCCAGTGCCGCCCAAAATAAATAAATTTTAAAAATCACAAAGAAATGTCAGAGGTTACCTTCCAGAGTAAGGTCTTCTTTAGCAGCGACAGGAGTTATGGGTGGAAAAGACACAACCCTTGTCCTCAGTGGAGAGCAGAAGATAAAACTAGGTGAGGTGCAACAAGGTGTCATGAGGGGTACAGACATGGGATAGATTAAGGGGGTCACTGAGAGGTGGCCTTGACTGCTGCAGGTGGGCTCACAGTGGGGTGTGAAGGCAGTAGCCCCAGGTGTGAATTTCAGGATGAGCGAGATGTCAGTAGGAGGTGCCGGGGGCCAGCCCTAAGGCAGAGAAGCAAGGAAAACTTGAGTGTGTTGGTCAGGACCACACAGCTGCCCATATTTTGATACAGATAAAGCCCTCCGAACAAAGGAAGCCCAGCATCACTGCTGTTGTCGTTATTATTGTCCTTGTTGACAGAGCTGGAGGCTGATGCCTTGACTTAAGACTTTTTTTTCTCACACTGACAAGAGAGTGAGATCCATCTGGGCAGGAAGACAGTCATCTTCTTGCAGGTGTCCGAGTTTGCTGGGTGGGAAAACCCTTTTTATTGAATTTACTAGATCTTAGAGACTTATGGAAGATTTTTAATGTTGTGGTGACATGAACACTGAGCTATATTTGAGGGAAAATTTTCCATAGGATATGCTGGGTACTGAGATAGGTTTACTAATCTTTCTTCCTAGTCCCTTTGTGTGTGTGAGTTGCTCAGTCGTGTCCGACTCTTTGCGACCCCATGGACTGTAGCCCACCAGGTCTTTTTATATTTGTATTAAAAAGAGCTTACAATCATGCTGATTGTTATCTGCTAATCTAATTAGAGACAGTGTCACCTGCCTTCTTGGACTCCTAGTGAGTTCTGAGCGGCTCTCCACACCCCACCCCTCCCCTGGCAGCTTTCCTGTCTGGCTTTCCTTACTTACTACAATGTCTGAATAACCCAGACCCTTCTTGGCTGTATTTTCCTGAGGGTGCAGCCTCTTTAACTCTCTGCCCTTTCGCCCCAGTCCCCTAGATCCCATCTGAAAACAGAAGGGGAAAGATGACATCTTACTTTGGTTACCATAGCAACCTTCACCTGCCTTGCTGCTCCCTTTAGAAGAGGCATCCTTCTGTGAAGTTATTTTGCATATAATTACTTGGCTCCACTGGAGGCTTGGGGCTTCCTTTAAGCTTCTTAGAGCCAGGATGAGAGGGTGATCGTCTGCCTCTGTCCTGGTCTCAGGAATACCTCTTCCACAGCGGGGCAGGCATCAGTCTGGGAACAGAGCTGCCGGTTCCCCTTTCTGTCTTTTTGATTTTAAGAAAAAGGCCGTCAGAAATGGTGAATCTGTGACATTATACATTTTTAGAATGAGTTTTACTGAAATTAATCCATCATACTTCTAGACTACCACTCAGTTAAGAAGACCATGCTTGATTTCTTCACTTGGTCCCAAGTAAAGAGACGGAGAACCTCCGTCCATCCACCCTGTGCCCCAGAGGCTGACCCAGGTACTTCACATCCCAGCTCCCTTGCTCTCTGGTTTCCAGTTGAGTTTCGCCAAGGCAAGATGCCGGTGGGTCAGAGAAAGAGCAAGATGGGAACACTGACTCCCCCCACACCCTGTCTGTGGTGGCGCTGAGGACTGGCTGTACCCCCAAACCAAAGGTCTGCTGGGTGCTCCTTCCACTCAGCCCTCTGCATCCTGGTTCTGGAAACCACTCCGCTCGTCTCCCCTCTTACTGCCTAGGAATGGCGCTAGCCCAGGCTTTTGCACTCTCTTTCGTGGTTTCCCTAGAGCCTGCCCACACCTTTGTCAGCACTCCTTTATCAAACTCTTTTCAAATTCTTGAGCATGCCATCTGTTTTCTGCTGGGGCCTTGACTGATAAGATGATAGAACCTCTTCTCTTTTGGGTGAGTGCTTTGTTTCAACAAATATCTGGTTTATTGTAGGGTATTCTTTATAGAAACAGATTTTCTGGTCTTTAAGAGCAACCTTCTCATCCTCCTGTGTATGCTCAGTTGCTCAGTTGTGTCTGACTCTTTTGCGACCCCATGGACTGTAACCCACCATGCTTCTCTGTCCATGGGACTTCCCAGGCAAGAATTACTGGCGTGGGTTGTCATTTCCTTCTCCAGAGGATCTTCTCGAGCGAGGGACTGAACTTGCATCTCCTGTGTCTCCTGCATTGGCAGGCAGTTTTTGTTTTTTTTTTTTTTTACCACTATAGACCTGGGAAGCCCCCTTACCCTTGTACCCTTCATTAAAGGCAATGTTTCCTTCCCTAACTCTTTTCCTTTGCTGAAAGCCTGTTTGGAACACATTTTCTGGATGATGTCAATAAGGGCTGCAGAAATGGAATACAAAATTCCATTAACTGCCTGTCCCATCTGACCCTGGGCAAATGTGATGGTTTTCCTTCCCTTTTTGTTTTGTCCATTGGAAAAATATAAAGAAAAAAAAAAAAGAAAAGAAAAATATACAGAATTTGCAGGTGGTCTTGAGAGACCATGGACATTAAAACCCTGAAGGTGTAAAGATGGGTGGGTTTGTAGTCCTGGATTCTGCTGTTGAATCCAATGCAAAAGGAGATGGTGGCAACAGCTTGCTTTTTAAAAAAACTTCATAAAAAATGTATAAGAAGCTGCTTCCTTGGGGACTTGAATTAATTGAATTATTGTCCTGTGGAAGCTTCACGTGGAACAGTGGTCCCGGAAGGTGTCCTAAAGGGAGCCAGGAGTGAGGAATGTGGATAATTTCTTTTGAAAAACCACGAGTTGAACACTGCGTGCTCCTCGTTCTTTTAAGACTGATCCCAAATGGGATCAAGAATAGCATGAGGTTCACACAGCTCAGTGGGTGTGAAGATTCTGCGACTGAATTAAATAGGCTCCATTATATTTCAGAAAGAGCTCGAATGGGTTTCTCTGGAGCACAGCCTAAGAATATCCTGTCTCTCCTTTGTAGCCCAGGATGGCTGGGATGGTTTGTTGTTGCTAATATTATACTTCAACCTCTCTATAAGATGGACAAAAATGAGCACAAGGCCTACCTTATCCCCTAGAGGCTCTAACTAGGCATCAAAAGGACCTTACCCATAAGGCCAGGCAAAAGCTGAAAGCTGATGATACATCATAAAATGATTATCCTTATTTATGTAAGTTGTTTTCTAATAAGCTTATTTTGTCCCAGGTATCATTAAAGACCATTTAACTTTAGAGCTAAAGGGATTTTGAACACTGTAAAACTTATATGTCGAGGTTTCTTTTTTAAATTTTAAAAAAATTTGTTTGATGTGTTTTATGTTTTGATTTTTTTGGCCATGAGGCGTGTGGGATCTTAGCTCTCCTACTAGGAATTGAACCTTGCATTGGAAGGTGGTCTTAACCCCTGGATCTCCAGGGAAGTCCCTAGGTTGAAGTTTTTATTCTTTACAAAAATTGAATTGGATTTATTTACCCTTATCTTTGGGGCTTCCCAGGTGATGCTAGTGGTAAAGAACCCACCTGCCAGTGCAGGAGATGTAAGAGGCATGAGTTCAGTCTCTGGGTCAGTAAGATCCCCTGGTCGAGGGCATGGCAACCCACTCCAGTATTCTGGCCTGGAAATTCCCATGGACAGAGGAGCCTATGATCCTTGGGTCGCAAAGAGTCAGACACGACTGAAGCGATATAGTACGCACAAACCCTTATATTCAACTGAAAAATAGCTGTAAGCATGTCTTTCTAGTATTTATTAATGCAACATTGCATTCTTAGTTTTGATCACTAGTATTCAAGCTGACATGATCATCTTTAACTTCTTTCAAAGTAACATATCTCCCCTAATCCATTTACTTGTTTTACCATGAAAACTGATTTTAAAGTCAGATAAATTATTCATTAATCATTTCCATTTATCCTATTTCCTGAATGTAGCCTTCTCAGCTGGCTATAACATGGAACCAAGGCACACTTTTTCCTATTCATTGCCCTTGTTGCAAAAAGCTTTACTTTCCTGTTCTTAATTTAAAAAAGGAGATGAGTCGAATCCTTAATATTCTTTTGTCTAAGGCAAAATAAACTTAAGGGTTTCCTTTTGAGTATGTTTTACTCATTTTACTCCCTTGGTAAATAATTATTTCCTTTTTTTTTTTTTAAGTCCTTGCTTTCTAGTTTGAATAAACTGGAAGACAAAAAATTTAGGCAGGTTTGTTATGAGCATCAGATAAAGGCTTCAGCCCTGAAGAAAATATTTGTTGAAGGTCATATATAAGGTCTCCTTTCTTGAGCACCTTTAAGCCTGAAGAAAAACAGAAACTCTTTTCTTGTGTATTTTCTTCCAGTCATGTGTGTGCGCTTAGTCGCTCAGTCGTGTCCAACTCTTTGTGACCCTCTGGACTGTAGCCTGCCAAGCTCCTCTGTCTATGAGGTTCTCCAGGCAAGTATAGTGGAGTGGATTGCCATTTCCTTCTCTAGGGGATCTTTCCAACTAGGGATCAAATGCAGGTCTCCTGCATTGCAGGTGGATTCTTTACAGTCTGAACCACCAGGGAAACCCTCTTCCAGTCATGAAAAGATAAAATTGTCAAGGTGAGGAACGACCTTCAAAAGAAGTGTCAGTCAGACACCTCCCTGGTCCTTGTGCTAGCTTACGGTGAACGGTGTTGGATTCATGATCTTCGAGGAAGAAGGTCTAACTTCAGGACCAGCGACCAGGCTTGCTCACTCAAGAGCTTTTGTAAAGCAAAGTTTTATTAAAATGACAAGGGACAGAGAAAGCTTTTGACATAGACCTCATAAGGGGGACGGAGAACCCCCCTTGCTAGTGTTAGCAAGCTGTTTTAAATCTGTTAAAAAGCCATTAATCAGATAAAAGAGACCCCTCAAGGCTGACAGAGTTTCACCAGGCCCCTCTCCCACAGTATGCATTTTTTAAAAAGTAATTTACTTATTTTAATTGGAGGCTAATTACTTTACAGTACTGTAGTGGTTTTTGTGATATGTTCACATGAATCCACCATGGGTGTACATGTGTCCCCCATCCTGAACCCCTTCCCGCCTCCCTCCCCATTCCATCCCTCAGGGTCGTCCCAGTGCACCAGCCCTGAGCACCCTGCCTCATGCATCGAACCTGGACTGGCGACCTGTTTCACATATGGTAATATACATGTTTCAATGCTATTCTCTCAAATCATCCCACCCTTGCCCTCTCCCAGAGTCCAAAAGTCTGTTCTTTACATCTGTGTCTCTTTTGCTGTATTGGCATATAGGGTCATCGTTACCATCTTTCTAAATTCCGTATATATGTATTATTATACTGTATTGGTGTTTTTCTTTTGACTTACTTCACTCTGTGTAATGGGCTCCAGTTTCATCCACCTCTTTAGAACTGATTCAAATGCATTCTTTTTAATAGCTGAGTAATATTCCATTGAGTATATGTACCACAGCTTTCTTATCCATTCATCTGCTGATAGACATCTAGGTTGCTTCCATGCCCTAGCTATTGTAAACAGTGCTGTGATGAACACTGGGGTACACGTGTCTCTCAATTCTGGACAATATGCATTTTTGAGATAGGATGGCATGAGGTGTGTCATCCCCCAGCCATATGAGTACTGGTTTGTTGAGCTATTATTAGCCCAAAGTTTGAGAAAAGAAAAAAAGTTAGTCTTAGGTGGAACCATTTTGAAGAAAGGCAAATTCCAAAGCAAACACATAGTTTCATTAACATAGCTTAAGAAAAGCATTTCCATAAAGAAACCTCCTTTTAATTTTGTATGGAGAAGGAAAAAAAAAAATCTGACACTAGTAGTTTGTTTCCTCCTGCCGCTTAAGGGAAAGATAAAAAATGTCTGACGCTTGCAGCCTATTTCCTCCGTTTGGAGACCCCTGGCCATCCTACTGTTACCCTCTCACTTGGATTTTCTCCGTGACACCCCACGAGATAGATGAGGATTCTCTGTGGGGCTTATTCATTGGCTGTTGCTGGGATTGGGTGCTCACTTAGACATGAGGCAAGACATTTCTGTTGTAACCTGAATTGTTCAAAGATCCATGGCTCCTTTTATTAAATTGAATTCTTTCCCTCTGGTTTGACTTCTACTTTCTTAGTGCCATGCACAAAAAAATAACATTTCCTCTTTCAGAGTTTCAAGGTAACTGATGTTACTCAAAAATTCTTTCCTGCGCTTTCCCGTGCTGTGCCTCCCTGAGATCCTGTTTCTCAGAGGACATGACTTTTGACCCCTCAGTAAGATGGAATAATTTCCGTTGGAAAAATCTCCAGTTTTTCTGTCCTGAGTAGTACCCGGAATCGAAAGTGTTGATTTCTCCATGTTGAGAGAACTCAAAATGATATTATCAGAACTGCCCTGGTGGTCTAGTGGTTGGGAGTCCGTCCGCCTGCCAGTAGAGGGGACATGGGTTCGATCCCTGGTCTGGAAAAATCCTACATGCCGTGGGGCAGCTAAGCCTGTGGACCAGTTACTGAGCCCGCGTGCCTAGAGCCCAGCTTCCACAACAAGAGAAGCCACCACAATGAGAAGCCTGTGCACCACAGCGAAGAATAGCCCCCACTCGCCACAACTAGAGAAAGTCAACTGCAGCAACAAAGCAACCCAGTGTGGCCAAAATGAAGTATACATAAATAAAAAATTCAAAAAGTGGTATTATAACCCCACCACCCCTTCCAAGATGGCGTTAGCCTTTTTCATAGATCAGACATCACACTCTTAATCGGGTGATTTTACTTGACAGTGAAGCCAGCGTGAGCATCTCAATGGATACTTATTTTTATTTTTCTTGCCCTGCTGCTTTCATGGGCTTATTTGTGATTTCCCTTTCCTTCTATATCCAGTTTAAGACTTTCTAGATCAGAACTCGTATGGGCAAAATGCATGGCTCTCCAGTCTCATGAGCTATGCCCCATTCCTAGAAAGGTGGGGTTTTTTAGGATTCTATAATTCAGAAATCTGCCTCTCATGCTTATTGATAACACTGTGACAATGATATCCAACAGAATCAGATGTCTCTCTGAGTTCTCTTCCCTGGTATATATTAATTATACCATATTTTTTTCATTTATTTTTATTAGTTGAAGGCTAATTACTTTACAATGGGGATCAGGGTGGGGAACACATGTTAATTATGCCATATTTTTTAAAAAATGTTAGGAATGAAAAGTAGGAGTTTTAGAAAGATTAATTCCTTGGGTAGAAACCCAATAATGTCTAGACCATCTAAGTTTATTGGAGAGAGAGGCTATATTCACTTATGTATGCCACAAATATTTATTCAGTTGCTACTTTGATGTTCAACAGGTATCTTAAGTGTCCAGTGGCTCGTCTTCATGGTAGGAACCATACTGTCTTCATTTCAGGACTCAATGTCTATTTGATAAGTTCTGTCATGTTATGGGAGGATCTTGGATGAAATCATTTTCACATTATAGCGAAGTAATGAAATCATTGAAGACTTGTCTTTCTCCAGGTTTCCTCTTCCAGTGAAATGAATGGAATTCAATCACTTATATTCTCATTGTTACTCTTCAATAAACAGTTCTTTTTGCTATTGGTGGTGTTTGGGGGATGGGCAGGGTTTTTTTTTTTTTTAATTTTTTAATTACTTGCTTTTGCCTTATAAATATCTTTCCTTTCTAATGGCTCTCCAACCACACTATAGCAAATATTCAGGGACATCCCTACTTGTTTCTCATTTTAGTGACATGAGCTTCACATCATGGACATTCGCTAAAGTCTGAAGCTTGTATACACCCTTAATGGTGATAGGTGGCTGCCTCTGTAGTGCCAGCTCCTCTGCTGCCGATGACCTATGTATAGGAAGAAATAACTTTAATCCACGTGTTATTTCGGAGGTTTCAAAAGACATCCACTTGCTTCCTCTCATTTGCTGTTCACAGTAGACAAGGCCACGCTTTTTCTCCATTCTACTAACATGGAAACCACAGCCCCCAAAGCATACAGCTTACAGTGGGACCAGAACACAAGCAGACCCCTGAGGCTCTTTCCAGTATTCCATGAAGATGTTTCTTCTCTGCATCTAAAGAAGGTTTGAGGTTCTCCGGCTTTATATTTTAAAAATGAATAGCGGTTTGTCTTTTCCACAGGCATGTAATGATGGAAGCACATCCTTTCTAAATGTCAAACAACAGAAGACTGGTTAAATAAATTATGACAGATCTATACACTGGGATCCTATGTGGCTATTAAAATTAATGTTTGCAGAGAATATGTAATGATACAGGGGACTGCTTCTGGCCGTGTTGGTGTGGGATACTGAACAGCAAGCTCTCGATTTGGTTTCAAAATTATACATAACAAAAACGGTGGGTCTAAATATACCAAAATACTAGCAGAGTTTCTGGATAGTAGGATTATGCTTTACTTTTATTTTCTTTTTATATTCATCTCTAACTTTTTCATTTTTTTCTTCAGTAAACTCATGTAATCAAAAAACATACATGTTATCTTAATTATACTCCACAGATTTTTAATTTTAGCTAGAGGAATTCTTTGAGTGTTTCTTGTTACATCTCATTTTTAAAATTACATTGGAAATGAATGGGTTAATCTTTATAGTAGTTTGTACATTTGAAATGAATAATGAATTATTAGTATATATGTATGTGTGTGTATATTTTTTTAAATTTTAATTGGAGAACAGTTGCTTAACGATGTTATGTTGATTTCTTCTGTACAACATAATGAGTCATCCATAAGTACACCTGTTAAGTATACCCCACCCCTTCCCACCCAGTGTATATATTTTCAGTTGGTCATTGTAATGCATTTGCTGATCTATTATCTCCTGACAGCGAGTCCTTTTCCCATAATTCATTAATTCAGTCAAACATCTTTTTGAGGGCTTTCTAGATGTACTAGCCTGAAGATACCTTGGGTGAAGGCTGTTCAGTCTCTGCTCTCAAGAAATACCAGCCTGGTTGGAGAGACAGTAATCAGAGTGTAGAATGAGCCGTGAGAGGGCTCCACTGGTACTTAGGGCCTGCAGAGGAAGGATGCTAAATTCACGGGTGCTGGGGGAGGTCAGGGAGCCCTCTCGGAAGAGACGCCTTTTGAGCTGAAAGCAGCTGTTCTCTTTTGGATGACCAATCTCAGATTAGAAATAATGACAACATAAGTAAATCTTCTTAAGCTGTGTAGGCAATTGTGGCTGGAGTTCTTTTTAATTACCAGCATCCCCCTTTCTGTTTATGTGAGTTTGCTAAAGGTTAGTAGCAATACCAAAACATAATAGTTTTCCTTTGCAGTGATCACAGTAATGTGCTTTTATAGTATTTCCTAGTATTATGCATATCCTTTTATGAGTGACTTAAATAATGACTTGATCACTTGTGTTCATTCCTATTTCATTCCTCAGCCTCTTCCTACTTGGCTGAGGCAGGCAGAGAGAGGTTTTTGTTCCTGTTTTATAAGTATAAATGGAGTCATAGAATGATCAATTGACTTCTCCAAATTATAAGGTGAGCAGGTAATGGAACTGGAAAGAGAAACCAGAGTTTCTTTGTTCAGAGCTCTGACTTTAAAAATATTTCCCCTTGTAAGTAGGATAGGTTGTTTGCCAAAAATGCGTTCACCTTTTAAATCTTTACTGAAAGTAATGAGCTTAAAATAAAGTCTCATGAAGGTAATCGTATTGTTACAGCTTAGAACAGAAGTTAAGGCTATTTGAGTAGATTAAAATGAGTCCTGAGTGAGGCTTAATATTTGGTCTATTTAATTAATTTGTTCAGCAGTGGATTTTAATTTTCTTTGAAAAAAAGAATAATTGAAACATTCTCAGACCCTTTTGAGAACATTATGGGATCCATTGAGATTAGTTTAAAAAATGTTAACTAAGAAGGACAGACTAAAAAACGAGATCAAGATTGACAATATTTATATTTCATGATACTGGATGATTATAACTTTATTATCAGAAGATTTTCTTTTGATCCACTGATGTGAATACAGCAGACCCTTGAACAACACGGGTTGGAACTGTACAGGTCCACTTATTTTTTTTCACTAAATATGTACTATAGGGTCTGGGGTTGGTTGAATCTACAGATGTGAAATTCTGTACAAGGAGAACTGACTGTAAAGGTACACCTGAATTTTCTACTGTATGGTTGGTTGATGCCCCCCCCACACCACCCTTGTTCAAGGTTAACCTGTAAAACTGTCTGAATGTTCTTAGTAATTATTTTTACTGTTAAAATAATTGTGTTGTTCAGTTGCTCAGTCTTGTTAGTACTCTAATAATAAATGAAAGTTAATATGCATATTACACTGTAATATATTACAGATATTCAGAAAATATCTGAAGCAACAGTATAAATGAATATGAAGGGAAATAAACACTTTAAAGTATTTTGTTGATTTTTTCCTTCTAATTAAAAATATTCATGTATTTTGGATTCATTATGGAATAAAATAAAGCTTAAATCATGTATCATATTTTTATTGAAAATAAGTATTTGATTAATTTAAATACAGAAAATGTTGCATTAATTGGGGTTTTGAGAAATTTAGAATATAGGAATAGTTCTATTATATTTTATACAGAATGACAGTTTTATTTTCCACAATTGTAGTGATCTGATTTTTGAATTATTATTTCAAATTCTTTAATTTTTGGCTCCTGTTCCTAACCAACTCTAAGATTTTATCTGTAATGCATCTTTTATATTGCCATCAAGCACTGGGTTGCCATTTGGACTTTTTTCCTAGGAAAAATGAAAACAAAAAACAACCTCATCACAATACTATAGAGTTCAAAAAAGATATAAGTGCGTGCTCAGTTATGTCTGACTCTGCGATCCCATGGGCTGTAGCCCACCAGGCTCCCCTGTCCATTGAATTTTCCAGGCCAAGCATACTGAAGTGAGTTGCTATTTCCTCCTCCAGGGGATCTTCCCAACCCAGGGATTGAACGCGAGTCTCCTGCACTGGCAGGCAGATTCTTTACCACTGTGCCATGAGATATAGAAACCCATATTTGTCTGGGGATCTAGAATTTGTGTCTTAACTAAACTGGGTGAGGATGGAGTGACACTTTGCAGTACTGCCTTCCCGTATTTCACCCTGAGGTTCTGCATTGCTGGGACAGGGGAAAATAGAGGCCGATTCTGCAGCTACATCGTAACTGCCAGGCAGTCATACCTGGGTACCCATGGGCCAGTTATTTCACCTTTAATTAGTGATGTTTGGACAGAATATGATGACAGGCATGAAAATAGATCCAAAATAAAAATGTAGATAGCTGTCATTGAAGTATGCAGGAAGGCTGAAAAAATCTACTGGATTATGTATCAAAAATTGGGAAAACTCTCCCAACCTGCTGCAGTTGGGTAAAATTTTGAGTGTAAGGGGTGCTGAGATAATAGAATGAGGATGGAGCACAAATAGATGAGATTAAAACTGGAAAGCTTCATATTTGGGATGCTGAGGGAGAACAACCTGTATACCACGGATCAGTTAGGATCGTACTGATTTTTTTTTTTTAATTTGTGTGTTTATTTTACTTTAGCTTTACTGGGTCTTCGTTGCTGTGCGAGGGCTTTCTTAGTTGTGGTGAGCAGGGCCTGCTGTCTCATTGTGGTGGCTTCTCTGGTTGCAGAGCTTGGGCGCTGGAGTGCATGGGCTCAGCAGTTACGGCAAGTGGGTTTAGTTGCCCCTCGGCGTGTGGAATCTTCCTGGACCAGGGATCAAACCCAAGTCCCCTGTGTTGGCCGTTAGATTCTCAACCACTGGACCTCCAGGGAAGCCCAGGACTGATTTTTTAAGATCTGGTGTTCACAAATGTCTTAACATAATTATCCTAGGCAGAAGAGGGTATCTGTGAGTGCGTGTTTATGTGTGTGTGTGTGTATCCCATTAGAGTTATCCTGATCAGGATTCAGGTGGTCATGAAATAGACTGTACTTCCTTAAATGTAGACTTGTACTAATTTTGATCTGCTTCATTTCTGTGGTATTGGAGAGTGAATTCTAGTGTGCCAAACTCCCTGAATTTGAAGCCTGGTCATGCCATTTTCTCATGGACCCTGTCAAAGTAACTTAATTGTTCCTCCGTTTTCCACTCTGTAAAATGGGGATATATGGGTACCAACCTCACAGACTGTGGTGGAGAGTCAGTAGGTCAGTTAAGGCATGTAAATCATTTAGAATAATTCCTGGAATTCAAGAAATGATAAGCATTAGTAGTTATGGTTGTGGTATTGTATTCATCATGTAATTTATCAAAGCAGTTTGTGATTTGCATTTTTGTTTTGAGTCCATTTGACTCTCCTAAGGAAGCAAGGCTCAGGGAACCTAGGTAGTTTTCCTAGGTCTCCAGTCCAGTAAACACTGGACATCTGGGCTAGTATCTCTCGCCTCAAATTCCAATCCTGTTCAAGTGGGGCTTTTTTCCATAGCAGGGACTGGATTCTTGCCCAGAAACAAATTTGTCTGGGAAGTTGTAACTTAGAGATCAAGGGGAAAATATGAAGAGCCCCAGCCTCTTCTCCTAATCATACTCTGCTCTGCCCCAGACACTCCAGCTATAAGGGATCAAATCCTATTCTAACTCGCGCCCATCTCTGTGTCCTCAGGAATGAGGGGAGATTCCTACTTCATTGGGATGAGGAGCCTGGGGCAGCAGGGCCACATCCCGGAAGATGGAGGACTCTTCTTGCTCTGCTGCATAGACAGAGACTGGGCCGTGACTCAGAGTTTCACGGAGGAGGCCTTCCAAGCCATCACGGACTTCACCGACCTCCCCAACTCACTCTTTGCGTGTAACGTCCACCAGTCGGTGTTTGAAGGGGACGAGAGCAAGGTAAGAAGACCTTCTGCTCCTGAAATCGAAGGAAACGCAGTATCAGTCCCTCAATGCTCCTGTTGCTCCCCTATGGTTGAGGTTTGGAAGTTTTTGAAAATGCTTACTTGGTGTGCCTCTTGGCATGCATAGCAAGAGCAGAAAAGTCTGTTCTATTATCAGTTGATGTTGAAGGTACCCATGACAAGACTCTATGAGAGATTCCATTGAATCAGATCTCATTGTCTGCAACTCAGAGGTCTGTCCAACAGCGAAAAAAAAAAAAAGATTTTAGAAATAGTGTTTGCAGGAGATACACCCTTTGTTTAGGAAGCAGATGTTGTTAAAAAAAAAAAAAAGTTTTAGTTTCCCATATTATTCTGCCCCAGGCTTAATTTGCCTTTCCCCGAAGCCAAGCCCTCTTTCACCCCTGCTCTTCTTGCAGTTTGATGGCTTCTTAGATTGGCTTCTTAAATTGGGCCCCAAGTCTTGCAGCATTTATTAGAAAGGGAAATTGGTTGGCCGTCTGAGTCTTACTTTGCTTGCTGATACCACAGTAGGTAGAATTGTTTTGGGTGTGTTGTAAGAATTTGCTTGAAAATGCGTAACCCTTTGATTTGAAATAATTAGGGAATGAGATTGTTTATGAACAGGCATTTTTTAGAAAGTGAAGCTTCTGTTTTAAGAGCAAATTTGATTCAGTGGAGGTATTCTTGGGAGTCAGGATAAATATTCCTTTCAGAAGTCTTTGTAAAGTTCACTTGGGTTTTCTCTGACCTTTTAAGAGAGTCTGAATGGATCAAAACTTATCTTGTGAATGTGGAATTCTAGTTGTAAATATCTACTTTTAGGCTATGTTGTAAATCATGGCCAATATTTTGGGGGGAGGAAAGGGTCTTTTTTTCTGAATTAAAGTATGGTTCTGCGTTAGATTAAGGGTAGGATTTATGATTGCTGTTTCATAAACTTGAGCTGTTTTCCAACTGCTGAAGTCCAATCTCTGTTGCCTGAACACAGTTACTGGAAGTTTTTGTTCTGGATTTTTATTGGTTTTGTAAGCAATCCTGATAGCTCAGAGAATTAAGAATTATTTCAAGCCATATAAAGATAGTTTTATAATGATATTATTTTATAGTTGAGCAGTTGAAATGATGAGCTAAAAACAGCCTGAAGTCCAAGGAATTATATGTGATTAGAATATCCAGAGCTATAATCACCAGACTATTTGAAGTAAGAAAATGGCATATATCCTCTTTGAAAGAAACTACAAATTTTGCTCTTGACTTATAACCAGGTTATAACACAGATCATAGTTTATTCAGAGCAGGTCATCCCCCCCTGAAATCTACCTGACATTAACTATGAAACAAAGTTCTGTATTTTCTTGTTCCATCATCTATTTAAGTATCAACAATCATAAGGATTTTCCTTAGAGGTTTAATGAGGGTTTTGACTCTTTCCTGATAAAATATTTCTTGATTGGTTGAAACAAAAAAGATTTAGGAGAGAGTCAATCTCATTCAAAGGCTCAAGAATGGCTGATCGAACCAGAATTGGTTACATAGAAAGATGGAGGCTTGGGGACAGTTCCCGGGAATCTGCCCACATCTATTTTGATATTCTGATCTGTGATTGAATAATAGATTACTAAATATTCTCATTTAATTTGTATATGAAGTTGGTACACCACAGTTTAACAAATAGGATTGGGCTTTAAAATGACCTTGCTAAAATATTGAGGTGAAATCAATATGATATATTTCCAAGGAATAAGTTTCAAATGATGTAGCTCACATTTTTATAGTTAAGGAGGCGAATTTTCTAATTGGCCAACGTCTACTTAATTAAACTTACTAAATGAGACAGGAAGTCTTCCACTTTGCTGCAATTTTTATAGCCCCTATTCATGAGGAGTCTCTGGGACGTCAAATAATCTGATCCAGATTCAGTTTTTGTTTAATTATATGATCAGAGTTTGGGGTGACAAAGCAAGATAATCAGATACCAAATAAATGGATAATAGAGGCATGATCACTGCAACTCTATTAATAAATAGAAAGTAAAATATTTGAGGAGCCTCACGCCTCCCAATTTTACTGCCACATGTTTTCCTTCTCATTCTAGACTTTTCTGTTCTTCTCTTTACCTCCACTTTTTCACCCACTGTCTTAACAAAACTCACTTGTCCTGTACGTCATTCTCTCCGAATATCCTTCCCACCGTGTTTAAAGTTCATGAATCTGAGCCAGGAATTCTAATGATGGTAATCTTTTCCAAAGGATGGACATTGGGGGTACTGTTGGTGGAGATAATTTTAGGTAGAGGGAAAACAGTCAAGAAAGCTTTCTAGCACTTGTATCTGCCTGTGGGTAAAGCTGGCCATGGGGATTATCTAAATTATTTGACTTTGGGAAAATGCCTTCAGGAGCCTGCAGTTATCAGAGAGATAAGACATCAGAAATGATGCTCGGTTTTCATCTCAGAGATCCAAGTGGGTAGGTGTTAAGTTGTTTTGGTGAAGTTCTTTCTTTGGCAAGCCTACTTTTTTAAAAGGATTTTTTTTTAAAATGTGGACCATTTTTTGGAAGTCTTTATTGAATTTGCTACAATATTACTTCTGTTTTATGTTTTGGTTTCTGGCCAAGAGGCATGTGGGGTCTTAGCTCCCTGACCAGGGATCAAACTTACATCCTCTGCATTGAAAGGTGAAATCTTAACCACTGGACCACCAGGGAAGTCCCAGCATATCCACTTTTGATTCATTGTTTCTTGATTCATATCAAGAAAACAAGTTTAGCTTGTTTTAACAAGTTTAGCTTGTTTGCTGTGATTATTATAAAGCATACATTTTAATTTCCTTAGCTTGGTGGGAATTAAGGCTCTTGCTTTCTATTATGATTAAGTCTTGGCAGTAATCTCTATTTTCCCATTTGTCAGAGACACTTTTCCTAAGCCTTTTTCCTTTTTGATATAGTTTGGAAAGTACTGACTTGGCCTGCTCTTAATATAGGTAACACCATAGGAGATGCTCTTCTGCTTATGTTTGTTTCTGCTTATCAGCGTGATACATATTCTGATATGCTCATTTCTGCCAACCAATTTAAATTCTAAGTTCTGACATCTACAGAACATTTTTCTTTCCAAACAGCTTCATGAGGCCATGATGTTGACTCCAATTTTCTGTTAGGCAGAATTCTGTGAGATTGTATTTTGATTTGCTGCTTCTGCGAGAAGCGAGCGCCTACTTCAGTGTGGTTCGTTGTGGTCCAGATGGTTGGGATTTGTTTATATAACACAAAGGAGAACCAGAGCTGGAGGAAATTGGCATCTGAAACCAATAAATGCAGATTGCTGTTTGCATGCTACAGCTTGCAGCATAAATATTTTTGTATCAAACACATTTAGAACTGGGATCGTCACAGCAGGCAATACCTAAAAGTTATCAGGAGTCCTTCACCTTTGGCATTTTCCCCTGGCTTGCCTTTCTGGATCCAACTGAGCTGCACCAGTCATCTTAAGACAGAGGAGGCTGGAGGGGCACCCTGCGGGCTGCTCTGCATCTGCGCTCGAGATAGATAAGGCTCTGCTCCATGGGACGTTGGCACTCATTGCAACAGAGCGCTAACCATCATAAAATTCTTAGCCAGATTCAGTTTATTAAGGAGAAACCTGAGAGGTGAGTTGTTATTGGCCTCCAAAAATTTTGAATTCATTTAGTTCAGTAACAATAATAATAATAGTAGCAATAGGGACCTAACATAGCATGTAGCAAGGGGCTCGGTACCCTTCTGAGCCCCGGCTTCCCAGGTGTTAAGCCTGTTTATCGCCATGACAACCCTAGGAGGGTGGTGTCTTTCTGCCTTTCTGCCTCCTGGGCGCATGGCGGGGTTGTGTTCCCTGTACCACTCTGGCTGGTTCTACCCCGTGTTAAGCAGAACTGGTCTGTGCCACTTGCGCGTGAGGCCTTTAATTACCGGGGTTGGAAGACTCTTCTTTTCACTCCGCTCCGGTGATTGGCACTGTGCCCGGTGAGCCTGGTCAGGCAGCCTGGCTTGTGGACCGAGGACAAGGATGACCCAGAGTGAGGTCCTAGGTGACCTGTGGTAGACATGCAGAGGGACAGCGTCAACAGGAAAAACCTTTGTTGCTTGAAGCCGCTGAGGTTTGGGGATTTGTTGTTAAAACTATCACTGAGTCCAGCTAGGTTGATACTGCGAATATGATGATCCCCATTTTTCAGATGAGGGCCCCGAAGCACAGAGAGCTTGTCCACGTTTTCACAGCTGGAGTGGCAGAGCAAGAATTCAAACCTACAGAGTCTGTGCTGTTAAACGTTATGTGACTGCCTCTTCATGCACAAATATTTATTGCAAACAGGTATGATGCTTGGCTTTGGGGATGCAGTGGTGCACAAGACAGCACAGACTCATTGAACTTCAAGTCTGCCGAAGAAAACAAATAAGAAAACAAACATAATAAATCTAGTGATGCTAAAATCAAAAGAGCATTTAATACGTATTTTCAACTGTACTCACTGCCCTATATACGCATGTGTGAACATGCACACAAGATTTTCTTGTTTTTGTTATGTTTTGTTTTGCTTTTTAAATAAACAGGCATTTCTGCCAACCACTTAAAGACGATATCCTACCGGAAAAGGCATGAGATCAGAGGCCTGGTGCTATGGCTCTTAGGCTTCTTGCTTCTCATAAATGGAGCATCTCAGTGCCTTGGGGGTGGCTGGAGTGATTCTAGGTTCAAAGATACATATCTTTCATTCAACATCACTACTAATAGAATACACCAGCTCCTTCTAGAGCTCAACTGAGGATGCAGTGACCTAGTCAACACTGGCAGTGTTATGAGGTCACCCTCGAGGATTTTGGAAGGTGAATCTGTTGATTTGCAATTTTTATTTGATTCCCCACATAGGATTTGCCTTTAGTCTGTAAGGGTATGTATATGTTCCCATTGTACTTTACAGCTGCAGGTCCACGATCTCTTTATCTGCTATACCCAAATTTGAAAAGCTCTGGAAATTGAGACTTCATAATCCATTTTAAGACAAAACCTCACTTGACCTAAATCATTCAGAATCTAACCAGGATTGATGAGAAGCTTCTTCTAGTGTGAATATTCATCCATCTCTTTGCAAAAATATTCCTGTCTTTAACCAACAGGGACTGCCCCAGACTTGATGGATCATTACATAATGTGAGGCATGCATGCCACATTGTGTTCTAAATTCCCTAATTCTGAATTCCAAACATAGCAGTCCCTAAGAATTTCAGAGAGTGAGTTGTGGACCTGTAAACTATGTAAAAATGCACCCACAGCCCATGTTCACCAAGAAGAATGAATGTATCACTGGAATCTGGAATGTCATAAACAAGGGCAATTAAATATTTTTTTCCCATAATGAGATGCTTGTGTTGATTAGAGATAAAGGGCATACTGAAGACAGAGTGGGCTCATTCAGTTTGCATGTGTGTGTGCTAAGTCGCTTCAGTCGTGTCTGACTCTTTGTGACCTTATGGACTATAGCCCGCCAGACTCCTCTGTCCATTGGGTTCTCCAGGCAAGAATACTGGAGTGGGTTGCCATGCCTTCCTTCAGGGGATCTTCCCCACCCAGAGATTGAACCTATGTCTCTTATGTCTCCTGCATTGGCAGGCAGGTTCTTTACCATAAGCGCTGCCTGGGAAGCCCTTGTTTAGTTTAATAATAGTAATAACGATAATAGTAACCGCAGCAGCAAATGTTACACAGCTTGGAGCAAGGTGCTGGATACTCTTCAGAGTGTTTTTTAGACATTAAGCCCTTTAATTTCCATGACAACCCTGGCATGGATGCTGCATGGGTGACCTTACTGAGTCCAACTCTGACAGTCTCTGAATCTCCTTCTTTGAATGTCTGCAGTTGAAAGCTCTGACTTTGACCTGTGGTCACTACTCATCCTGCCCTCGTCCTTTTACCTGGTCCCTGACTCATGATCTGTTCTCGGTCGAGACAAAAGACTCCTGGTCCATCAGGGAGATAGACATTGTTCCTTGCTCATGGTTTTCTTAACTCAGAGGAGCTTCTGTTGTAAAATATTTATGCTGCTCCCACATATTTTGCTTTTCTTCATTTGGATTTTTCCTCTCTATACTTTGAAGTTCTAGAAAGCAGTCAAAATTTATATTTTTCCTCGTTGTATTTCCATCACCTTGCTGGATCTCAGGTATCATAGGTGCTGAGTCAGTATTGAGTCGGATCTCCACTTCAGTGGTGACTAAATGAAGGTACAAATTAGCCAGGATTGGCTCATTAATTAGAGAAACAACAAAGAGTTGAGTGAGACCTCTGAACGTTTAAGTCTAGTTCATTATCCACCATACGTTGGGAAACATCAGTTCTAGAAATAAAGTTGGCCATTCATCAGTACAACATTCAAGTCAAAGCATGTAAGACAAAGAGATCTCAAGTGGTTTCATAGCAAGATGCAAATTAAATGTTAGTACATTGAGTCCATATCACTCGTGTAGTTAAGATATGACACATATGAATAAACCTGTTTTGTCAGTTTGTATCTACATGGTATTTTAAGTTTTTAGAAGCAACTGACCTATTTAGTGGGCTTTCCAGGTGGCACTAGCGATAAAGAACTCACCTGCCAATGCAGGAGACACAGGAGACGAGAGTTTGATCCCTGAGTAGGGAAGATCCCCCAGAGGAGGGCTTCTTGGAGAATTCTCCAGTATTGCCTGGAGAATCCCATGGACAGAGGAGCCTGGCAGGCTCCAGTCCATAGGTCGCAAAGAGTCGGACATGACTGAAATGACTTAGCATGCATGCAGCCTGACCTATTTAGTAAGCCAAGAGAGTAAAAAAATCTTAAACACGTTTATTTCCATAATGACTCCTAGAAAAGAAAAGGGAGAAATAAGAAAAGAGAAAAGGCAGCAAGGAAAGAAGAAATCCAGTGCTTTAGAAGACCTTGGGAAACTTGTTATAGGGATTGTTTAAAGCTGATTGAAAAAAAAAAAAACGCTCATGCTAAGGATATGTAGCAAAGGATGAACAATTGGATAATAATTTACTGTAGTTTGTGTTGCTGAATATAGCTTGAAAGAAATTAAGTAAACTGTTGTGACCTAAGGGTGGGGAAGGGATAACTGAGCATTAATTTTAAATACTAAAGTAAAAACTGTTATATTAAATACCAGATATTCAAGGAATATTTAGGAGTCTCACCATTTCTCTTGTGTCAGCCTTGGTGACGTTGACAGATTTGTTTGTTGTTTTCAAGAATGTTTAAATTGTAAAAAGGCAGTGCCTATCATTGTACTCAATACATTGCTTCTGTTTTTTCCCTGGAGGAGGACTGGGAACCATAATTAGTCACCGCTAATCACTTGGGGACACCTGCCAGATGAGAGCCCAGCATGGGCCAGATTTGAAAGCTGTTGCAGGACATTCCCTGGAACTGTAACCTTTCTTGGAGTGACTAAAATATTCCAGGGGCATATTTAGTGGCTTGCTTCCCCACAGCACTGAGTGACCCCCCTGGGGCTCAGGCGCCTGACAAGCCACTCGAAATGCCCCACTTAACAGCCTGGAAATAATTGAGGCAGTGGGAAGAATTAGGCCCAATGCACAGAGAGTTGAGAGTGTTTGGTTTCTGTACCAAGTGGGGTGAGTGTGTATTCCTGATGCCACCCGGGGAAAAACGGCTAACATGTTCTGATGAGACTGGGATCCTATTAGACAGGGACTTGGCGCTTTCTCCCCCTTTTGGAAAAAAGAGGGTACTTGGAATCCAGTGCATATGGCTTTCATCGGAGCTACTGATAACCTGTTCAGTGACTCTGTGACTTGTTCGATGGGCAAACGCCATCTCAGGGTACACCGCCTGTGGCCAGGCAGGCAAATTTGTGAGAATGCTCTGTTGATGGGTCGAAAAAGACCTGAGCAGCTGTGGGTGGCTGGGCAGGTGGTGGGCAGGCTGGATTCCATCCTCCTGCACTGTCTTCCTGGACCCGAAGCCCTTGAGAAATGCACAAACAGCTCACCCGTCACAGCGGTGCGTGCGTGCCAAGTCGCTTCAGTTGTATCTCTTGGCAACCCCGTGGACTGTAGCTTCCAGGCTCCTCTGTCCATGGGATTCTCCAGGCAAGAATACTGGAGTGGGTTGCCATGCCCTCCTCCAGGGGATCTTCCCGACCCAGGGATTGAATCCACGTCTCTTACGTCTCCTGCATTGGCAGGTGGGTTCTTTACCACCAGCGCCACCTGGGAAGCCCTCATTACGGTGGTCACAGTCTAATAAGATCATCGTCAATTATTTACAGTTTAAGAGGAATTATAGGGGTTTCCCTGGCAGTCCAGTGGTTAAGAATCTGTGCTTCCACTGCAGGGGGCAAGGGTTCCTTCTGCGAAGCTAAGATCCTGCATGCCACAATGCCCCAAACTCAAAAACAAAAAGGATCGACAAATTCAAGGGTAACAATTGCATTCTTTTGCCTCAGAACATTCCTTTTCTAAGAGGCGGTTTTGGAGATGGAGGCCAGGGAAGGGAGGGGGAAGAATAAGATTTATTTATAATTATTTTTCCTTGTACTCACCAGCAAAAGTTGGCCTGGGTTTCACCTGTGGCCTTTCTTGACTTTTTGACTCTGGTCCCGGCTTGGTGGTCATGAAATTCTCAGCCAACTTAGAGATAACCAGAGGAAGTCACAGAGTTTGGACATGAACTTTATAACTCTGCTAAGGTATCCTTCACAGCAGGCCTGACATTTAAGCTCAATGGATGAGATCAGTGTGATGTATGACTGGATATCAATTCACGTGATACTTTCTATATGAGACTGGGGGTTGTTAGGGTGCTGCTTACACATCTATTTCATTATTATTTGCTCAATCATACTCCTTTATATAGAATATATAGAATCATAATGTGTAGCTTGTGTTTTTTAAAATTTGATCAATTTCTAGTAATATTTCGATAATGTTGTATTTTACTGGGAATGTTGTATTTTACAGCATAACCATCATTTTAAACATAAAACCCAGCATCTCTATCAGTGATTTGAAGGGGAGACCCATTGAAGTGATACCTGACATACTTAAGATTTTTCATCAAATATGTTGAGCTATCATATCTTATACATTGTTCAAAATCTACAGTTTCCCGCCAGGTTTGTAGCTATTATGAGCTCCAAGCTGTTTAGTTTATTATTAATGCATAGAGTACACCTCGTTATGGATTGTCTAATCCTACTAGATGACTGTTGTCTTTTTTTTTATTTTTTAAAAAATAAAGCAAAACTTTTTTAGCTGTGCTGGGCCTCTGTTGCCGCTCTCTCTAGCTGTGGGGCTGTTCTCTAGTTGCAGGGCGCAGGCTTCTCGTTGTGATGGCTCCTCTTGTTGCAGAGAACAGGCTCCAGGGCGCGTGTGCGTCGGTAGCTGCGGTGTGTGGACTCGGTAGTTGTGGCTCACTGGGGCTTAATTGCCCCATGGCTTGTTGAATCTTCTCAGACCAGGGATTGAACCCGTGTCTTCTGCATTGGCAAGCAGATTCTTAACCCCTGGGTCACCAGGGAAGTCTGATTCTAAGTATCTTGAGGACAGCAGAGCCAGCCCCTCATTTTTCTGCATCCTACACTGTCCAGCTCTGGACCTAACACAGGCACTGATGGGGAGGCAAGAGGACCTGTGGGAGGGGGATTGGGTTCAGACGCACTTGAGTCCAAATCCTGCCTCATCTGCATCCTACTTATGTGATCTTGATCAGTTTAGCTTCTTTGAGTCTCAGTTCCCTCTTTGATGAGATGGGTTCACTGTACCTTCATTTTTGGTTTGTTATGTGATTAAACAAGGTGACGTGGCTTGAGGAGGTGGCTCTAGACTAGATCTTTTTGGTAAACATTGGTCTCTTTTTCCCCACCCAGGTAAACCTGGGACTATCTCTGCTTCCAGGAAGGAAGAGCTTTTCTAAAAACATGTAAACCTAGATGAAAAAAAGGTTTCATTTACCCAGCTCTTTGTAGAGTCCTAATGATGTTTTGTTTTATATCATAGACTTCGATGTCGAGAAAATTAACCTCAATTTTTGCCACAAGAAAGCTGTTTTTGCATTTGTTGTAGGACACATGTGATTCACTCTTACCCATATAAGGTTCAGGTGGTACGTTTCATTTAGAATACAGTGCCAAGAAAACTCTGTTGACTCTGAGGAACTAGTATTTTTCTCATTAGGAGAATTATGTAATTTATATAATACTTACTTTTATGTAACTTATATAAATCTTAATTTATGTAAGTTATGTAAGTCTTCCCAAGGGGCTCCAAATAAAAATTATTACTCAGGCATAGCCACTCTATTTATTCTTACTGGTCTTGATATTCTTTTTCTCTTGTATTAACCTGTTTGTATGTGTAATGTAAAGTATTTTTCTGACTTCTAATCAAATTTTATTCATATTTTATGTTCATATGTCTTATGAAACAATCATCTTTCAACATGTAAAAGAGGCTGGTTGGGAATCACTAAGGTTTATTTTGCAGATACTTGAAATTCCACTATGAACCAAAGAAAAAAGCCACCTAGATGAGTGGATTATGTATTTTTAGAATAACACACACACGTGCACATTTTTTTGCTATAACTCACATTATCTGGAAGAACAGTTTTTAAACATCTTCAAGGGAGAAATGAGACGTAGCCGTCACAATTAACAGCAGCATCTTCCACAGCACGTGGACCTGTGTGTTTTTAGAAAACCACCTGATCACATAACTTTTTTAAGTTTGACTCTTAAGGCTAATCGTTATGCTACTGTTAATCTGTGGGAAAATGAACACGTGTAAGCCATTGGCGGATATATGTATTTAAGTTTGTCCTGTACTAGTCTGCTTTTGAATCCTGAGGTCCTAGAGCCAAACTATTTCACAGGAAGTTGCTTCAGTTTCAAGGCTGGAGATTTTTCTTCTTTCCTTCAAATAGACCATTTTCCTCCTCAGTACTGTGTTCTCTCATGTTGCAAAACTTGGAGCAGAAGTCCACTTACAGTGGATCACTGTGTCAGTGAAGTGCAAGGCGTTGCGAGGAGCATAGAAGAGGAAGGAGCTTAGCTCTTCAAATAGCCTCTTTTGAAAACTTCACAGAAAGGGGAGTCTCAGGGTCAGATATTTGGCAGTGATAACTCGCTTTAGTTACGCTTTTTTTCCTGCAGATGGTCTCGCTGTACACATGGGCAGGTGTGGCCGTGGTGATTTATTTATTTATTTTTGCATATATATTTAAAACAAATTTTTTTTTTGCTTTTCATTTTGTATTGAGTTATAGCCAGCTGATTAGCAATGTTGTGATAGTTTCAGGCATACAGCACAGTGACTCATACATATACATATACACGTACATGTGTATACATAGACATATACATGTACATGTGTATACATATACACATACATGTGTATACATAGACATAAACACCTACATGTGTATATATACACGTACATGTGTATACATAGACATAAACACGTACATGTGTATACATAGACACATACATGTGTATACATAGACACATACGTGCACATGTGTATACATATACATATACACGCACATGTGTGTACATATACACGTACACGTGTGCACACACATACACGTACATGTGTGTACATATACATATACACGTACATGTGTGTACATATACATATACACGTACATGTGTATACATAGACATATACACATACATGTGTATACATAGACATAAACATGTACATGTGTGTACATATACACGTACATGTGTATACATAGACACATACATGTGTATACATAGACATATATACACATCCATTCTCCCCCAAACTCCCCTCTCATCCAGGCTACCACGGAACGTTGAGCAGAGTTGCCTATCTATACAGTAGGACCTCTGCTGGTTATCCATTTTAAATACAGCGGAGTGTACATGTTGATCCCAAACTCCCTGACCATCTCTTCTCCCCATTCTTCCTCCAGGCAACCATAAGTTCGTTCTCTTAAGTCTGTGAGGCTGTTTCTGCTTTGCATTCATAAATAAGTTCATCTGTGTCATTTCTTTCTGGATTCCACGTGTAAGGGATGGCATCCGGCATGTCTCCCTCTCGGTCTAACTCACTTCATTCAGCATGATGGGGCCATGGTGGTTTAGGAAAAAGAGGAGAAACGGGCTCTCCACCGGGTCGCCCCAGCCGGCCTCTGCCCTGCTCTCTGTCGACAGCCCCTGGCTCCAGTGGGGCTGACAGGCGTCCCTGAGTTCACATGTCTGAGCAAGTAGGGTCCCTTTCAAAGGGCTCCATTTTTGGCATCACCGATAGTACATTCTTTGCAGTGTTTTGAATAGTGCAAAGCTTTTGTAGTTAGGGTGGATTTGAGGTTGTGGAAACAAGTCCCTCAGAGCTGTGTACAGTGAGTGATTCCGGTGGGTAACCCACTCGAGTAAAAACATTTTTATTTAAAAACAACATGTACAAAGCACCAGAATGAGGAATAGCTACAGACTCACAGGAATGCCTCTCTTCTGGAGCTTGGGACTCTTGGGAATTTCAGAAACGCATAACAAAGGCATGGCTGCAGCAAGGTCCCCTTTTTGAAAAAGAAACAGTCTTGATTTTGAAGGCCGTATGAAAAAGGAACGTAAAGTATATCTTTGGTAACTTTTATATTGATTATATGTTAGAATGATGGTATTTTGGGTATATTCAGTTAAAGTATATTATTAATCTTAAAAGGAAACAGCTGCACAGGTAAAACCTAGTGTATTGAATAAGATGCAGAGTTGTTTCCTTATGCCTGTTTATAACACCCCTGGCCCTGACTGTCAAACCCCCGCCTCTTGGTTTGTGGAACAGAGCAAGCATCACAAAGAGAGATTGGCTCAGTGGTGTAAGGACCGTTTTATCCGCAAGTATCTCCTGCAGTGACCTGGAGTCTTTTGGGAATGTGAAGGCTATTTTCTGATCAAGAATTCCCTTTTAGGAACTTCCTCGGTGGTCCAGTGGTTAAGAATCTGCCTGACAATACAGGGGGTGTGGGTTCAATCCCTGGTCTGGAAAGATCACACATGCCATGGGGCAACTAAGCCCGTGCTCCATCACCACTGGGCCATGCTCTAGAGTCTGTGCTCTGTAACCAGAGAAGGCACCACAGTGAGAAGCCTGCGCACCACAGCGAGAGAGTAGCCCCCGCTCACCGCAACCAGAGAAAGCCCACACGGCAGTGAAGACCCGGAGCAGCCTGAAAAGAGCTCCCTTTTTAATGAACATACCCTCAGAAGATACTAAATTCTAAGATATCCTTAGGGCTTCCCTCATAGCTCAGTTGATAAAGAGTCTGCCTGCAATGCAGGAGACCCCGGTTGGATTCCTGGGTCGGGATCATCTGCTGGAGAAGGGAAAGGCTGCCCGCTCCAGTATTCTTGGGCTTCCCTGTGGCTCAGTTGGTAAAAAATCTGCCTGAAAATGCAGGAGACCCCAGTTCAATTCCGGAGTCGGGAAGGTCTCCTGGAGAAGGGAAAGGCTGCCCACTCCAGTATCCTGGCCTGAAGAAATTCCATGGACTGTCTCGTCCATGGGGTTGCAAAGAGTCAGACACGATGGAGCAACTTTCACTTTTCACTTTCAAGATAACCTTAAGATATACCCTACGATATCCTATGTTACCTAATCTTCAAACCCAGGGCAGGTCAGTGACCCATGAATATGCTAACAAGGGGGAAAGTACTGCCTTAAGCAATCCACTCCATCCATCCATTGATTATTTAACAATTATTGAAGACCTACTGTGTCCCCAGTATTGCTCATAGCCTTGGGAGAACAAAGACTGAGTGAGACGCAAGCCTCACATCACCTGCTGTTGACTGGGGTCTGGTAATTAGAGGACAAGTTGTCTGGAGTAAGAGGTTGAGGTGGAAGCAGGTGGTTATAGGACCCCCAGAATAGGCCACCTCAGAGGGGAAGAGAAGGCTCTGGAACTTCTGGGGTATATTTCTATATCTTGTTTTGAGCTTGCCTTGCCCCGCATCTCCGAATGGACCCACCCTCTGCCATGGAGCATGCTGGCCACAGTGACTTGAGGACAGCGTCCTTGGACCCGCCTCTTGAGTCATCAGCATTGTTGTCCTGTCCCACGGGGCCTGTTTGGACAGGACCATTGATAAGTGACCTGGAGAAAGAAATGACAACCCACTCCAGTGTTCTTGCCTGGGAAATCCCATGGATAGAGGAGCCTGGTGGGCTGCAATCCATGGGGTCACAAAAGAGTCGGACACGACTTAGTGACTTCACAACAACAGCTGATGAGTGAGGGTGGAGGGGGGAAGAACTGACTTTGACTTTGGCAGGAGCTTCCTCTTTGCCAAGTTCATCCAGCCCTGGAGACAGGCATGGCTGGATGGCCACACGGATGGAACATTCTGTGACCCACCTGTCCCCATTTTCTCCTCCAGTGTGCAAAATATTTTCCTTCCTCCGAAGAGGAACTGTGAGCTTACTTATTTTAAAAACTGCAACCTGGGAAGAGAGAGGGTGTTCTCTGACAACATTACATCATTGAAGCCTCTAGGTGTTGAGTCATCATTATTTTTAGGCAGCTCCACGCTTTTTTTGGTTGTTCTAAGAATAGCCCCTGTGTCTGGACTCTACAGAAAGTCACCTCAATACCGATCCTGTCACCACTCCACAGTGGCAATGGAATGCTTTCTGGATTTCCAGATCCAGGGCACACATTTTAGAATTTTGCCTCCCAAACATTCTGCCCTTTTAGGTGTTCTGTAGTCAACGTGATAACTTTGTTGGATGCTATGACTTGCATTTGGTTACACTTGTGTCAAACATATTTATTGTAAAACAGCAGCATGAACAGAGTAAAAACCATTGCTCCTCAAATGCTCCTTCTCGTCTCCAACTCAGCGTCCATTTAGTTTGTGAAAACCTTCATCAGTGACATCACTCAGTTTTTCAACATTTCAAGACCTTTACTTGCCTTCTGTTTTATGGATTAAGTGACTTGAGACCCCTCACAGACGGGGGACTGCTACTTTTGGCATCTCTGTGGGATCAACTGAAGGAGGCCAAAGTAAATGTTATGCTAGGTTGTTAAACTAAATAAGCATATAAATTGTCAACCATATTGCAACTTGATGACAGGGCAATAAAATGGACTGAGCCAGCCCAGAAATGGAATTTTGTGGGTCAATATAGAGGCTGGTTTTCTCATTGCTTATTGCAGAGCATATGCCCAGATATGATCAATTTATTTTATGTGGCATTTCGAAGCCCATAAGAGCACTAACAGCTCATGAGCCAAGCCGAATGCTGTTCTAACTGTAGCATCAAGGGAAGCAACTGCTTGGAATAAAGTGAGACAGCTGTTTGATATTGCATTATAGTGTATCTTTTGCTCTGGAGGGTGTGGAAGGGTCATCACATGACCTGGGTCGAAGTGTGACTGAAAGGACCAGTGCATGATACGGGCTTTCTGGCGAGTGCAAGCCAGGAAGACCAGCCTGCGTTTTGAGCTGTAGGTGCTTGAACAAAGTTGGATCTGCTTTTATTGTCTCAGAGCTCAAACCTCTTCCCCTCTCGGTCCTTTTTGTTGTTCAGTCGCTAAGTCATGTCCTTTTCTTTATGACCCCGTGGACTGCAGCCAGGCTTCCCTGTCCTTCATTATCTCCTGAAGTTTGCTCAGACTCATGTCCATTGAATCAATTCGTCCCATCTCTCTAACTGGGGAAATGGTGTATAGTATCATTGTGATTAAGATAGCAGCCTCTGGCGTCTATCAGTCCAGATCCCAGACCCAGATCCACTTCTGATTCCTGTGTGCCCGTGGCAATTTATTTCATCTTTCCAAACAGCAGTATCTTCACCAACAAAGCAACATCAAGTCATAGTATTTATCTCATAGGTTGCTGTCAGAATGTAAGTGGTATAATCCAGGATGCTTTGAATCGCAAATGCTTGCTAGTAATGATTTCTGCTCATTGGTCCAATCTTCTGCACTGTGCATCATTTACAACTCATAGCACTCTTTGGATTTCCTTGCCCATGACTGTTGCCTAACTCATCAAAGAGAAGTGTACTGGTCAGCCTTGTTGTCTGTTCTTGCTACCCTCAGGAGAACTTCTAAATCAAGATGGTGATGGGGAGACCAGATGACCACCTTTTGAAATCTGAACAAATAGTTCATTCATAGGAACCAGCCTGGAGGAAAGCCCATGTACTATCTCCTCTGTATACAATGTCTTCAACAGGCATACATTTCTATCCTGCACCAATTAATTGCCATTCTTTTTTTTTTTTTTTTTAAGATTCTTTTTTATTTATTCATTTTTTCAGTGGGTTTTGTCATACATTGATATGAATCAGCCATTAGTTACACATATTCCCCATCCTGATCCCCCCTCCCACCTCCCTCTCCACCCGATTCCTCTGGGTCTTCCCAGTGCACGAGGCCCGAGCACTTGACTCATGCATCCCACCTGGGCTGGTGATCGGTTTCACCATAGATAATTAATTGCCATTCTTATGTCCTCATCCCCCAAAACTCACTAGAAAGCTTCATTTTCTTTACTGTTGAATGTAAAGTTAAAAAGATTAGATGTAGTCATCTGGAATTTGCATTTATATATGGCAATGAGAAATGTAGTATGTATTGGGCTTGATGTTACAGTTTAAATAACATCCTTAGAAGTTTTCTGAAAAAACAAGTCGGTTTTGTCTCTTGATTTTCTCTTCCATTTGGTCTATCTTTTCATCAGTTTCAGAGAAAACTGGATTGGTCAAGTAGTTGGTGAGCAATTACAGTCATTTCAAATTTTAATTTCAAGAAACTAAAGTATATTGAATACAAGATATTTTTTCTCTTGCTGGTGTTTTATCCCTGCTTGGTGCCAATTTTGAGTATGTGTTCATTGCAATTGGGTCCAATTACTTTAGAAAAGATTAACATTTACATTAGAAAGAGAAGGTAAATGAGAACAGAGCCTTTTAAAGGCTGAATATGGTATTTTTTTCATAGTCATTAAGTACATTAAGAGTTTTGCATAAGAGACTCTTCACTTAATCCAAGCATATTTTTCTAAAGAAAATAGTACAGGAAACATCATAACAAAGTAGATGAATGAAAAGTATAATTTCTTTGGAAAAGAAACATCATTGCTAAAAGGATTTGAATTAGTATGAATGACTTTGTTATACTTAAGAAACTGATTTGAAAAAAAAAAAGAAACTGATTTGAAGAAAAAAATACTTCTTTGGAAAATCCTCTCTAATGGGTGTAGAGAGAATGATAGTTAATGCCATTTATGATAACCTTTTAAAATTTCCTTTAACACAAGTTTTAACACAAGTTATCATTCATGTAATACTAATTATTGGCTGGCACAAACAAAGTGTGAGGATTTTTATTCTGATCTATACAGAAATGTCATCATTAATAAATAATGCATTCCAACAGCATACTTAATTGTCAGAGGTTTCATTGCCAGGAATAGGATTAATATGGGAGGCCTAGAACCTCTTGTGGCCTGATGTAGTTCAAGGTTTCTCCCCGTTGGCACTATTGATATTTTGGACTGGTCATTCTTTGTTGCAGGGGCTTCCCTGTGCATTCTAGGATGTTTAGTCCCAACCTTGGACTCTACTCGCTAGATGCCAGTACATTCCTGCTAGCTGTGACACCAGAAATGTCCTCAGACATTGCCAAATGTCCCCTTGGGGACAGCGTCACCCCGGTTGCTTGTTCCTAACCACAGACTAGCTGCCTGGGACTTTCTCAATACCCATTCTAGGATCTCATCTTATTGGATAAGAATCTTTTGTATGGGTCCCTAGGAGCAACAGATTCTGTTTATAAAGAAATTCATAGCTTTTGAGGAAGCACACAAAATAAGCAGTATCAGGTGATACAGTTAAGACACAACTTACTTATGGTGAATTAGCATTCATAAGCTGATACAAAGTCTGGCTAATGGACAGACCTAGAGAGTGTCATATTGAGTGAAGTAAGCCAGAGAGAGAAGGAGAAATATCATATGACATCCTTTATATGTGGAATCTAAAAAGAAATGATACATGATCTTGCTTACAAAATAGAAAGAGATTCACAGACTTACTTATGGTTGCCAGGGTCAAGGGATAGTTAGGGACTTTGGGAAGGTCATGTACACACTGCTACATTTAAAATAGATAACCAACAAAGACCTCTTGTATAGCACATGGAACTCTGCTCAATGTTATTTGCCACTCTGGATGGGAGGGGGGTTTGGGGAGAATGGATACATGTATATGTAGTACTGAGCCCCTTTGCTGTCCTCTATTGCAGCATTGTTATAGGCTATACCCCAATACAAAAGAAAAAATGTAAAGTTAAAGGGAAAAAAGCAGTCTAGTTAAAGCTTGTAAGTATAGCTCATAAACTGTCTTGAAGAACAGTTAGTAGTTCACTAGTTGGAAAGTAGGATATCAGGGTAACTGAGAATTTTTACTGGAAATCTTCTGTCTGTCACACCTTTGTTTCTGTTTGATCGTCTATATATCTAATTTTTGAACAAAATTGCCATAATCCTGATCTATAAATGTACAGAGGTAGCTTATAATTTATAACAGTGAATAAATATCAGAGTTTCCTTTTCTGTTTTACTTGGAAATGACAAAAATTTTCAGGTACCCTAAAAATAGAAGTTCCTTCTAATACTACCTAGACCTTTCATTGTCAGATCAAATGCTGGGCTGGGGGAAACCAATGGAAACTCTGGAGTGTGGGCTTTTTTCCTTTCTAGCTCAAACTTTTGAATAAATATTGGGTGAAAATAAAAGGACCAGTTAATAAGTGGTTTGTTGTTTTTATTTACAGGAGGGCTTCAGTATTTGCACTTCTTGTGGATTTAGAGAATAGTTTTAGTAATGTCACCCGAGTCACTGTGATCATCTCTAGGAACCTGAAGAAAGCAGGGAAATCAGTAGGCCATTCCGGTATGACCTAAATCAAATCCCTTATGATTATACAGTGGAGGTGATGAATAGATTCAAGGGATTAGGTCTAGTAGACAGAGTGCCTGTAACATTGTATAGGAGGCAGTGACCAAAAACCATCCCCTGGAAAAAGAAATGCAAGAAGGCAAGGTGGCTGTCTGAGGAGGCTTTACAGATAGCTGAGGAAAGAAGAGGAGCAAAAGGAAAGTGAGCAAGGGAAAGATACACCTAACTGAGTGCAGATTCCAGAGAAGAGCAAGAAGAGATAGGAGGCCTTCTTAAGTGAACAATGCAGAGAAGTAGAGGGAAACAGTAGACTGGGAAAGACTTTAGATCTCTAATTATTTCAGAATAACATCTACTTCTGCTTCAGTGACTGTGCTAAAGACTTTGACTGTGTGGATCACAAAAAATTGTGGAAAATTCTTAAAGAGATGAGGATACCAGACCACCTTAGCTGCCTCTTGAAAAACCTGTGTGCAGGTTAGCAAGCAATAGTTAGAACTGGACATGGAACAACGGACCATGTTTCAAAATTGGGAAAGGAGTACATCAAGGCTGTATATTGTCACCCTGCCTACCTAGCTTATATTCAGAGTACTTCATGTGAAATGCCAGACTGGATGAATTGCAAACTGGAATCAAGATTGCCGGGAGAAATATCAACAACCTCAGATATGCAGATGATACCACCCTAGCAGCAGAAAGCAAAGAGGAACTAAAGAGCTTCTTGATGAAAGTGAAAGAGGAGAGTGAAAAAGCTGGCTTAAAACTCAACATTCAAAAAACAAAGATCATGGCTTACAGTCCCATCACTTCATGGCCAGTAAATGGGGAAAACTGGAAACAGTAAGAAATTTTGTTTTCTTGGGCTCTAAAAACACTACAGACAGTGACTACAGGCTTGAAATTAAAAGACGCTTGCTCCTTGTAAGTAAAGCTACGACAAACCTGTACAACATATTAAAAAGCAGAGACATCACTCTGCCGACCAAGGTCTATATAGTCACAGCTATGGTTTTTCCAGTAGTCATGTGTGGATGTGAAAGTTGGACCATAAAGAAGGCTGAGCACTGAAGAATTGATGGTTTTGAACTGTGGTGTTGGAGAAGACTCTTGAGAGTCCCTTGGACTGCATATTCATTGAATATTCATTGGAAGTCCTGAATATTCATTGGAAGGACTGATGCTGAAGCTCCAATACTTTGGTCACCTGATGGCAGGAGCCAACTCATCGATACTCATTGATGCTGAAGACTGAAGCTCATTGATGGAAAGACTGAAGGCAACAGGAGAAGGGGGGCCACAGAGGATGAGATGGTTAGATAGCATCACTGACTTGATGGACGTGAGTTTGAGCAAACTCCCGGAGATAGTGGAAGACAGAGGAGCCTTGAGTGCTACAATCCATGGGGTTGCAAAGAGTTGGACGTGACTTAGCAACTGAACAACAGCAATAGGAACCTAACACCTGAGAGCACCATAGAGGCATATTTGTGCTAGCATTCGTGGCGGTTGAGTGCTAACCAGACCAAAAAATCTCTGAGATTTTTTTTTCCCCTGAGTCAATTTATTGATATGTAGTAAACAATAATTTTGGCATAAAGCTATTATTTTTCTCTAGAGAATGAATTTCATTAGCATTAAAAGAGGTAGTTTTTTTTTAAAAAATAAGGATCTTCCATGATATCTAAGGGCTTCCCTGGTGGCTCAGTGGTAAAGAATCCACCTGCCAATTCAGGAGATGTAGGTTCAATCCCTGCATCAGGAAGCTCCCCTGGAGAAGGAAATGGCAACCCACTCCAATATTCTTGCCTGGGAAATCCTGTGGACAGAGGAGCCTGGCAGGCTATAGTCCATGGTGTCACAAAAGAGCTTGACATGACTTTGTGACTAAACAACAGCGTGATATCTAAAATTTAACCAGGAAAAAAAAATAGTATATATATATATATATATATATATGTGTGTGTGTGTGTATATATATATATATAGGCTTCCTAGATGGTGCTAGTGGTAGAGAAACACCCTACAATGGAGAAGAGATAAGAAACGTGGACAGAGCAGCCTGGTGGGCTATGGCCCATAGGGTTGCAAAGAGTAGGAGATGACTGAAGCAACTTAGTTTGCACATATATATATATATACACATATGTATGTATAATGTATATGTATATATACATATGCTTTATATGTATTTTGTATGTATAAAGGCTTTTATATTTTATATATATTATATAAAATACATTTAAGCATGCACATATATAAATCAAAACATGTTTTTATTCATCTGTATGTGTGTGCTTAAATATATATATTTATACACACATACAAGCTGGGGAGACAATCAAAGAGAAACAAATTGTTTAGCAGTTGCTCGAACTTTCCAGCCGAAAGTTCCTCCCGGAGTCCCTCCTGCTTCCATATTCTGTTTCTTCCTGCACTCATTAATTATTTACACCAGCCATACTCTTCTGCGCCAGAGATCATTTTCCTGATTGATGGCACCTGGGGCCCTTCACACAAAAGTATTTTAAAGGCTGTATCGGGAAAGATGATTTTTTTCTTTTTTCTCCTCCCTCAATTTTTAATAACCCTTAGATTCTACAGCTAATAGCCTCCCTCAGTTCCCCGTTTGTTGATTCCTACTTCATGTTCTTGGAAGAAATGTGCTGGGAATGTGCTATTTCCCGTCTCTTTGAAGATAGCAACCTTTTCTTTCTCAGCCAGTAGAAATATTGATAAAAGTGAAACCACGCCTAGTAGGTGATGGGGGTTGCAAATACAGACTCCCCACAAGAAGGCAAGTTTTAAACAAAATTAAGGGGACCAGGAGGAGTGAATTAAACTAAAAATATGAGTGCATTTTCACTTTTATCTTCCTCTTATCTCCCTTCTGCCCCGCCCCGGACATTTTGTCTAAGTCTTTAATTGCCACCTTCACCCTGATTCATCACTGTTAAATTGCCATCCCTAGTCTAAACCGCCTCTCTGAGTTAGGGATCTGACATCTTCTATTGGTCGCTCGGGATGTGAAAAACTTGGTGTGTTCAAAACTTAACTCTTGCTCTTTTCCTGCTACCCGGGTTCCCCTCCACGGTTCCCTGTTCTCCTGGACCAAACCTTCTGCACCCAGTTCCTCAGGTCAGAGCCTCTTCTCTCCTTCACCCTCATCATCCTTAACTAATCCCGATGCTCTTACTTCGTGGGCTTCTTTCTTATTTGATTGTTTCCTTTTATCCCTGGTCTAAGCTTCAGCCACCTTGCACCGGGATGATCATAGGTGTCTCTGTCTCCTATTCATCCTCTACTCTGGCTGCTGCTATTTCACTTTATAGACGGAATCGTGCTTTTGGTTTCAAAACTCAAATCTGATATGTGTAAAGGTTCCCCATTCCTTTGAGGACAGAGAGATTATCCTTTATTTCCTAGTCTTCTGAGCCTGGCCCTCAAGACTCATCCACCTCAAAGCTTTTCCCGCATATGGCAGTCCCCTGGGCTCACTGCCTCCAGCCACATTCTCCAGTCTCCTCTTCTCGATCTGTGAACAAGTCACGTCCCCAGTGCCTTTGAAAGTGCTGTCACCTCTGCTAGCATCTCTCATAGACACCCCGTCCTTCTCCCGCTATGCTGCTCCCAGACCTCATGAATCCTTGTCTTATACACTTTCATAGCATGTTGTTTCTTTTCTTCAAAGTACTTCTCTCACCATAAATGATATATCATTTCCATGATTATTAACTAAAATCTAGGGTCCATGAGAGCAGGAACCTGTCTGCCTTCCTTGGCATTTTCAAGTACTTAGCAAAGTGCCCGGACTATACATTTGCTGAAGAAATGAATTTGTTATACCTTTTGTAGAAATACATACATACATACATATATATATATATATATATAAAATTATGTATGTGGTTATATATGAGTCCCTCTAGATCCTACTTGTACTAATAGAAACATTTCACATGAAACTGATCTATTTCTTTCAGAAATTAAAACTTGGTCACTCTCAAGATGTTTTCCTTCTCTGATGTCATAACTAAGGAAACCCTTGAAGAGTTTGGTGCTGTCTGCAGAGGACTTGCCCTGAGTTATTTCATTTGACCCTAAGTAGCAAAGATGTGAGTTACAGCGTGTGGAGCACTGCAGTGGTTTGCCAATATGCACACAGATCTATTCATGATCAGAGCTTGAACTGTGTCTTTTAGCTCCAAGTCTGAAAGCCTCTGTGGTGCTTAGTTGCCCCCTAAGCAGCAAGTTCAGGGTGTACCCCATAGAAGTGTTTTTGCAGTTGTATTCATTTATCATTTGCATGTTGTGTTCTCCTGTATTGAACGGGATGCCCCACATGCAGTCCCATAATGCAGTGGTCCCTGACCTTTTTGGCACCTGAGACCAGTTTCATGGAAGACAGTTTTTCCATGGACCCACAAGGTGGGGGGAATGGTTTTGGGATGATTCAAGCTCATTACATTTATTGTGTACTTTATTTCTATTGTTATTATTACATTATCTCCACCCCAGATCATGAGGCATTAGATCTTAGAGGTCAGAGACCCCCACCATAATGGATCTTGGTTTCCATAGTCTTAGATCATCATTTTTTCCTCTACTACTCACACTGTGGTTTGCTTTTTAAAATAATTATAAATCTAATTTATACTCTAGTATCAGATTTTATTTAATTGATTGCCTGATATCATCTCTGAAGCTGGGGGTATCTGCCTTTATCATCTAAATATTTATGTTCTTTTTGACTTAAACGTGACACCTTGACCACATGGATTTATCTTTTCTTATTCTTGCTAGTAAAGACATAGTAGGATAGACTCTACATGATGGAGGAGAATGGAAATAAAAAACCACCTGTCAAGAGATTTTAGCACATTTTGAGAAGAAAGTACATGGAAGAATGATACCTGAGTTGGCAGCATGGAGGGAGCTGTCAGCTCAGGTGCCAGCAGCGGGGAGAACCTATGAAACCAACTAGCCCACAGGACTTCTGAGCGTTCTGGGCTCTGAAACACCAGCTCAGGGAAGGAAATAGGTGAACCGCATTGACTGGAAAGGGGCACAGAGTGTAGGTTCATTTCCCGCTGTCCTGGGTCTCAAACAGCTTGGTGATTACTCTCCAGGCCAGCAATCGAAAATTCTCTCAAAATTCAAAGCCATTGCTCCAGAGAAAATTGCAGGCAGAATGTTTAATTATTCAATCAAAAAATAATTATTGAGCTCCAACTATGATCTAGTCATTTATTCCAGGCACTACAAACAGGACAGATTAACTATCCCATCATTCATGGAGCTTATCTCCTAGTAGAGAGAGAGAAAATTAACACGTAAAGAAATAACAACTAAGACAGCAAAACTAAACATTAAGTAATACAATCGATAAAAGGTAAAAGAAATCTAATTTTCAAGGGGTATAAATGCCACAAGGTGACATCGCATCATTTTGTGCCATTTTCATATTTGATGAGGGAGTAAATATCTTCCCTAGTACCACTTCCCCTCCCCATACCCCCAGGGGACTTTGATCTTTATCTCATTGGCCAGCACTGTTAGATGCAAAGGAGGCTGAGGAAGCCTCTATCAAAGAGGAATGGGATGGATGTGCCAGGCTTACTCCAAGCAAGATTCACCTTCCAGCTGAATTGGGACCAGAGTAAAGTGGGATTTTTTTTTGTCCAGAGAGAAAAAAGGAATGACTTCTGTGGAATCAACTGACAGTGTCTGTCACAAACTTATGTCTGACCTGCCTGCAATTTTCAATTGTCCTTTTGTTGGTTTCTTTCACTTCTCTTGAGAATCCAAAGCCTACTGTTGATCATATGATCAGTACAGATATATTGTTTTTAAGACCATGTAGCTCTGGAAGCTGGGTAAAAGAAGCATTCAGAATTCTCTTTGTTATGTTCATCTGATGGGTATGCTGTCATTTATTTATTCAGTACGGATGTTTATCCAGTCCTGATGTGCACCAGGCCCTTGGGAAACAACCTAAGAATAATTGTTAATGTTTGTTGAGCTCTTATTATGTGCCTGGCACTATTTTAATTATTTTACAGATATGAACTCACTTAACTTTAACAACAAGGCAATGCAGAAGGTACTACTATCAATGCTCACTTACCAGTGAGAAATTGAGGCATGGGTTCAGTAACCAGTCCAAGGTCAAGTATGGGTGTGGACCTAGAGAATCTGGTTCTAATGCCCACGCATACAACCACTGAGCTGGCCTACTGAGAGGATAAGTAGCTAGTCTGTGGAACGCCAAATGAACACAGCCGTAGATGATAATGTGATTTTTAAAAAGGAATTAGCTATATAATTTTCTGTGGTTATCCATTTAATTTCCCCAAGATTTTGGTTTACATGGTTCATTTAGTCAATCTTTAAATATTGTCTAAGCATTAATCAAGCCTTCTTATTTTTGGATTTCTAAATTCAAGTTATTCAAAACAGTTCTAGTTATTTCAAAGGCTCAGAAAACCATCCTAGTGATAGAGTTCCCCTTCGTCCCCCTCTATAGGGTGACTTTTTTCTTCTCTAATATTCCCTGTGATCCTACATGGAAAGGGCATTCTTATCTCCGTTCTATTGAAAGCAGTGAAGTAGCTCTCACAAGGTCACATAGCTAATAAATGGAATCAAAAGGTTTGCTGCCTCAAACCCAGTGCTGCACTTTTTACAAGTGTGCTAGAGCTCAAATCCCACCTTGCCACCAATTAACTGAGTGACCTTGAGCAAATTATCCAATAGTTCTGTGCCTGTTTCATCATTTGTAAAATGTATATAAGAATAACTAAAGATGAGGATTAAATGAGATGATTTGTATGAAGTACAGAGAACGTGACCTGTTTTGTAGTGGGTGCTCAGTAAAACATACCTGCTAGTATGTGTGTTTTCCTTTTCCCTTCTGGTATGCTTATTGGGGGCATTTGTGTTGAGAAGCGATTTTAGTTTTTCATCCTACAGTCCTAAAGCTCTAGAGCCCCATATGAAGAAAGAGTTAGTCACTCAGTCCTGTCCGACTCTTTGCAGACCCCGTAGACTGTAACCCACCAGGCTTCTCTGTCCGTGGGATTCTCCAGGCAAGAATACTGGAGTGGGTTGCCATGCCCTCTTCTAGGGGATCTTCCTGACCTGGAGGTCGAACTCAGGTCTCCCATGTTGCAGGCAGATTCTTTACCATCTGAGCTACCAGGGAAGCCCCAATATACCTTTACAGATTTGCATAGCCAGCTGTTCTTTGACTCAACACTGTCTATGAACCACAGAGGGTCAGCTGCCTATTTTCCTATGTAGATTAATTGAAGTGGTTAGTAGTAAAAGTAGTGAAAGAGGGTGTCTTTTTAAAATCTGCCTGATGACGAGAAGATTACAATTGGCAAAAAAAGCCCCATTGTCTTTATTATAGAAACCTTTATTTTATAGGAATATTGCAGATAAAACTTAGAGAAGTTCCTTTAAGTGTAGTGAACTGCTGAGAAATGTTTAACATATAATCCTTATTAAAGAAGTAAATTTTAAGTCATAAAGATGGCTGAGCTTCTGAGATCAATAATTAAGGTTTGAAAGTTGCCTGTTTTTTCTTAAAGGTAAGTAGACACTTAATAGTACAATTCAAGAAACTAATCACAGGAATTCATTCTTTATGCTGTTCAAATTATAATCTAATTTTTCAGCTTCTGATTGGAGAGAAATAAGCAGAGGACATCAGCAGAGAGGGAAAAGTACATATACATATATATATATGTAATTTTTTAAGCTGTTGCCGGTGTAACTGTATTTTCATGAGCTCAGTAGCTCTTAAAGTATAGTCTGAGAAACCCCTGGTGGTTGCCAAATTTCTTTCAGGATCCTTATCTCTATATCTCTATCTCTATATCTCTATCTCTAAATCACTTTGCTAGACACCTTGTATAACATCATTGTAATTCAACTATATTTCAATAAAAAACCAAGACACTGAAATATTTATAGACTGTTTACTGTGTTCTAATCCTATGAAGATGTAATGCTATATGAGATATATGAATATCTTCTGATGTTGTCTATAATATTCCCAGCAGCCTTGAGCTCTCCATTCTGTCTTCATGCTTCAGAAGTAAAGCTACTCAGCCCAAGTCACACAGCTAGCCGTGGCACTGAAAGGACTGACCACAGGTGTGCTGACTTCATTTCCTGCTCTCTGCCCCTCAAAACTCTTCTATGTTCCTCCTGGCTCCGGCCAGGTGAGCATGCAGAGGCTGTGACAGGTATCACTCATCCAAGGAATTCAGCCTAGACAGGTCAACAGAAAGAAGAAAGAAGACAACAAGGAATTCTAGGTGTAGGCAGCAGGCAGGATCTGTGTCAAAGTCAGGTCAGAAAAAGGCACTGGAAGGGCTTCCCAGCTGGCACTAGCAGTAAAGAACCTGCCTGCCAATCCAGGAGACACAGCAGACGTGAGTTCGAACCCTGATTCGGGAAGATCCCCTGGAGGAGGAAATGGCAACCCACTCCAGTATTCTTGCCTGGAGAATCCCATGGACAGAGGAGCCTGGTGGGCTGCAGTCCATGGGGTCGCAAAGAGTCAGACTTGACTGACGTGACTTAGCAGCAGCAGCAGCAGAAATGGATTGATAAACTGTGTCCATGAGAAAGGCAGGCCATTTCCTGACTTCTTTTATTCTCTTTGCTGGTGAGGCAGGAGAACTGAGTGGTCAAGAAGGGAGGGCTCGAGCTGGGCTGTTCTGAGTTAGGTCCTGGTTCTTTCCCACGGGGCTGCACAGCCTTTAGAAAGTGGCTTAGACTTCCTGCACCTTAGCTTTCGATGTCAACTGAGTGTGATAATATTCCCACCTACCTCATAGGATTGTTTAGATTACACGAATTTAGAATATAAGCCCTTCAGACAGTCCCCTGCCCTTGGTATATTCTAAGTACATCTATGTAAGTACAAGCAATTTACAACTGATGATTACCTGGGGCTCATAAATATTGACTGGAAACAAAACTGGTGAATCCAGGTCCCAGCAGAATGAGGGGCAGGGCTGTTGGGGTGATGGCGCTGAGTGGTTAGCACACAACCTCTGGAACCAGACTTTGGCTTCTTAATGGGTCCGTGAGCCTGGATTACTACCTAACCTATCTGCACTTTAACTTGTTCCTCTGTAAAATAGAAAAGATAAGAGTGCTCCCCTTAATCAATTATGAAAAGCAGTGAATTGAATATAAGCTGCTTAGATGAGGGCCTGGACCACAGTAAGTACTCGACCGAGTTCATACTATAGAATCAAACTCTGCCTTCATGATTGGAGAACAAAAGTTCAGTCTCAAAAATCAGTGGAAAAAGTGACAAAAATCATAGCATTTTGACAACAAACTTTTAAATAGGGTCTTTCAGCATAATAAAAACAGTGAGGAAGTGGGGCTCCCATAATTTGCACACAGATGGATAGAAAATGTATGAAATGAAGTGAAGTGAAAGTTGCTCAGTCCTGGCCAGCTCTTTGAGACCCCGTGGACTATACAGTCCATGGAATTCTCCAGGCAAGAATACTGGAGTGGGTGGCTAGCTCTTCGCTTCTCCAGGGGATCTTCCCAACCCAGGAGGTGAACCGCGGTTCCTGCCTTGCAGGCAGATTCTTCACCAGCTGAGCTACCAGGGAAGCCCAGAAAATGTATAAAAAAGGCAAAGTTCGGTGTACAGATTCTTGAGAGAAAAAGCCAGTCTTCTTTAGCTGACGGCCCCTCTGTGTCCCAGGAAGGGGACGGGGCTGGCCCAGGATGTGGCGAGGAGGTTGGACCTTCAGAAGGTAGGAAGGTCCCTTTTCCATTGTGTCTTTTTTCCTTTCTTTGTTGCTTCTTTTCTTCCTCCATCCTCCACCGTATTGAAAAGCATAACATCACATCCTTAGGACTGGAGTCTGGAGACCTGAGTTTTGTGCCTGATCTGCTGTCAACCAATAGTGGGACCTGGAAGAAGCCACTTGATCCCTTGGGACCTCAGTCCCCTCATCTGAAAACAAGAAGACCAAATTAAGTTATTTTTAAAGACCTTTCTTAGGCTGATCCTGGGAATTCATTTAAGCTCCTCAGGAATCTAGGGACTTTCTGGAGTGAATTTAGGAATCCAGATGGTCAAGCACAAATGCTAAGGCCCACTCCATCAGCCAGGCACCAGATCTCCCAAAGGAACCATCTGGAGAGCCCCAGGAGCAAAGAACCCTGACCTCCTGGCCTGGCAGCCCTGGGAGGTCAGCCCAAGGTGAGTGTACAGGGTCCCGAGTACCGCACACTAAACCAGAAGGCGATTGTCTGAACGCCGGCATCCTTCCCCATGAGAACATCCTGCATCCTCTTCGCCTCCTCATCAGTACCTCATTCTGTGATTCATCGTGTTTTAAAATTAGCTTCTTAATCCCTTTAATATTTTCAACGACTCTGTCTGGAGAAAGGCACCCAGCCGGCACTTAGCTTCGTGCAGCCTTTTTACAGCAAATAAATACCAAGAATAGTCTGCCTGCACACCCCTGGCTTCTTCACTAAATCAGTGCCTTTACTCATTGCTCTTATTTTTGTTCTTGGTGAAATAAACCTGCACTTTCGTCAAGAAGCTTGGCTTTGAGATTCTGTGGTTCATTCTGCTTTTAAAAAAAGAATTTCACTTATTTATTTATTTATTTTGGCTATGCTGGGTCTTCGTTGCTGCACAGGCTTTTCTCTAGTTGCGGGGAGTGGGGGCCGCTCTCTAGTTGTGCACGGGCTTCTTGTCGTGGCTTCTCTTGTTGTGGAGCATGGCTCTGGCGCGTGGGCTCAGCAGTAGTGGTGTATGGGCTTCGTTGCTCTGCGACAGGTAGGATCTTCCCACATCAGGGATTGAACCTGTTTCTCCTGCACTGGCAGGCAGGTTCTTTACCACCGAGTCACCTGTTCATTGGAACAGGTGAAGCCCCTGTTCGTTCTTTATCCTCACTCACTGAGATGGCAATAGATTTTACACCTTTGCTTGAAATATGTCCTCTTTTGTTAGTGACAGCATCGTTTTCCCAGGGGCCTCTGACTTCTCTTGTCTTCTTTTTACCCACATTTCTTTCTTCTCGACTCCCTATGCATGTCCTGTCCTGAGCACTCACATCTTCTTTCTAAACATTCTTTCTGGAAATTGTCTCCACTAACAGCGTGGTATCCCCTTTAAGCAGGTGACTTCCCAGTATTGTATTTTGATAGGTAGATGTGGTTTTCATCAGCTAGTTACTTCTATCATTCACTAGACATTGACTGAGCATCTTGAATGGTGTCTCGTGTTGATGCTAAGGATGTAAAGATGGTTGACTTTTCTTTATTTCCAGCAATCCACATGGAGTCTAACTGAAGTGACAGACATAGTCTGATAAAGCCAACCCAGTATGACAAGTGCTAGGACAGAATACTTATTTAAAAAGATAAGCTGCTCTTGGAACACAGAGAAATGAGTTAACTAAATCTCTGAGGGCTATCAAAGAAAGGTTTCCCAGGTGAGAGGACATGGGAGCTAGGTCTTGAAGTTTGAGTAGGAGTTCGTGAGGGGTGACCTCTCTAAGTTCCTCTATTGTATTTGTTCTGATCTTATTGTCGCCTGAAACTCAGCATGCCAAAAGACAAATTCTCCATCTTAGTCCCTAAATTATATCACCCACTTGACTTTCCTATTTCATTATTCCTGAAGTCATCCAGGGAATACATTTTAGGGATTTTTGTCTCTTTTCTCTCTGCTGCCCTACTGCCTGAGGTCAGTCTGCCTGAGGTTATTTTCATCTGTCTTTGAAATCATTGTCATACCAATTCTTAGTACCACTTTTTCTGGATTTTGTCACTCACCTATTCAAAAATAATGGCAAACTGACATTTGTTCAGTGTTTCGGCTGTGAAGCGTTTTCTTTGTTAATGTGTAACCCCATGAACTGTAGCCCGCCAGGCTCCTCTGTCATGGGCTTCTCCAGGCAAGAATACTGGAGTGGATTGCCATTTCCTCCTCCAGGGGATCTTCCCAACTCAGGGATTGAACCCATGTCTCTTACATCTCCTGTATTGGCAGGAGGGTTCTTTACCTCTAGTGCCACCTGAGAAGCCCCTTTTCTTTGTTATCTTCTTCTCAAAACAGCCTGGTGAAATAAATACTGTGCTCTTTTGAATCCCTCTCAAATATACAACCCAGTATTCTGTGAGCTCCTGGAAAGCAGAGATAGATGACATTCTGTTTGTGTCAGCATTTTTAGTGCCTCCTACATTGCTGATTCCTGAGCGAGGTTCAATAAATATTGTATTAGGTATCTCTTCCTCCCTAGTGTCTGCACATCTTTACGTGCCCAATAAAAATTATTTGATCAGAAGACATTGAAATTGGATCATAGAAAAGACAGCCTCCCCCTTAGTGCAGGGCTGGTGCCGTGTCTCCACGCACTGCTCAGCAATCAGAGAACCACCGCCTGATGCCGTGACGGCCACAGCTGCAGAATTCTTGAACTTCATGCTCTCTCAGGGATTTTGAACATTCATTGCTTTGTAGACACAGAACCACTCCATGTAAATCGCTTTCCTTAGTTATGCCACCAAAGACCCCATGTACATAATGGTTTGTTTGTATCGTTCTTAACATCAGACTCAATTTAATTGCCTTACGTGGCTTTCAGTGATGCTTTGTGATATCACAGACCTAGAGAGTCTGTTTAAACACTTCGGTCTCTCTTGTTTGTTCAAAAGTGGTGGGGGGTGGAGTCCTGTGGCTTACAATCTGTGCTTTTCATTTGCATATCTTATCTCCTGAATTTGCAAGAAAACATAATATAAAATAAACCATTTGCAATATTAATGAAGTAAGGTAATTTAAATCTGAATCTGTAAGAATTTGAAATGTTTAAACCTGACAACACAGGTAGCCAAATAGTCTCCTCTGGTCTGACATGGACTAATTGTAAAAAGAGTAAGACTTTCTGGGGGTTGTTATTGTTCTTATGAAATGATCGAACGTAATAGATCCTGCCTCCTAAAGGCAGTTGACTGACATGAGTCAAAACTCTATTTAGAAATGTGCTTGACTTCGCAATAACAGTTTATGTTCTTTCTCAGCCAAAATGCTTTGAACACAGATTTCAAAATGCTTTGAAAGAAATTCAGGCATTCTTTCCAAGAGCTCCTGCTGCCATCTGCTGGTTTTTATGATTCAGCCGCAAACTGCTCAATGGAAAATGGATGAAAGGGTTTAGTAATAACCTGTAAGGGAAGAGAATCTGAAGATTAAAATACATAATATGCATATATACATATATATATATCTTTGTAAAAAAAAAGCCAGAAAAGGAAAAAAAAAAGTAACAGCCAAGAACAAAAGATGATTATTTTCAGGAAAAAAATCATTTTGTAATTTCATTGTATTTAAAAAAAAATAGAAGTGAATACTAAAATGAGATTAGATTACAACTACTTAGGGGGAAAAATGACCTTTTTTTTTTTTTTAATAGAATCTTGACATAAATATAAAATAAAAAAGAAATTTACCCTGGGTCCCAGGGCTTCCGTTAGTGGAGTAAGATTGTATGAAGCTGGAATATATGCAATGTGAAGCGACTCCAAAATCAGGTTCCAGAATCACTGTGTGCAGATGAGGGGACGTTAGACGTTAGACTGGTAAGTGGTGGGGGGAAGGAGCGAGGTGATGGGAGATAGAGTGTGGAAAAGTCAGAGCCTCAGTGATTGGAGGACGGGGTGGAAGAGAAGAATTGTTGGAAGGGTCAGAGAGAATTGTTGGAAGGTGTCTGATTTAAACACTCAGGCTGTTTTTTTCTGATCTAGTCCAATAGTGGACCTTCATCAGCTGTAGTATTTAAGATATTTTGTTGAGGTACTGTTAAGTTGCTTTATCATAACTTTATTGAAGCAGGGATAATAAAGATGATGATAATAAATTGTCTCACAGATTTTCCATGTCACATGACATCCCAAAGCGCAGGATTTGGGGACGGAGCTCTGACCTTAGCCTCAGACCAAGCTTAACATTCAGACAGCTGGATGTGAGTTTCAGATCATTCACTGAACAGCTGCCTGAACCTCAGTCTTCTCCTTGGTGAAAAGGGCGTGAGAGTTTGCTCCATGCGGGGTTGTAAGAGTTAATCGTGTCTGTGCCTGGCTCTTAGCACTTGAGAGCTTTATTTTTATTCCAGTATCATTAAACCTTCAATACAGATACTTAGAAAAGAGTTATAGCTTGTTGCTCTGAACTAACGCTATCCCAGGGAAAATCGAATATGTTGGATTATGACAATGATATATGTATATAAGGAATCAGAGAAAACAGATGCATGTGTATTTTGCCTCAGCTCCCGTGATCTTTTGGGGAACAACAGACTCCAGAAAATAGCCAGAAAGATTAGTGGTCACTGGATAAGAGCTTCTTTCCTTGCAGGATTTACCATAAATGGACAGCTTCTTTCTCTCTGCCCAAATTGATAGGTCCCTCTGACAGTTTTATAGAACTAAATTTTAATCTGAGTTCATTTTCACCATCTTTCTTCATCATTTTGTTTCTCTCTTGCCTTTTTAATCAGGGGGATTTGAAAGAAATCGCAGATCTTAAAGGAGAAATTTTGTTTGAGGGCTCTTTGAGTGAAGATATGCAAATTAAGTAGAAGGAAATGGCAACCCATTCCAGTATTCTGGCCTGGAGAATCCCAGAGACAGAGGAGCCTGCCAGGCTACAGTCCATAGGGTCGCAAAGAGTCAGACAAGACTGAAAAACTGGGCATGCATGCATGCATGCAAATTAAACCAACAGTGAGACAGTGCTTTTGTCTCTCCAGTGGACCAAGTGAGTGAAAGAAAATGGTGATACTCAACGGGGCTGGGTGTGTGTGTATAGTGAATCCTTGCTTGAAGATTTTAAATTGGTACAGTCTTTCTGAAAAACCATTTGGTAATATAGCAAGTCATAAAAAATACCCATGTGTTTTGACAGAGCCCTTTCCATCTAAACATATATTCTAAAGAAACTCTCAGTACTGGACAAAGATTTAGAAATAAATATATTCATGATGATGAAAATAGCAAATGAGGGGGAAATAAACAAAAGTTTAGCAGTAGGAGAATAGTTTTAAAATGATGGTACTTCCTACAATGGTAAATGCTGTAAGATTGAATTAAAAAAAAATAAAAAGATATAAAACTGAAGGTTTTGCATGATCCCAATTCTATAAATGATAAGCATAGAAAATTTTATGGAAATAAATCCATCAAAACATAAACCATTTTATTTCAGTGCAGGAGAAAATCAGATGATTTTCATGTTGTTCTCTTTTAAAAAATCTTTATACATTTTCCAATTACCACAGCAACATACAAATATTACTTTATAATAAAAATAAAACATTGAAAGATGTTGGACTTATTGAGAAAAAGGTACAGTACAATGCTAGATCACTTTTCAACCCTTCTTGTGCTTCCAACAGTCAGATTTCTGCCATCCCTTTTCTATTGAAATTGCTCTTTTAGAGATTGTTGGTCCCTGAAATTGTCAACTCCATGGGCATCTTCTCAGCCCTCAGTTTACTTAATTTCTTAATACATTTTGCACAGTTTATTTGCCCGTTGGGCTTCCCTCGTGGCTCAACTGGTAAAGAATCTGCCTGCAGTGTGGGACACCTGGATTTGATCCCTGGTTTGGGAAGATCCCCTGGAGAAGGGAACTGCTACCCACTCCAGTTCGCTTGGTATCACTAATTTTCTTGAAGAGATCTCTAGTCTTTGCCATTCTGTTGTTTTCCTTTTTCTTTGCCCTGATCACTGAGGAAGGCTTTCTTATCGCTCCTTCCTAGTCTTTGGAACTCTGCATTCAGATGGGTATATCTTTCCTTTTCTCCTTTCCCTTTAGCTTCTTTTCTTTTCTCAGCTATTTGTAAGGCCTCCTCAGACAACTATTTTTCATTTTTGCATTTCTTTTTCTTGGGAATGGTCTTGATCTCTGCTTCCTGTGCAATGTCACGAACCTTTGTCTATAGTTCTTCAGGCATTCTGTCTATCAGATGTAACCCCTTGAATCTATTTGTCACTTCCACTGTATAATCATAAAGGATTTGATTTAGGTCATATCTGAGTGGTCTCGTGGTTTTCTGTACTTCAATTGGAGTCTGAATTTGACAATAAGGAGTTAATGTTCTGAGCCAGAGTCAGCTCCCAGTGTTGTTTTTGCTGACTGTATAGAGACTTTCCATCTTCACCTGCAAAGAATATAATCAATCTGATTTTGGTATTGACCATCTGGTGATGTCCATGTGAAACGTCATCTTTTGTGTTATTGGAAGAGGGTGTTTGCTATGACCAGTACGTTCTCTTGGCAAAACTCTGTTAGCCTTTGCCCTGCTTCATTTTGTACTCCAAGGTCAGATTTGCCTATTACTCCAGGTATCTCTTGACTTCCTATTTTTTCATTCCAGTCCTCTATGATGAAAAGGACATCTTTTTTTGGGTGTTAGTTCTATAAGGTCTTGTAGATCTTCCTAGAACCATTCAGCTTCTTCAGCATTAGTGGTTGGTGCATAGACTTGGATTACTGTGGAAACTAGATTCTATACTAGATATTAATGCTAGAGAGTAATGTAATGGAAACAATGACAGACTTTATTTTCTTGGGCTCCAAAATCACTGCAGATGGTGACTGCAATCATCTGCTTACTCCTTGGAAGAAAAACTGTGACCAACCTAGACAGCATATTAAAAAGCAGAGACATTACTTTGTTAACAAAGGTCTGTCTAATCAAAGCTAGGGTTTTTCTAATAGTCATGTATAGATGTGACAGTTGGACTATAAAGAAAGCTGAGCATCAAAGGATTGATGCTTTTGAACTGTGGTGTTGGAGAAAACTCTTGAGAGTCCCTTGGACTACACGGAGATCAAACCAGTCAATTCGAAAGGAAATCAGTCCTGAATATTCATTGGAAGGACTGATGATGAAGCTGAAGCTCCAGTTCTTTGGCTACCTGATTCGAAGAACTGACTCATTGGAAAAGACTCAGATGCTGGGCAAGATTGAAGGCAGGAGGAGAAAGGGATGACAGAGGATGAGATGGTTGGATAGTATCACTGACTCAGTGGACATGAGTTTGAGCAAGCTCCAGGAATTGGTGATGGACAGGGAAGCCTGGGGTGGTACAGTCCATGGGGTCACAAAGAGTCAGACACGCCTGAGAGACTGATCTGAACTGAACTGAACCCACTCCAGTATTCTGGCCTGGAGAATTCCATGGGGCCACAAAGAGTCAGACACGACTGAGTGACTTTCACTTTCACTATTCATTTTTTAATACTAGCTTTATTTAGAGGTAATTCACCTTTTGAACATGTACCATCACTTGCTTGTTCTTGGAACACTTTTTAAATTGCTATGTCTGTGCACTACCCTAGTTTCTTCATTCATTTTTGGGGTCTTTGGGAGCCATCAATGTGCGAGGCACTAGTTCCCCTTAACTGTACTCTCCCAGTCCTTTTCTGTCTCCTTTGCTGCGTCCTCTTCTTCTGTCCAGCTCTGAAAGGTCAGCATCCTTAAAGCTCTCTTTGTCTCAGCATTGTCCCTGATGGCTGGTCTGTGTAGATGCTCTCAACTCTCCTCAGCCCAGTGTCTCTCCTGAATCTCTTCACCCATGTGTACCATTAACACCCAAAACAGGTCCACAGATGAAATCTCTCCATGTCCCTTGCCACCTGCTTCTGTATTTCTAGAATGTCCCAGTCCTGCAAGTCAATCATGATCAAAGTTCTAGAGAGGCATTTGGTCCGACTGTTTTCTCTTATTACCTCCTCATCTATTTCTGTACCGCTCAAGCCATTCCTGTAACCAATGCCCTGGTCCCACCCTCACTGCCTCAGTATCTCCCGAGTAGACAGGGCAGTTGCCTTTGGGAATCCTGCCTCTATCCTCCACGCTGTCAACAGTGTCATCTTCCTAGCGGTAGTCCTGGTTATGGCCCTCTTCTGCTCCAAAACCTCTCTGCAGAATAAAGCTCAAGCTGCTTGGCTCAGTAATCAAAAACTTACTTGACCAGGTCTCAAACTACTCCTCCAGGCCCACCATAGAGCCCTGTGACCCTCCTACAGTCCAACCAGGTTTGAGGATCCATGACCCTGGACACATCCTCTTCATTTACCCATCATGGTGCGCTTATTCTCATCATTCTCTTTCTCCTCCATTTCTGCTAATTAAAATATAGGCCATTTTCCAAGACCAGTTCAAATGGTCTAGCTTCTAGGAAGTCCTCTGTCATTTCCCTAACATTTCCCACCTTTACACTCCCATAGGCATTTATCTGGAAACATCAAGTACTTACCGTGTACGCTCTACAAAACCTTTGCAATTTGTCCATTTGTATTTATCTCCCATTTATACTAATAGCAGCCACTGAGCCTCCTTTATCTTTGTATAATTCATGACTCTAGCATAGGACACTATGCAAAATGGGCACTTAATGAATGTATTTAACATTGAAAAGGAATTCAGCATCCTAGTGTTTTAATCTCTAATATGGTTTCTAATACACAGAATTCAGGGCCTCCACTGATTGGCAGATTACTCCCACCTCCCTGCCACTCCTTAATAGCTCTGGATGTTTTTAAATATAAGCAAGCACTGCATTACTTAACTACCAAGGACCGAGTGGTTGGCTTCAAGGTCTTAAGATCAGAATCAAACTGATGGAGAAAAAACTGTAGGACTGATCACCAAACTTTGCCTTTGTCCATTTCTGATTCAAACCTACCAGTGACTCCTGTAGCATTTCTGTTATTAAATGAAGCCTCATTTTCACTCTACCAGGGGTTGATCTACCCAGTTTAGTGAGCAGATGTAGTTCAGAGCACTGCTCTGTAACCCTAAAGAGACTTTAATTCCCAGGATCCTCTCGTGGTAGCATCCTCAGCAGGTGTCATAGAGAAAGAGAGGGTTCATTTGTTGCTCACCTCTGTATATCCCCAAGTTAAATAAAACCCAATATATATGAAATTGCACTCATACTATTGATTCGTTCCAATGGTTTCCTTCAATGAAATCTTCCAATTTAGCTTATCCACGAGTCACAGAGGACTTGTAACTGTTCTGCAAAACTGGAAGGAATTTCTCATCTAAAAATCTTAGCAGGAAATCCATCTTTCAATAGAACTGCTCACATTTCCTAGTTTAATTAGCCTAATTAATATATTTAAGTACTGACTAATTATTATCATGTTTCCAAGTTGTGATCTGTTCTTTAAAGCACACACATGTGTGCGTGCACGCACACACACACACACACACACACACACTTCTGCTTGTCTTTTCATCCAGTTTGTCTCTGAGTTTTGATTCAGTGCTGCCTCTCTCCTCATGGGGGGAATTATTTTTTTTAACATAATAAAGTTTTTGTTTCACTTTTTCTATTTCTCTGTTCTGCCAGTATCAGTGAAAGTGCTTTTCTTTAGTAGAAGTTAAATCTTTAATACCGCCTCTTTTATTCATTGCATCTCAGTAAAACCACCGTTTTGGTTAAAGAGAAAAAAATCCTTTCTTTTATGAAGAAAAAGGGTTAAGAGTAAGCATGTTTGTGTTTGTGTGTGCACGCCCTCAGTCTTGTCCAACTCTTTGTGACCCCTGGACTGTAGCCCACCAGGCTCCTCTGTCCTTGGAATTCTCCAGGCAAGAATATTGGAGTGGGTAGCCATTCTCTCCTCCAGGAGGTCTTCCTGACCCAGTGATCAAACCTGGGTCTTCTTTATTGAAGGCAGATTCTTTATCATCTGAGCCACCAGGGAAGCCCTGAAGAGGAGGAGAAGCATCCCACAGTCAATGTGCAGAAACAGCTCCTCTAAGAGTCCCGTCTCTTGCTCCCTGCCTTTGTGGGCACTCAGGATCTGGTCTCCGGGTTCTCAGTGTTATTCTCTAGGCAGTAACCATAAGAAGTGGCAGCTATGAGACTAACAAGAAAAGACAGAAAGACTGCAGATACTCCGGGAACATGGATTAGAGAATAGTAACCTGTGGTCACATAATATAAATCTATTGCACCTAGAACATCAGCTGAGGTGGCCGGGCAGGGGCAGGTCCCTGAGTGGGGCTTCTTACCTAAACTGTGTCATTTCCAGGATGCCAAGGATGATGCCCTTGACCTATGGGAGGACCAGAGGTCCCTGTGATGCCCTTCTGCCTCCTCTGCCCTTACTGCCTCTCTGAGGGCAGACCTGCCATTGCTTCCAGGTTGATGGATTGGTTCACATGTTTGTTGAATACTCGGTGTGTGACAGGCACTGCGCCAGGCATGGGGGGAGGCGGTGCTTCTGCCTCCATCCCTGCCCAACTCTGCCCCTCCTTCAGGGCACCCAGCCGCTGCCACCTTTCAGACAGCTCTGTTTGCTTCAGTGTCTAACATTTTTCCAACATAAAAATATGCCCAAGCAGACACCATAACCTAAGTCACTGATTGGTTTAGGTAGGTGGCTGTTCATGGCCCATATTGATCAACATTTTCTTGTGACAACCTTTTCATTTGGCTGTGTGAAGCCCATTGATTGGTTGATTGATGCCAGCATTTTGCTCACAGCAGATGTTTAGCTGGATGCACACAGGCAGAGGGAGGAGGACTCTGCCTTTGCTTTCTGAATTTAACTCCATTAAAGACAGCCATTATTTCACGTGACTCCTAACTACAGATCTTTTGAACGCTGAAGGATGAGTTGACTCTTAGTCTAAAGAACAAGGGCCCAAGAGGAGGGGATATATGTATTCTTATGTCTGATTCATGTTGTGTAGCAGAAATCAACACAACATTGTAAGGCAATCATCATCCAACTAAAATAAGTAAGAAAAAATAAGAAAAAAAAAGAACAAGGGCAGACCCAGTAGATAACTGCACAGGCTTTGAGGACAGACTTGGCTTGAAAATCTAGTTCTGCCACTTCATAACTATCTAACCTTACAAAATTCCTTAATATCTCTGACCCTTGGTCTTCCATGTGTCAAATGCTAAGAGTGTTAGCATGTAGGAAAAGTACATGGAATAAGTGTTCAGTAAATAGTAGCTAACATTAAAATAAGAAATAAACATTCTTTGATATCCTTATTTAAATATTGAAAGGTCACTAAGAATTCTTTAAACAGACCATATGATTCATGGGTGAACAGAATTACAACAAATTCTTCTCAGTATTTCTTAGAAATTTGGGGGCACCTTCATGTGAGTGAGGACTTTACTGAATATCCCATTCAGCTCCTGGCTGATGCTTTCCTGAAGGGTTGTTTGGGCCACCTTGAGTCAATGGCACAGATACTCTTTACTCCGTTTTCTATCACTTTCCAGCCCTTCCATGCCCAGCCTTTGCAGAGCAATGCAGATCCATGACTTTCCTGACAACCCACCAGATTCCTCCTGAATCTTAAACTCAGTCGATGACTTTGCCACTTGAAAACTTAAGATTACACATGGTGGAGAAAGATGTCAGCCAGAAGATAATAGAATTATATCATATTTTGTTATATGAGTCAAGGCCTTGATCCTGGAGACGGTCTATTACATTAAAAGTTTGCCTTACTAAAACAAAGCAACAACAAGCAATGGAAGCTGTATTCTTTTCAAATTCACTGGAAAGTTTAAAACTTGCTGTTAGTTGGCATTACCTGTGTTTCTTTGGCCATTGCATCAGGGTGTACGCTGTTAGACTGTTTCTAAATGTTAAAGTCTCTCATAGAAATACATTCTTCAGTTAGCCCCTTGGAAAGGTCCTGGAGGCAGCTTTGCCATCCGGGGTAACCTTAGACTCATTATTTGAAATCCAGCCTTTAGTCCCATCATTTGTTGAACGATCAATGCCAGAAACATATTAATAGCAGAGAATGAGAGCTCTGATAGCTTCTAGGATCTCCAGTTCACCTGGCATTTACTCTGAACTTTCTGTTATTGTGGTAAAATATGTATAAACATAAAATTTACCATCCCAACCACTTTAAAATGTATTAAGTACACTCATATTGTTCAACCATCACCACTCTCCATCTCCAGAATTTTTTCATCTTCCCAAACTGAAACTTCATACCCCTTGAAACTAACTCCCCATTCCCCCTTCCTTCCCCACCAGCCTCTAGCAAGCCCTATTGTACTTTCTGTCTCTATGAATTTGATTCCTCCGGGTCCCTCATATATATATGAGATCATACAGTATTTGTCCTTTTCTGTTTGACTTATTTCACTTAACATGATTCTCTCAAGATCCATCCATGTTGTAGTGTATGTCAAAATTTCCTTCTTTTTAAGGCTGAATAACATTCCATGGTATGCATACACCATATTTTGTTTTTTCATTCATCCATCCTTAATGGAAAATATTCTTTGTGTCCTTCTGAAGGACCATAGACTTTTCTCAGTGCTTGATGTTCGAAGTAGGTGTCTTCAGAAGGTTAAAATATTTGTTCAAGATTACACACCAAGAAGTGGAGTTGCTGATGAGCAAACTCAGCCCTGTGCGTTCCCTCCTACTGCTGACTTCCTGCGTGCACCAACCACCTTTTAATTATTGTAAGGATTCCGAACGTCGTGAGTATAAAAGAACTTTGAAAACCCCAAATTGAGAAAATCTTAAGATCATATCACTCTGGTTAACACTGCATATTTTCCAACTAATATTAATCACTGTGCTTTTGAATTGTTCAAAGATTTGCTCTAGAAGTAAGATTTTTCACAAAATAAGAAAATTGTAATTCCCACAGGCTGCTCTTATAAATCTGCTTCTCACCTGGAACCTCACCTCTGCTGGGCATCTGGGAAATAATTTGGATATTGTAGTCACTGGGTGACTACAATAGGATGCCAACATTGTAAGAGCCAAAGGATGCCCATTGTAAGAGCTGAAATTGTTAGTCACTCAGTCGTGTCCGAGTCTTTGCAACCCCATTGACTATAGTCCACCAGACTCCTCTTTCCATGAGATTCTCCAGGCAAGGATACCAGAATGGGTTGTCATTCCTTCTCCAGAGATCTTCCCAACCCAGAAGTTGAACCCAGGTCTCCCGCATTGCAGGTAGATTATTTATCATCTCTTTAAGCGCTGGTCTGTTATTTCTTGGGCATGCCTTTTTGCCTGGTGGCCAGAAGGTGGCGACATACCACGTGCTGTTTCCTACTCTTCAGTTCAGTCCAGTCCAGTCGCTCAGTCGTGTCCAACTCTCTGCCACCCCATGAATCGCAGCACGCCAGGCCTCCCTGTCCATCACCAACTCCCAGAGTCCACCCAAACCCATGTCCATCGAGTCGGTGATACCATCCAGCCATCTCATCCTCTGTCGTCCCCTTCTCCTCCTGCCCCCAATCCTTCCTAGCATCAGGGTCTTTTCCAATGAGTCAGCTCTTGGCATGAGGTGGCCAAAGTACTGGAGTTTCAGCTTCAGCATCAGTCCTTCCAGTGAACACCCAGGACTGCTCTCCTTCAGGATGGACTGGTTGGATCTCCTTGCGGTCCAAGGGACTCTCAAGAGTCTTCTCCAACACCACAGTTCAAAAGCATCAGTTCTTCGGCGCTCAGCTTTCTTCACCGTCCAATTCTCACATCCATTCATGACTACTGGAAAAACCGTAGCCTTGACTAAACGCACCTTTGTTGGCAAAGTAATGTCTCTGCTTTTAAATATGCTATCTAAGTTGGTCATAACTTCGATTCCAAGGAGTAAGCGTCTTTTAATTTCATGGCTGCTACTCTTCAGAAATCTCACCAAATCGTCTTCCTCTTGTCAACTTCAAATATGCCACTGAAAATGAGGTCTGGTATTGATATATTTCACATTAACTGGTAGCTCAAAACTTTGTCAAAAGTATTTTACGAACTTGTACATAGAGGAAAAATGTTTAAAGAACGTACGAGAGAGTGAAATGTTGGCATGAAAGTCGCTGAGTTGTGTCTGACTCTTTGCGACCCCACGGACTGTACCATGGAATTCTCTAGGCCAGAATACTGGAGTGGATAGCCTTTCACTTCTCCAGGGGATCTTCCCAAGCCAGGGATCAAGCCCAGGTCTTCCACATTACAGGCGGATTCTTAACCAGCTGAGCCACAAGCGAAGCCCAAGAATACTGGAATGGGTAGCCTGTCCCTTCTCTAGGGGATCTTCCCGACCCAGAAAACAAACCAGGGTCTCATGCATTGCAAGTGGATTCTTTATCAACTGAGCTATCAGAGAAGCCCCAAAATGTTGGCACGGTTATTAATCATTAATAAGCCCTTGAAAGGTGAATAATAGTGTAAGCACAAATTTAGTTTAAATTTCTTATTTTTCTTATTTCATTCTATAACACTTCTGTACCTACAAAATATAATCTTTAGTTATTGCATTCATATCTACTCAGAGAATTGTATACTAAATAAAGTGAATATGTAGGACTCTGGGGTTGCATGAGAACCTTAAAAAATCATTTTTGACTATTTTTTTCTGTACATGAAATTCCTAATATTTATGCACAATGCTCCTAAAGACTCCAAGACAACTTTTTCTTTCAAGTAAATTAGTATATGAGCTTCCATGGGGGCTCAGTGATAAAGAATCCGCCTGCCAGTGCAGGAAGTGAGGGCTCAATCCCTGGGTCCGGAAGACCCCCTGGAAAAGGAAATGGCAACCCACTCCAGTATTCTTGCCTGGGAAATCCCATGGACAGAGGAGCCTGGCGGGCTACAGTCTATGGGATCGCCAAACAGTCGGACATGACTTAGAGACTAAACAACAACAAAACTTAGCATATAAGGAACCTATTTGATAGCATAGTTTAAAAGGCATCCAAGTGGCAAATGATCTTGGTTTAGATTTTCAGTTTGATATATCCCTCTAAAATTCATGGAACCTGGAATGTGTCCCAGAACCCGAGATTTTATGTGATGATTGGCCCTTTCTTATCGTCTTGACTCCTTGCATATCAGTAGAAGCGAACATGATACAGGCATTCTTTTTTAACTTAATCATTCATTCATTTATTTATTCAACAAGCAAGTATTAAGTGTGCGCTGTCATAGTACAACTCAATGCTATAATAGCAATAATAAATGCGTTTGCATGGTGGTCCTGCCAAAGAGGAGAAATTAAATATTTGGATTAGCATCAGCGTTAAATGCTTTCCTGACCCTTTCATATTCCTTATTTCATATTCCTTGTTATCTGGTTGTTCAAAGTGGTTGAATCTCTCCGTCGGGTAGAGCATCGAGGCAGGGGAGCCAAGGAGTTGATTTCCTGCCCCGCGTGGGCTGGCAGCCTTGCTCTGTCTGGCTGGCACGACCGGTGCTCTAATCTTAGCCGCTGCCCTAGGAGACCTAGGAGTAGCAGTCAGCATCAATCTGTCACCATTACTGGCAATAGGAGATATTCAGATTATACATGCTTTCCTCCAGCTGAATCTTCTGTATGTGGAGGGCAGCACACCCAGGAAACCCCCTCCCCTTTTTTTTTACAGTAGAGGGCGGCCAAGCTGAACTGCCTAGCTAATTAGTCACCGTCTTCCACGGCAGGACAAAGAGAACCCAGGTTGCAGGCTGAGCCAGCTGGTCCCGTCTGCAGTGGGCTGCGGAAGAGCCTGCAGGCATCACGGCTGTTTAGCCCCGGATCGGAGGGCTCTAAACATATAAACAGGTAGCTGGAGAAAATATGGAGAGCAGAGAGGTGAGAGCTGCCTGCAGGGAAGTGATAGGAACATTGTCAAACAGCTTTGGAAAACTACCTTTTCAAGGGAGCTGACAGAGGCCACTGAGAAAACAAAACAAAAATTCATGATTCCAGAAGGACTCTGACCAGAAAATTCCTCAGAAGTTATTTTATAAACAGCTCCCCTCCTGAGAGAATAATAATCATGGATGCTTGAAAATATCAATCTCAACATACTGATGACTTGGAAAAATCAAAGCTGCTACTTTCCAGATGGGCAGTTTCAGGGTTGGCATGTACGATTCCATTTTAACTTCCAATTTCTTATTCTGTTTATATGCCTTTGGGCAAGGTTTCACTTTTTATGGAGTCTTCCATCAATCTTTTTCTGTATTTTTTTTTCCCTCTCTCTTACGAAGGATGCTTCTAAACGTCTGCCCCTCTATAGGATTATGTAATCTCACCCTTACTTTTTATTTAGTACTGGTAAGTTACCCATTCATCTGAAATTCTCAGGAATCACATGAGGAGGAGCCTTTGGAATCTCAGCATCTCTTTGGCCAGTGGCTCTAAGCCTCGGCTGTATCCTGCTCACCAGACAGCTTATTAAAACGCAGGTCACTGGGCCTCACCCCCTAGGGATTCTGCTTCCATACCTTTGCCAAGGGACCTGACCATTTGCCTGTCTAACTGGTTCCCAAGTGACGCAGATTCTGATGCTGCTGGTCCAGGGACCACATTTTGAGGACATGTAGGTCATAGGTATGGGTTTCCAAACTTGGTTGTACATAAAATCACCCGAATAACTCACAACAAATACAAGTATCTTGACATTGGCACAAAATAGGACAATGACACAGATGAAATAAGAATAACATGACACTACCAATCTTGAAGTGGATTCACTTCCCCTAACTCCACCTGTAGTTTTTAAAATCCTCATCCTTCTAGCCCACCCTCCATGATGCAGTTGCCAACAACAAAAGGAGCTCTTTAATATTTCTGAGCACTCAGAGTATTTATTGTATTTTCCCCTGTTCTTACTGTTTGAACATGAAGTTTTTAAAGATAAGGGCTTTGCCTGAGACTTCTTCAAATTCTTTTTGGCAGCTTACAGAAAATATTTTACAGTGTTTAAATCCTCACTTTCTTGCTTTCTCATAATAAATTAAGAGTCTGTTTCCACTAAGATCTTTATTGCTGAGTGGTTGCTGCCTGTATGGGAAAGGTGGCATTTTAAGAATCGCGGTACACACTGCTATTGACTCTTGGCTGTGTCAGCCTTGTGCCTGATTTTGTGTCGATTTCATCACCCTGAGGATACTGAAAGGGAGCTGTCTCTGTGTTGTATTTCTGGGTGTGTCTATAACTCCTTCAGTTCCTCCTCCCCCTGATCCCTAGGCCAGTCTGTGGCTCCCCTTACCAGACAGCATCGGCTGTTGAGGTAAAGAGTCAGTGAGTGCCTTCCAGCACTGGGATGCAATTTAGTTCTAGTTCTTGGCTCTGGGAGCTCAGATATGGAGGTTTAAGGGTCAATTTTGGAGGTCTCTGCCCCCTTTATTAGCCAATGACCTAGGTTCAGGGACCTAGTTTGTGGATATTTGTGGCTGAATCCCCTGGGGCACCTAATTGTATACCTAATTTCCAGCCACAATAGTGTAATTGTTATTTTAGAGGAAACTGTCCGCTAATTGTCTAGTTTTTTGAAATAAAAAGTAATGGGAATGGAGCATAAACTGTCAGGGAGGAAAGTGGCCTTATTTTTTATCTATAATTTCATTTATTTATTTATTTTTGGCTGCTCTGGGTCACTGCTGCATGCAGGCTTAGTTGCTCAGTGATGTGTGAGATCTCCCCCGACCAGACATCAAACCCCTGTCCTCCACATTGGCAGGGGGATTCTTAACCACTGGACCACCAGGGAAGTCCATGATGTGGGCAGTTTTTAAAGTCTTTATTGAATTTGTTACAATATTGCTTCTGTTGTTTACATTCTGTTTGTTTTTTGGGTTTTTTTGGCTGAGAGGCATGTGAGATCTTTAGCTCCCAGAGGAGGAATTGAACCCTCAGTTCCTGCAATGGAAGGCGAAGTATTAACCATTGGACCACCAGGGAAGTCCCTAAAATGCCATTATCAACCCTGAAAATTCCCCAATCTCTGTAGCCAAGCCATTCAGGGCCCTAGCCTATGTAAATAGAAAATGTGTCTTTCAGAGTGTTCACAGTCAAATGTTATGTTAAAGCAAAGAGTTTGCTAAAAGCAGAGCAGACACTGAAACCTATTTCTCTCTGTGAATTATACATTTGTAAGAGCTCAAAGAAAGAGTTGACAGAAACATTTGCTTTAAATTTCTCTAAAACTTTAACAGCTGTCCCTGGTCTCCCATCAAAATCAGGAATGCCAGGAAGGCTGAGTGATCAGTGAGGACTGAATGAAAGGTTTATTGCTTTGATAAATGTATCTGAAGCCTAAAAAAGAAATGAAAACAGACGCAGAAATATCTGGCAGTATTTAATGAGATTTGGAGGAATGGCTTTAGTTGAGAAAATTAGATAATATATCTGTTTTTCACATTGAATCTGCATGGAGACCCTTTCATCCAAATTCCCCAAGCCAGTTAGAAGATGGTAGCAATGAATCTTTACGGATGACAATTTATTGACATGCCATCTTTTATTGCAAAAAGATGTACATTCAGCTATTGTGTAATCTCTGCAATATACTCATTAAAACATAATTCAGAGGACAGAATTGTTCAAACTTTGGGAAAGTACTTTAATCTTGGGATGTAGAAAAGGAAGTGAGAACTGTGGTACAGTCTTATGTGGGTTATTAGCTTTTTTGACAGATTTCATGGGGAAGCTGATACAGAACTGTGATAAGCAATCTGATTACTGTCATATAATAATTCAGATTTTCTAGGATCTCCCCTCCATTTATCTCCCAGGTTAACCTTTGTCTAACATAGCAACATTTAACATCCAACAAAGTGTGTGTGTATTATGTTTCGGAAGGAACTGGCAGGTACAAAATCAGTGTATCTGTTGCACACACATAGAACTATGTCTTAAAAATGTATTGTAGGGACCTCCCAGCGACTAAGACTGTTCTCCCAACGGAGGGGATCCCTGGTCAGGGAACCTGACCACCTGCTGGACTAAGTGTTCGCATGCTGCAACTAAAAGAAGATCTTGCAACAAAGACCTGACCCAGGCAAATAAATAAATATTTTCAAAAATAAAGCATTTTGAAGGTTCCCTTATTTTGTAGGTTCTACTGTATTTCTAGAATACCCTTTAGTTCAACCCACATTTAAGAATTGTGTATCAAGCTAGTCAAGGACTCTTGACCTGGCTGGAGGGGAAATGACTAAACTCAAGCAAAAACATGAACACACACTAAGTTAATCAGTGTTTTAAAAGTGTGTGTTTTTGTCTTATGGTATTTAATTTGTCGATTTGTTTTGACCTTAGATGAAAGCAAGAGGTGTAGGGAGTTTTGTGCTTGTTTCATTTTGTGTTATACTTATTTAAGTCGCTTGTTGTTAAAAATGCTAAGTATTTGATGAACCTGCTTGCAGGGCAGCAGTGGGGACGCAGAGACAGAGAACAGACTTGGGGACACAGCGGGGGAAGGAAAGCCTGGGATGAATTGAGAGAGTAGCATTGAAACATGTATATTACGGTTTGCAAAACAGCCAGTGGGAGCTTCCTGTGACGCAGGGAGCTCAAGCCAGTGCTCTGTGAAGAGGGAGGGGAAGTATGTAATCCTGGGGCTGATTCCTGTTAATATATGGCGGAAACCAACATAATATTGTAACGGAATTATCCTCCAGTTAAAAATAAATTTAGATTAAAAAAATAGTAAGTCCTCACTAAAGTCGAGTCACTGACGTCAGGTGGATGGATGTCAGGATGTGTGTGTGTGTGTGTGTGTGTGTGTGTGTGTGTGTGTGTTAGTCAGTCGTGTCCAACTCTTTGTGACCCCACAGACTGTAAACCACCAGATTCCCCAGTCGATGGGATTTTCTAGTCAAGAATACTGGAGTGGATAGCCATTCCCTTCTCAAGGGCATATTCCTGACCCAGGGATCAAACCCAGGTCTCTTGCATTGCAGGCAAATTCTTTACCATCTGAGCCACCATGGATGCCCCTCTCAGGGTGGAGGGGGTATTCCATCCTGAATGTAACACACACACACACACACACACACACACACACACACACACACACACAATTGCATGCCGAGGGTGAGTTCTTTTGAGTTTGACTTGCCTGATGTTCTCCAGGACACACACACACACACACACACACACACACACACACACACACACACACAATTGCATGTCGGGGGTGAGTTCTTTTGAATTTGACTTGCCTGATGTTCTCCAGGACTTTCTCTGCAAGCCCCAGTTTGTGCGGTGGGCTGTGATGTTTACTAGCCACAAATGTGTCACCTGTTACGTGGACCCTGTTTCTTTTCTCGTTAGTCTGTAAGATTTAGAGGAATAGCACTTTCAACCTTGCAGACATAGAAAGAAATGCAGGTATGGGCACTGCCATCTTTGATGCACTGTGATCATCCAGAAGACCCAGAACAAGTCCATATTACTATGCTAAGCTTCTCATCTTAATGAAAGCACCTCGTTAAACATTCTCATAGCAGTAGTCTTGGACCACTATGATTATGTCTTTGAAACTTCATTCATTTGCCACAGTTTGGAAGCACGGGTCTCTAAAGAACTAGGTTTAACATACGCATTGTTTCCTCACTTTGCGTTTATGACAAATGTGATAAATATTTCCTGTAGACATTTTAGAAAATTGAGGCAATTTGAAAGAAGAATATGAACATTATTCATAATGCCATCACACAGAAAACTACATTTAATTATCTGTTCTTTCCCTATGCAAATGCATAGGTATATATATTGATCTACACCCCGTTAAATTTTTTTTTCGCTTAGCAAAACATTGAGAGCAGTTTTCCAAATTACTAAGAATTCCTTGACAAAAACATTTTTAAAACTTATTTTTCTTGGAGAACAGTTGCTTTACAGCGCTGCGTTGGTTTCTCCCGTACAACAACGTGAATTAGCTATAGGTATATATATACATCCCCTCTCCCTCGAACCTCTCTCCCACCCCGTCCCCACTGCAGCCCTCTGGGTGGTCACAGAGCCTAGAGTGTTGGGCTCAGCCCTCACAGGTTGAACTCCCTGTGTTATACATCAACTTCCCACTAGCTATCTATTTTACACATGGTAATGCATATGTTGACAGTAACATTTTGATTGCCTTCAATTTGTCAATTGCAAGTGTCTGTCAAAATGTACTTAATAAGTCACCTATTCTGAATATTTAGATTGTTTCCAGTTTTCTGCCGTCAAAAGCTATGTTGTGATCAATGCATTTGTTCCCAAATTCTGGTGCTCATAAATGACTCTATTTACCTGTAGGATATTTTCCTAGTATTAGAACTCTTTTTTTTTTTTTGCAGAGAGAATGCAAAATTTTAAAGATTTTTGCACTTGCTAATTTTATGAATCAAATATGTTAGAATAAATAAAGATGTGGTGGATGAGGAGTTAAAAATAACTGCTGGCTGGATGAGGACACACAGTTTAGGCGATCTTCAAAACCTGCTTTTTCATTATTGTCTGCTTTTGGGTAGGGAGAGTAACTCAAAATGGAAAGTTTTTAATATTATTGTACATTAGTTTGTTTACATGGAAAGCATCTATTATTATGTTAAATGAATTAATACATGATCTTTTTGAAATAATTATTGACTCAGAAGATTGCAAAAATAGCACAGAGAGGCTCTGTGTACCCTTCTGCCAGCTTTCCCCAAAGGTAGCATCTCACTCAACTGTGACACATTGTCAAAACCAGGAAATTGACATTGGGATTATTCTATTAAGAAGATTACAGAGTTTACTCAGATTTCACTGTTTTTACATACACTTGCTGTGTGTGAGTGTGTCTATTTGTAGTTCCTTGAAATCTTATCACATGTGGAAATCTGTGTACCCACCACAGTCACCACGGGGGAACTCTCTGGTCGATCCTTTAGAATCATCTCTTCCCATTCCCCAACACCTGGTAACCACTGGTCTATTCCCCATCTCTATAATTTTGTCAGTTTTAGAATGCTACATAAATGGAGTCATACTTGGGCATTTATCATGAAACACAGTAGCTTAAACAAGTCTAGAAAGTATATCCTAGGTTACTGTTGACCATTTGGCTATCAGGGTTGTTGTCACGGGGATCAGAAGGGAGAGATAGCTCTTGGAAATGATTAAAACAAACAAAAATGCCTGAAAGTTGGAAACGTATTCTATTCACTTTAGTATCTCTAGTATCGTGGGTGATATTCATTATGTGTAACAGCCTGTATGGAACAGTGACTGACCAGTCAGAACAGACACCAGCTGTAAATGATCAGCGTGGCTCTGCCCGTGGGCACAGCTGTGCCTAGGACGTGGTACTGCTGCTAAGTCGCTTCAGTCGTGTCCGACTCTGTGCCACCCCGTAGATGGCAGCCCACCAGGCTCCCCCGTCCCTGGGATTCTCCAGGCAAGAACACTGGAGTGGGTTGCCATTTCCTTCTCTAATGCATGAAAGTGAAGAGTGAAAGGAAAGTCGCTCAGTCATGTCCAACTCTTAGCGACCCCATGGACTGCAGCCCACCAGGCTCCTCTGTCCAATGGATTCTCTAGGCAAGAGTACTGGAGTGGGGTGACATTGCCTTCTTCGAGTACGTGGTGCAGTGCCTGGCAAATGGTAAGTCTTAGTCAACTCAGCATGCTGTAACAAAAATACTATGTGCTTGGCGACTTGGACAACAAAGATTTATTTCTCACAGCTTTGGAGGCTGAGAAGTCCAAAATCAAGGTGCTAGCTCACCGGTGTCTGGGGAGGCCCCACTTTCTGGTCTGCAGGCTGCGTGTTCTTGCTGTGTCCTCACGTGGCAGAGGGCAAGCGAGAAAGCAGACTCTTGTGTCTTTGCTTGTAAAGATGCTAATCCCAGTCGTGAGGGCTCCACACTCATGACCTAATTATCTCACAAATAGCCTCCCTCCTAATATTATCTGGTTGGAGGTTCGGGTTTCAAAGTATGAATTTGAGGGGAGGGACACTAGCATTGAGTTATTTCAAGGTGCCAAACAGATGTATGTTTGAATGAATGAGGCACATCCACACGCCCTCATCCCTGAGTCTGCCGCTCTTCCGGGTGGTACTCTCACACTCCAGCCAGATTAGGCTGTAGATCTTTCATAGCTCTGAAAGTCATTGTACCAAACCCTGGGGCAGTAACCCTCAGTGTTACGCACTAGAATAAAGAAACCCAATCTATGCCGGGTCCTCCTGCTTCCGTGGACCTTAAATTCACTTTTCTGTTGTCAAGAAAAATGATTCAAGAAATATGACCAAGATCCAGACAAGAAAAATAGGAAAAGAATGTGGAATTCAATCAGAGAACACAGACATTCATTGAATCCAATTGAGGGATAAAAGAAGTCTGCGGCAACTTGATTAAAGGTGCAGAATTTCCTCCATCAAGATGAGATGATGAAAGGTTTGCATGAGCTTATAATAAAAATTGGGTGAAGGTGTAACTTCAAATATATTCTAGAAAATATGTGGTATGCAGAGCTGCGAAACTGAACTCCTGCTGGAAGAACCGAGTACAGGGTCCCTGCCGATAGAGCACACAGTTCTCAACAGTTATGAAAAAAATCAGCTTGTTCACCTGGAGATTCAGCTTTGAAAGACATGACACCCAGATCTGTGTCTTGGTATTGAATGTGACAGATAAATAAGTGTGTCCTGAGTCTCTGGCCTAGGGAACGTGGCGTACCTGCTAGAGTAAAACTTTCCTCCTAAATTAGGAAAATGACCTTTCAGCCCATGGAAGATGTTAAAGGAAGCAGAGAGATGATGAAATGAGCCAATCTTCATACCATTAATGCTTTTGTGTAAGTTTAGGAATGCATCTTGTCACCATTAATTTTATTTGTGGTTATTTGTTGTTAAAGGTTTTTGAAACAGTCTGACATATCAGTTATCTGACAAACTCACCTTGAGAGTTTTTATTTGGTGTGTGTAGTTAATGTTAGATGCGTTATTTTTATTTTGAGAGGAGTAAAAGAATTTGGTTGCATTTGTAAATTGGTTTTGAATATTTGAGAGAAGCATGTGACACAGCTGATCATCCCTTCCTTGTCAAAACACTTCCTTCACCTAGGTCTTGGAATTCTGCTTCACTCATGGCCTCTTCTTGATCCCTTGCTAGTTCCTCTTCCTTTTCCCAAGTTCAAGTTTAAGTGCCCGGGACTCAGCCTTGGACCCATCTTCCCTCCTCTCCCTAATCTCAACCCACCTCATGGTTTTAAACACCACAGGAGTACGGATGGCTCCAGAATGCAAGTATCTGGCTGGATCTCTGTCCTGAACTTCCGACTTAGATCTTCATCTGCTCCCTGACATCTCTCCCTGGCATCAAAGCCTCTGGAACTTTACCTCTTAAAGTCAAACTCGTGATTTATTGCTGCCACCACCCCATCACACCCCGGTGACCTATTTCTCTCAGGGCATTCCCATCTCAGGAACTAGCAGCTCTTCCTTCTAGTTGCTCAGGCCAGAAGTCTTGTCATCATCCAGGAATCTTCTTCTTGTCAAATACATCTGGTCTATCTATAAATTCATTTAGTGCTGCTTCCAAATAAATTGGAGGAAGATATGGCAACCCACTCCAGTATCCTTGCCTGAAAAATCCCTTGGACAGAGGAACCTGGCAGGCCAGAGTCCATGAGGTTGCCAAGAGTTGGACACGACTGCGCACACGTACACACCAAATAAATAATTCCTACCATTCTCACCATCTCCACCATCTTCCACCCTGGTCAGACCAAGCCTCCATCACTTCTCACCTGGATCAGTGTAGCTGTCAAGAAACTGGTCTTCCTTCCTTGCCCCGATCCCTGCACGGCCATGAGAAGCCCCCAGAGACTCCCAGCGCATCAAGGATAAAAGAAAAAGAAAAAAGCCTTACAGTACCTGCAAGGCTCCAGGTGACCTTTTGATAGAGAAAATTTAAAAGAAAAGGAAAAATAAAGGGCGTGAATAAAAGTATAGCAGTATCTGAATCAGTGAAGAACTTCCATTTATTGATTCAGATCCTGAAGAATCACTTAGAGGTAACCCAGGCCTATAATTAGAAATCTGCAATGTGAGTCCAAGTGTCTTGACTTCTGGAGCAGATTTTTTTTTTATCCTCTAGACTGTTGAGTAATTATATTGCTCTGTGCTTTTATTCCTCTATCGAACCCAGCCACATTTTAAATGAACAAGTCATAGATGTGGTATTGGCACAGGGAATCAGGAAAAGTAACACAGGGCTTCCTCAGCATATTTGAGTTTACGCAAATGCCAAATCATAGGCGCTCCACTGATGTCCCTTTGTTAAGACCTGTTTATAAAGACCTTATTTCAGCACCTTTTTGTCTAGATTTACTGCTGCTGAAGAACAGAGTACTTAAATTCCATGGTGCTCAGCACTTGCCAAGGACTTAAATCTGATCGCTGTTCACAACATCCCAATATCACATCCTTACCAAGCAAGAGAAGCATCAGCTATTGTTAGAACAACTCGTTCTTTTGAACAGACACTGCTGGGCATTGTCACAAAGCATGAGCTCCGGATGGTTGACGGACAGTTCAGATTTCAGACATCAGTCATCTTTTATGTCACTTGAGCCTTCAGACTTGAAGTCACAGGCCTAAGGACATAGCATCCAGACATATCCTATTGCCTGCTAAAGAAACAGAGCAAGATCTGTTGTGGTGTCAGAGGTTCTCATTTATTCTAAAAATTTGCTGGGAATGTTGGTCCCATTGGAGGTGGTAGGCAGGGTTGGGAGGAGGTACCATTGATGGACTCAGAAAGCAAATAGAGGAACTTCCCTAATGGTCCAGTGGCTAAGACTCTGTGCTCCTAATTCAAGGGGCCCAGGTTCGATCCCTGATCAAGGAATCCCACATGTTGCAACTAAGACCTGGCGCAGCCAGATAGACAAATAAATAAATATTAAAACAAGAAAGCAAGCAGATGGGAGAGAAAATGGAAGTGGTTCCAAGAATCAGGAGAAGTAGTACGTTGTCTGGCATCTGGTGGAGAAGCCTGGATGTGCCAGAGAGAGTGTGCAGAGGAAGTCAGAAGTTGGAGCCTCGGAAAATGAAACCTACAGGAGGAGACCAGAAAACCATCCTTTGAGTAGCGAACTATGACACTTGTCTATGTCCCTGGCAATAGGGGCCCAGGGTTCAAGGATTTATGCTAAACAAGGCAATCGATTCCTTTGTGGGAAATCAGAGTATTAAGGAAAAAGCTGTGTGTTGACATCATAAGAAAGGCCCCCCCATCTCTCTGGGGGCAGGAGAGCTGACAAAAAGTGGGACCAGCTATTGGTTTTATGAGCACATACTGCAGTCCACTCACTGACTGCACTGTGCTTCGTTTGCCTTATCTCAGTGATTTCTTTCAGCAACAAGAGTAGATCCCCCAATTCACCAAGATTATTCCCCAATCACAGGAGTAAAAACTGAGGTTCAGGGATGTTAAATAACTTTCCCATCACTAGTTTGAACCTTGACTTTAAATTCATAAACATCAACTCCAAAACCCCATGCTAAAACAATATACTAGATTTTGACAATGTGTAAACATATTGGGAAGAATGTAAAGGTCATCTGGTTCTGTTGTCAGATTCCAGCCTCTGGATTACTTCAGGCTGCTGAGAAAATTTTTGATGGTCTGTTGCAAAAATTAGGAAAGTAAGGCCAAGGTTATGAAATTTTAATGGAGTCAAATTTGCTTAGCTTAGAAAACCTTTTTGTTCTGATGTCGTGTCATTCTTTCCTTGTAGGTCCCTGAAAATTGACCTGTCTTTAATGAAAAGATTTTAATGATGGTAGGATTTTTGTTAATGTACTTAGAAACATAAAAGTTTGGCAACCTCATGTTGCCACTTACCATGTTTTTTCAATTGTATTGGTCTGAGAAATCCAAAGTTCATGGGACCAGTGACCCAGTTTTATCTGCTACTCAGCAATTCTCCACAAGAGACTTAGATGGCCAGCTAAGTTTTGTTTTTAAGTTCACTACTTTTTTTTTGCAAAGTCCTTGCTCTGTTGGGAAAAAGATCCTCCTTTCTTTGAATTACAATCTGTCTTCATCTAATCAATGGTACAACAAAGAGTAAGACTATGCTATAAGATTTGAAGACCACGTGTGAGAGCAGACACCACGTAAAATTCCATCCTTCCTGCATTAGAATCGATGATGGGTTGAGTAATATTCCGTTGTATTTATGTGCTACATCTTCTTTATCCATTCATCAACTGTTGATGGGCTTGTAGGCTGTTTCCATGTCCTGGCTATTGTAAATAGTGCTGCAGTGAACACTGGCGTACATGTGTCTTTTTGAGTTATGATTTTCTCAAAGTATATGCCCAGTGAAGTAAGTCAGAAAGAAGAAAACAAATATCATCGTTTAACACATAAATATGAAATCTAGAAAAATGGTGTAGATGAACCTATTTGCAGGGCAGGAAGAGAGGCACAGACATAGACAACTGACTTGGGGACACGTTGGGGGAAGGAGAGGGTGGGACAAGTGGAAAGAGCAGCATCGACATACAGACACTGCCTTGTTTGAAACAAATAGCTAGTGGGCAGCTTCTGAATATCACAGGGAGCTCAGCTCCATGCTCCGTGATGACCCAGAGGGCTGGGAGGAGGGGAATGGGGGAGGCTCAAAAGGGCTGATTCACGATGTTGTACGCAAAAACTAACACAACTTTATAAAGCAATTATACGCCAATGATTTTTTTAAAAACTTTTTCTAGTTTTTATTAAAGTATTGTTCATTTACAATGTTGTATTAGTTTCAGGTATAAATCAAAGTGATTCAGCTATATATTAATATATAATATAATATTATACTATACATTGTGTTATATATTCATGTCCAACTCTTTGCAACCCCATGGACTGTAGCCTACTAGGCTTCTCCCATAGAATTTTCCAGGCGAGAGTACTGGAGTGGGTTGCCATTTCCTTCTCCAGCCAATGATTTTTTAAATGAAATAAAAAAGGAATGTATGCTGGGGAATTCCCTGGCTGCCCAGTGGTTAAGACTCTGTGCTTCCACTGCAGGGGTCACGGGTTTGATCCCTGGTCGGGGAAGTAAGATCAATGCTGCTGCTGCTGCTGCTAAGTCGCTTCAGCCGTGTCTGACTCTGTGCGACCCCATAGACGGCAGCCCACCAGGCTCCCCCGTCCCTGGGATTCTCCAGACAAGAACACTGGAGTGGGTAAGATCAATGAGGCTCAGCCAAAAAAAAAAAAAAAGAAATTATTCTGTTTGCTTTTCTATTGACTGTCTTCCCTGCCCTCCATTAAGTGTCAGCTGCATGAGAGCAGAGACCTTTCCACGGCATCTAGGACAGTGCCTGGCCCAGAAGTGGCCAGTCAATATTTGAAAAAAATGGGTACTTTGTCAGTACAGACATTCAATAAATATTTGCTCAGTTTGGAAAGGCTAATTCATCTACTTGATATTCGTTCAAATATTTGAATATTTGAAGTTAACCTTCATGTTCCAAATATGTCTTTCTTTTCTCACATTAAGAATTATCAGTCCCTTGAGTTGCTTGCCCTGTGATAGGGTTTTCAGACTCTTGCTGCTGGTCTGTCTTTTGCACCAACTCAAGAGCATACATGAAGTTCCTAAAGTGTTGCCCTAAAAACTGAAGACAAGACACCATGGGACTTGGCCAAGGTCAGCTCCAGGAGGTCTGTTCCCTCTCTGAATCTCATTATGTGGCCTAAGTGTTCATTTTTAAAGTCACATCATATGGTCACCTATAAAGCTTGTAGTTGATGACATCCTCTAGGTCTTGGGAAAGTGAACTTCTCTAAGTCTTAAGTCTTTCTTGCATTATTCTTTTTTAAAAAAATTTATTGGAGTACAGTTGCCTTGTAATGTTGTGTTTCTATCGTACAGCACAGTGAATCATATATATATATATGTGATATGTGTGTGTCTGTGTGTGTGTATCCTCTCTTTTCTGGATTTTCTTCCCATTTAGGCTACCGCAGGGCATTGGATAGAGTTCCCTGAGCCAAACAGTTGGTTCTCATTAGTTATTTGTTATGCACAGTAGTATATATGTCAATCCCCATCACCCAGTTCATCCCACCACCCCTTTTCCCTCCGTGGTGTCCACATGTTTGCTCTCTTCATCTGTGTCTCTGTTTCTGCTTTAAAGATAGATGAGGCCAAATCTTCACCATTTGACAAAACTTAACATTTACACCCCTTATATCTCATTGTGAGTTTTGGCCTCCTGAGATCTTTGCATCTTGGCTTTTCTTTTATTCATTCATTCAGCCAATGACCTCTGAGAACCCGTGGCCTGACGGCCCGTCTCCAAAGCTGCCTCCCCTCTGCCTTTGTGCTACTGTTGATTTGTCATCGTCCTGACCTGCTACAACCCCAGAGTTGACATCTTCTAATAAGGCACACTCCTGTGATTGGTAGTTCAATCAGCTATAAACCCTCCACCTTCCATTGTCATCTGGCCTTCCCTGGATCTTAGGATAGACTCACAGATGGTTTTGTTAGCTCTTGATCTCAGGATTTTAACTGTGGCCTTGGGAACAGAGCAAACTGTCCACCAAAAGAATGAGACAGATGGTGACCTACTCGATTGCTCATGTCAACCTCCTCTGCAAGGATGCTCACCTTATAATATACACGCTTAATGCAGAATCAGGTTGTAGAAAGCAAACTTACGGTTATCAAAATGGAAAGATGGGGGGTGGGGTGAGGGATAAATTAGGAATTCGGGAGTAGCATATACACACTACTGCTTGTACAATAGAGAAACAACAGGACTGACCATATAGCACAGATAATTATACTTGGTATTTTGTAATAACATTTATGGGAAAGGAATCTGAAAAAGAATATATAAGTATGCATGTGTAGATATGTGAGTCACTTTACTGTACGCCTGAAACTAACACTACATTGTAAATCAACTCTACTTCAATTTTAAAAAAATAAAGAAAAAAATACAAAAGGCAGAATCAGACCCCATCACCCTTCCCAGATGCCCTGGACTGAGCCACCTCTGGTCTCACCCCCACCCTAGCCCAGCCTCTCAGCTTCAGTGAAGCTGCTGTGCTTTTTGAGATCTCATTCTGTGCCAGACTCTCCGAGGACCTCAATCGATCCTCACAACAGCCCATAAAGTATAAGTACTGTTATCATCACCGTTTCACAAATGAGGGAACAGAGGCTCAGAGCAGTCATGTCACTCATCCAAGGATGAGCGTGGGGGAGACAGAGCTGATGATGCCCCAGCCTGACCAACTCCACAGAGCACACCTCTGCCTCTGACCCAGGGGCCGTGGGGTCCAGGCCTGGCTGGCTTTTGCCTCAGCATCTTCACACGGGGCTGCCCTGAAACCCTCTTACCCCTCCACCATGCTTTTGGCCACCGTGACACCCAGATTTTCCACTGGGGACTTCACATACATTTCTCCCTCAGCCTCCTACAAGGGAGCTCTTGTTACCAGTGTTTGCGTATCAGGAAATGGAGAAAGTCATTTTCCCAAGATCAATATGCTGTCACTCTCACGGCTCCAGGAACCAATTTTACTCTCTTTTCATCTTCCTGCGTCTTAGTTCTCTATTCCAAGTATTCCCCAACACTGCTTATGGCATCCTGTGTTCTAGCGATCCTCACAGAAATGGGATTAACATGACTCAACTGGACTCTGTAAAGCAGTGGAACTTCACGATCATCACATTTTTTGGTCTGAATTTTATTCTATTTATTTCTTGGCTGTGTTGTGTGGCATGGGGGACCTTAGTTCTTCCTTCAGCCAGGGATCGAACCTGCACCCCCTGCAGTGGAAGCACCGAGTCTTAACCACTGGACCACCAGGGAAGCCCCTTGACTTTTAATTGTAGCAGGTCAGTAACTGACAGAAATGCATTATGAAAAACAATTAAAAAGAAGATAGGAAAATTCCAAATGTCACCCCATAGAGAGCCAACCTATAGTTGTGTTTTAGGGAAAGCAAAGTGAAAAGAACCTGTCTTGTGAAAGGACCACGAGAGCAGGGGGATTATCTTCTTTCAGGGTATCTCATACTCCATTTGTCAGTAACTTGTTGACTGCTGACAATTTCAAACAAAGTTGTCAAGTGGACTGGGTTTCCCAGATGGCGCTAATGTTAAAGAACCCATCTGCCAACGCAGGAGACTTAAAAGATATGGGTTCCATCCCTGGGTTGGGAAGATCTCCTGGAGGAGGGCATGGCAGTCCACTTGCCTGGAGAACCCCATGGACAGAGGAGTCTGGCAGGCTAAAGTCTCTGGGGTCGCAAAGAGTCAGACACAGCTGAGCAACTTATCACACACCCACGTCCAGTGGATTGAAACAATTTCACAACGTTACAGAATCTGTGGCACAGAGTTTATCTTTAGTGTCCCGGGTTCGTTTCTCGATTCTTCCACCTCAAGATCATTCTCTGGTGTCAGCAGCCTTGCAAATCTCCTCTGGTCCCCCAGTGATCATAATAAAAATAAAAGCTTTTTATTATGTGAGAGAAGAGTTTTACCATGCTGGTAAAATTTGCCTCTCCTCCAAGACCGTCTGACATGGTAGTGACAGTTAGAGGTTGTTCGGCAATCCCGGTACCCATCTGGAGCATCGCTCCATCAGAACTTGGCAATGTAGTTGAAGACATGAGCCTCGGTCTCAGTGGAGACAGTGAGGCGGGGAATAGGGATGGGTCCTTAGCAGCCTTGGGAAGGTGATAAAACCACTTTATCTTCCTTGTGTTCACAGCCACATAGAATCTCCAGCTTCGGAACAGCTTTATAGCAAGACAGCCAACACTAACCGTGCACCTAGAGAGTCCTGGGCTAGGTACCGAAGTGCGGAGATGAGGAGCAGGTGCTCCAGCCCTGGAGGAGCTGATGGTAGACCAGCAGGGAGGCTGGTACCCAGGCCGATCATTTCAGCATCATCGGTCTTATGGGAGGCAAGTGGGCTGGATGCCGTGTGAGTGCTGAGGAAGGCCTTGAGATTCGGGGACACTTCCTGAAGGAGGTAATTCCTGACTTGAGTCTGAAGGAATAAATAAAAGGAGGAAGAGACCATTCCAGTGAGAGTGAACAGCATGGAGAAAACTGCAGAGGCCTGAAACAGCCCATTAAGCATGCGCTTATTCATTCAGTCATGTCCGACTCTTCACAACCCCATGGACTGTAACCCACCAGGCTCCTCTGTCCATGGAATTTTCCAGGCAGGAATACTGGAATGAGTTGCCATTTCCTTCTCCAGGGGATCTTCTTGAGCCAAGGATTGAACCTGGGTGTCCTGCATTACAGGCAGATTCTTTATTGTCTGAGCCACTAGAGGAATCCCAGTGATTTTTCCTTTCACTTCTATTTATAGTCTGCCTTATTCCACTGTGTGTGTGGGCTCAGTCACTCAGTTGTGTCCAACTCTTTGTGACCCCACGGACTATAGCCTGCCAGGTTCCTCTGTCTATGGAATTTTCCAGGCAGGAATACTGGAGTGAGTTGCCATGTCCTATTCCGGGGGATCTTCCTGACCCAGGGATCAAACCTACATTTCTTACATCTTCGTTGGCAGGTGGATTCTTTATCACCCATTAAGCATAGGTAGCTACAGAACTCTTCTATCATCTGAGTGCAGAGGAGGAACCAGGAGAGATGGAGATGATCCTGGAGAAGTTCACGGAGAGCGTTGCTTGCCATCTTCCCATGGAATCCAGATTTTATCCTGTGGCCACAGGAAGTCTTTCAGACTTTTTTTTTTCTTTTAAATATTGTTAGGCAGTATTTGCCTAACCTTCATCCTCTGACTTTTTGTTCTCCATTTCCTCAAATAATTTCCTGCCTCTAGAATTTTGATTCATTTGCATGTCTTCATAAGCTTTGCATCTCTACTTCCCTGTACCAATTGAATTCTGCTTTTTCCTGCTTGGATATTGTTTATAGTAACAGAAAAGATGCACATGAGGAGCAAGGTGTTGGAGCCTCTTTTATTAAATGCAGTTCCCTGGCATTGTGTAGGATGTGGCTTATTCTCAGATTGGGTGCCCAGTTATTTCTGGGGAGTTGGGTCTCTCTTCTATATTTTCCTTGGATTGGAATTGTTCTCCTGTGTTCAAGTATACATCAAAAAAATTTGAAGCCAAGTAGTTAGTAGAAAAACACTAGAGGAATTTTGTTTATGATTTTTAAAAATATTTTACCAAGGAAAATTCCACATATGTACAAAGTAAACAGAATATGTATGTGAACCCCTGGTAACCTTCATCCAGCTTCAATAGTCATAAGCATCCTGCCAATCTTTTTTCATCCGTAACTCCACCCACGCTTCACTAGATGATTTTTTCAGTGCTTTATTTGCAAGGTAAAATTACATATTGGTACATTGTACTAGTGTATATTTATTGGAAAAAACCCACACACAAGTGTATCCTCACAGTTCAAACCCATGTTGTTCAAGCGTCATTTGTAATAGATTCTTTGTACTGTGTGAACAGTGCTGGTCACTGAGAGGTCAGTGTCTGCCCTGGGAGCTTGAGGTCGGTGAGCAAATTACCCTGCAAACCCAAGTCTGCCATCTAGTGGCCCTAGAGCATAATTTCATGCTGGACCTCAAGGAGAAAGATTTTTACACAGGGTGTTTTTTCCTAACGTTTCCAGGAGGCAATTGTAATGAAATATCTGCTTTCCATTTCCATACACATAGTGTCATATTCATCTACAACTGGAATTTATTTTGGCATAATATTCTAGACAACTTTCTGTGTAGTCTCATTTTACTTAAACCCAGGAATCTTACAAAAACACAGGGTGACTATAGCATATTTTAAACCAAATCATGCCCTTGTGCACTTTAATTAATAGAACCATTGTAGATAAGCAATGTGATTTTTCTAAACTCACCTGGAGTTTTTTTTTTTGTTTTTTTTTTTTTGCTGGGTTGGCACCATTTACGCATATGCTGTTGTATTTGCTTGAGTTCAGGGGAGTACAAATTGTTTTCGTTCTTTCGGCAACTGTGATCTTCTGCTCAAGGGGGAATATTTCTGTCCCACCATAGCTTACTGAGGGGTCCAGGACTCAGTAGACTGTGTTTTCCATTACTTCTAGAGAGGAGCTGGAGAATGGAAATCCCATTTTGATTGGGAACTCTTGCTACGTGGGAGGTACTATTCTAGGTAGTGGTCTAGGTATTTAACAAAGAATATATATCATTTGGAGATTAACATATACACACTACTATATATAAAATAGATAACCAACAATGGCCTACTGTAGAGCGCGAGGAACTATACTCAATATCTTGTAGTAACCTGTAATGGGAAAGAGTCTGAAAAAGTATATATATGTGGTATATATACATATAAGTATATACTAGATATATGAATATATATATCATATATATATATATATATATATATATATATGATATATATATAGGCTTTCCAGGTGGTGCTAGTGGTAAAGAGCCCACCTGCCAATGCAGGAGATGTAAGAGGGGCTTGTTCAATTCCTGGGTTGGGAAAACCCCCTGGAGGAGAGCTTGGCAATCCACTCCAGCATTCTTGCCTGGAGAATTACTATGGACCAAGGAGCCTGCTGGGCCATAGTCCAGTGTTGCAAAGCGTTGGACACAACTGAAGCTGCTTAGCATACACACATGCACCTTATATATATAAGAATCTATCTATATATATATATCTTATATATTGTTATATCTATATAAGAATCTATATATGTCAGTAAGAATCTATGGAATATATATTTATATATGTGTGTGTATGTGTATATATATATACATATACATATATATACACACAACTGAGTCACTTTGCTATACACCTGAAACTGACACAACATTGTAAATCAACTATATTTTAATTAAAAAAGAATATCACTTAATACATCCAGTCACCTTTTAAGAAAGGGGTGATTGCTATTTCCAGTTTACAGGTTGGTCAGTCGGAGCGTGGAGAAGCTAGATGAATTATCCTGGATGTGAATAACTACTGCAAGGCGATCTGATGCCCGACAGTCCCTACCCTTAAACACCTCACTATACTGCCTCCCACATGAGCAGATAAGAATTGGAAATTATATGTTAGAAAACATAAGCTCATGCCTCTGGCAGGCTGTTTACCTCACAGGATAGTTGCTTCAGCCAAGTGGCCCTTGAAAACATGACTTTGACAGGTCAGATAAAGTGTGCCCAAAAGAACTTGGATAGGACAACTGTATGCGATCACCTCTGATTCAAGATGAATAGGTAGGAACAGGATGTATTGACCTTGATTGGATTTAATTACTGGAATGTGGCCACAGCAGAGAGAGGAATTTCTGTATGCACTGAGCTTCCTCATGGTCATAGTAGACGTCACTGGAAACTCATGGCAAATAAAACTCTTTGCCTGTAAAAGAGAACTGAAATATCCTATGCAATTACTGTGTAAATGCTCGATACCCTGAAACACAGTTCACCTTGTACTTCTGTTCCCCACCTGGGTTTGTAGACGGGACACAAATTCATGTTCGTTCTTACTGGTTTCATGTATTATTTAGCTGTCTCTCAGTTTATAGAGTCTAATTCCAGGAACTGGAGGAAAGCGACAGATAAGAGAACCAAACTAGAAGAACAGTCTTAACAGCTGGAAATTGATGCCCAGAGAGGTTAAGGGGCTTGCCCAAGGTCACACAGTCCACTAGTGGTAGAGCTGAAATGAGAATTCTGGTTTCTGGATTCTCCATACAGAAGAATTTTATTTGTACTACTTGCCATTCTGGATTATTCTTTCTGCTGTTCACAGCTCAGAAATCCTAAGAGCAGAATACATCATTTGCCTCTCAACATTGTCTGAAATCTTTTAGGGAATGGGATGGAGCAAGACTTAGGAAAATGCATTCATATATATATGTACTTTATTGACTATTTCAATATTTTCAACATTCCCATGTTTTAATGTGAAATAATTGAAAATATGACTCCAGGTCTCCTAGAGAAATCTGAGGGTAGATAATATTGTGAATATATTTTTTATAGTGTTTTTCCAGGCACAGAAGCACCACTTTACATGTTTATTTACTTACTCATATTATATAGCATTGATCTGCGAATCAACTTCTCCTCCATTTAATAATGATGTTATTTTATTCTTATTTAAAACAACTAATATTGTAGTACCCAATGAATAAAGCATTTTTCCAGGCATTATCTTTTTACACCTTCATAGCAATCCTACTAAACAAAAAGGACAGGAGGACTGAATCCCCATTTTGCAGATCGAAAATCAAATTACGAAAGGATTACATGTCACAGCTGATTAACCAGACTCAGTTCACTTTACTCCTACATCAGTGTTTATGCTCAGCCTCTCCAGCTCTGGTTCTCTCCTGCAGAGAGTTTCAGAATCCTCTGCAAGGCTTGTTAAGCACCAGTGGCTGGATTCCGCCTTCAGAGTTGGTGGTTTAGTAAGTCTGGGGTGGGGGCCCAGGAATCCGCATTTCTGACAGGTCCCCGGACAATGCTGGACTGGGGAACATACTTGGAGAACTGCAGCTCTAGAGCTTTGCCATAACATTTTTGAACATTTGGCAGATAACCAATCCCTTCTCTGTGATACTGAAAGTCGAAAGGCTCTGAAAGCTAAACGTTTTCCCCTGAAGGTTGGTGCAATCTCATTTGGCAGCAAAGCCCGACCTGAACTGAGGTGAGGCTATTTATATTCTTTCTTTATCCCCTGGTGTGACAGTATATACTGTTTGCTGCAGAAACGTTAATGCGTTGGATTACCGGGGTGCCCCAGACCTTTCTGGGCGGTGTTCCATAGCAGACACACTATAATTCCTTTTAGAATCTGAAAAACCCTGAAATCCAAAACATATTTAGTGCCGAAGATTTCAGATAAGGGACTGTACATTTGTGCTCACCTGACAAAATGGATTGTACTCTTTGCTTTTAATGTCGCAAAAATGCCATTTTTAGATAGCCACAAAAGGCTACACACTTCAACTCAGTAAATACCTTTTGAGACATCTTTTTGGAAAGGTGTTTCAAAAGCTCCTGTCCTTTAGAAAAGCTGCAGCCTGCTGATCTGTAAGGAAAATAGTTAGGTAGTCCTTCCCCCAGTCACCTGGGAAAAACCCAAGGTCACAGTGATCTGAGATGGATATGTCCTGAAGCTTAATTATATTTATAGGAACACCATCAATAAGGACAATGATGCTTTGGACCAGACTCACTCTGACGCTTTGGTTTTCTACCTGGGAATGGGATGCTGTGAAGGCTGCAGGTTTGGGTGAGGAGGAAGGAGAGGAGGGCTCAGTCATTTTATTTAATAATGAGTCAGGCTGAAATCATGAGACAGTTATTCAGATCTCCCAAACATCATTTCATTTAAATGAGAATGCTTCTTAGAGCTATTATAAAACCATAAAAAGCATATTCATCAGGAAACACCAACATGGATTGTAACTGGATTATGTGAAATTGCCTGAGCTAAAATGAGTTAGAGAGCAAAAAATAGTTTAAACCCTCACAATTCATTTATCTGGAGCTTGGAGTTTTGTCTTCCATTCCCAGAATCATCGGGATTTGTGGCCACTGAACAGAGGTAGGTGTGGTCCCCTAGCTGTGCTTTCCGGAACCCCCCTCTTTCCCAGACAATGCCCTACAGACCCAGAGTTCATCATTTGCAGAGACTGACAATCAGAGAATGTCCAGAGAGCACTGTGCCTAGAAGCAGTCACTGTCTCCCTCCCAGGAACAAAGTGACTCTTTGCTACCTGTGTATCTGGCTTTTTTTCCTATTTATTTTTAAGGGTGTTTTTTTGGGGGGGGGCGGGGGGGCTGTGCCACGAGGCTTGTGGAATAGTAATTCATGGACCAGGAACAGAACCCATGCCCCCTGCAGTGGAAATGTAGAATCTTAACCACGTGGATAGCCAGGGAAAACATACCTATATTTCTGGCCCAGCAGGGTCCTTGCCCCTGTAAGATCTGCCCTCTTGGACACTTAATTCTCTGGGTCTATATTTCTCATTCATCTACTTTTCTATTTTCTAGATCCATGTACACTCTTCGATGAGGGTCAGAACTGAATTGATTGATTGGTCTCCATTTGTCCACTGTCCTCTGGTTGCCCTACTTTGTACATCAGGCCACCAATTCAAACAGTTTGACTCTCTGAGCACTTTAGTTGCAGAACCTTCTAGATGGACCCAAAGAACAATCTCTCCAGTTTTCCAAAAAGAGTAACTCTCCACTCTGTCAACACTACAGGCCAGTTATAATAGGTCACTGAATGTCTCCCCAAGAGGTATACCAGTTTTGTTCTTAAGAAACTTCTATTCTGGATTTGGTTTCTTCATTTGGAGATAAGGTTTCAGATATCTGAGCTGAGCTTCATTTAGCAGAGATGCTGCAGCCTTGATTGGCACTGCAGAACCCCTTGGCATCCTGGACCATGTGAGTGACTGGTGCCCTGAGGCTTGTGCAGTGTACAACCTGCACAACCATACATGGCGGCTCTTTTTAGTGTCTCATACTTCATGAACTAAGATTCCAAGGGAGGGACTTCCCTGGTGGTCCATTGGTTAGGACTTCATGCTTCCACTACAGACGGTCGGTTTGATCCCATGGACAGAGGAGCCTGGTGGGCTATGGTCCCTGGGGTCACAAAGAGTCGGCCATGACTAGCACGCATGGGGAAACTAAGATCCAGCATGTCAAAATAAATAAACAAATTTCAGTTCTCCTTTATAAAAAGATATTCCAAGATGACAGGACTCTTTAGGGGATCAAATCCATACGTCCCAAGACCTGTTTGATTTACATAAATCCCAGGATATAAATACTTCTGTAAAGCCTGCATGTCTGTTTGGACAAGATCGCCATCAGAAGACCAGGTTTCAAGCTCCGGAGGTAGATAGACTATGGTAATAATAGCACCTGCTGTTGCTGTTTCCAATGGCTTAGGCTCTGGGCCAGGTATTCATCAGCTTTGCTGGAGCTGTCAAAGCTGAGTGATGTTTATTCAGTTGTCTTTTATCCCATTCCATTCCCTCCCTGTATTTACTCACTCCAAAGAAGCCATTTATAAATGACCAGCCTTGACTGTTTATAAACAAATCAGAAAACCCATGGCATCTGGGGATATTAGCGAATGAATGGGCATCGGCTTAGTTGCAAGAAATCAATCATCATGTGTTTATTTAGTGCCTACGTTGAGCGGAATGCTATGGGGATACAGACATCAGAGGCACAGCTGATGTCTTCTGAGTTCTCGTGCATTACCCATGTGGGGATTCTTTTAATCTTTTAAGTTTATGAGGTCACTCTTAATATCTCTATTTTGTAGATGAGGAAGGTGAAGCATAGACTGGGTAGAGTAATCCAAGGTCATAGGATTAATAAGTGACCACATGTAGATTTGAACCTAAGGCTTTCTGTTCTTCAATTGGTCATTATCACTTTGATTTATTTGCATATATTGAAGAATACTTGCATCCCTGGGATAAATCCCACTTGATCATGGTATATGATCCCTTTAATGTGTTGTTAGGTTTGGTTTGCTAATATTTTGTTGAGGACTTTTGCCTCTATGTTCATCGGTGATACTGGCTTGTAATTTTCTCTTTTTGTGATATTTGTCTGGTTTTGGTATCAAGGTGATGGTGGCCCCATGGAATGAGTTTGGGAGTATTCCACTCTGCAATTTTTTGGAAAAGTCAACTCAACACTTTCTGATTCCAAATTTTGCCCTCTGAACTAGTATCCTCTACTGTTTTCCTCTTCCTGACCTCCCAGGCTGTTCAGTTCATAGCCCCATCTTTATAACTCATATCCTAACAGTCTGATGGGACTTCAGATAAAGGGACTGCAAATGCTTTATAACAAGCAGGAAGTAAGTTCCTTATTTAGGCTGACCATATAGTATTGATGGCACAAATTGGGAATGACCTCAAGAGGAACTCAGCCCCATTAGCTAACTTCAGCCAGAAAAAGACAGCTAGGCCCTTGGCTTTGATGGTCTCCTTCAGTTAGTTAATAATAAATAACTGTACATGAAGTTCCTTGTTCTTTGACTCGGGGCTCCACTTCACAGCTGACTCACCCGGCCGGTTCCATAGGGAATTATGCTCCTCTGAGTTAGTCATGGAAGAAAGCATTATGGAAGTTTTCCTACTGCCAGAATGGGGCACTGCTCACATCTGAGTATCTTCCAAGCTAAAGTCATTTCCTCCAGGTTCTTTGGAGGAGATCTCTAGGGTCTTAATTAAGCCCTTGAACCAGTGCCTGGGGAGTAGCCAATCTTCCATTTGAGCATTCTGGTGACTTTGTGGGTACATTCCCCTGAGCTTCCAGCTGGGGACATGTCAACCCCTCCATTCTTCGGGAGAGAATGTGGTTCTACTTTCCTCTCATTTAGATGCCAGCCCTGGCCAGACGTATAGTGTGGGGCCTCCAACCTATGAAACCTGGGTCTATGACCTTGAGGGAAAAAGCATCAGGAAGGATAGGCTGGCGGACATGGGCCCTCTGCTCTGCCTTGGGTATATTCTAAGTTCCGTCTTTGTTTCAAGATAGAGTTCCAGAAGGCAGAATCGTGGGACCATTTCTCCTCGTGGAATTGCCTTTGCATTTCCCAAGTTGTTTGGAGATGCAGCCTTATGGAAATCACATCTTTCTTCTACAGTGTTAGTTATCATGGGGGACAGAATCCAGCCTGCCACCAAAATGCTCTACACAGATTTCCACACAAGCAGCTGCTTTCCTAACTTAATGGCAAGGGGAAGAAAAAAAAAGAAACAAAATGTTGCTTCTCTTGAAGAGATGGCCTGCTTCCTGCATTCTGATTGCATCTTGTAACTATCATCTTTGCCTTTTAACACCGAGACCCAGAGCCCATTTCTCAGTGATGCCTTTAATCCTTGTGATCTGCTCTGGTCAACTCTTATGGTCTTAGCACTCTAGTTTGATTTCGTTATCAATACTCTACATAGATTTTGGAACATGTCAGGGGACAGATTTTTATCATTAAACGTTTGCTGAGTGTCAGCTCTGCAAGAGTCATTGTGTGGTAGGAGGCTGAGTGTGTGACGTTCAACAGAGGATCACAAAAAATGACCTTGGACTTGAAAATAATGGCATCCGGCACTGACTATATTTGTACATACGTGCTGTGTGTGCGGTGCTTAGTCATTCAGTCGCGTCCAACTCTTTGCGACCCCGTGGACTGTAGTCTGCCAGGCACCTCTGTCCATGGAGATTCTCCAGGCAAAAATACTGGAGTGGATTGCCATGCCCTCCTCCAGGGGATCTTCCCAACCCAGGGATCAAACCTGGGTCTCCAGCATTGTAGACGGATTCTTTACCACCTGAGCCACCAGGGAAGCCCTGTATATATGTATGTTTGTTTATTTGTATTAGGCTATTTGAAATACTAGAAAATATAAAAACTATTATGTATTTAAGAGCTGAGTGATACCTTTGAAATGTTAAACTAATAGTATGAGATAAAATATGATGATGTAGAGAAAGGGGCAAGTGGGGAGGCCTGAGATGGATTCCAAGCAGATGTTTAGCATGAAAAACCAGTGGTGGAGGGCATGTGTTGTTTAGTCGCTAAGTCACTTAGATGTCGACCCACTCCAGTATTCTTTCCTGGATAATCCCACGGACAGAGAAGCCTGGCAGGCTACAGTCCATGGGGGGGGGGGGGGGTCACGAAGAGGCAGACATGACTGAGAACAACACACACGCCATGTTTAATTAGTCATGAAAATAAGGGAAAGTGTGGAGACAAATGCAGTGATACATTTTCCCTTGCTCAAGGACTAGTCCTGTGTGAAAAATAAAATACCAACCAAATAAAAGCAGGAGATTCTCAGGTTTTAATGTTCCTTGACCCAGCAGCTTTACTTTAGCTTACCTGCCGACAAGCCAGTTGCCTATCAAACAGCAGTACTAAATTCATAATGATTTCTTAGGAACTCCAAGAGAGGAGTCTTCATGAAATAACACTGAATTGTCTACTGACCTCACTTTTGCTCCCTGCTAAGGTGTATTGATGGCAGAGTAACCACTGGCCCAGCAGAGGGAGACCTGGATCCTGACCGCAGCTCCTGGAATCTCCAGGAACGTAATGAGAGATACAAAGAGCTCTTCCTCTGGGACTCATTTTTTAATGACCTCACTCATGTGTCTTCCAGATCTGAAATACCATTTTGTTTTTGCCTTCCTTGTCAGCTCAGAACACTTATCTTGCAGAATCCTTGGCGGCAAATGTTATTTTCCTTATTTTACAAATGAAAACACCTAGATTTCCGATAGTTCCGGGACCCAGTAATGATAGCCTATGGTGAACAGTGTCAGATTCTTGATCTCGAAGAAGATTTAGCTTCCGGCCCAGGAACCAGGCTTGATCACTCAAGAGCTTTTGTGTAGCGGAGTTTTATTAAAGTATAAAAAGGGACAGAGAATGCTTCTGACATAGACATCAGAAGGGGGATAGACATCAGAGAGTCCCCCACTGGCTAGTCTTTAGCAAGGTAGTTATATGCTTTTAAAATTAGTTATTGCAATAAATCAAAAGAATGTCTCAAGGGTGTTAAGATCTTACTAGACCCACTCCGACGGTTTACATTTTAGGATAATAGACTAGAACTTGACAATACAAAGATTTTACCAGACCCACTCCCATAATATACATTCTAAGATATCAGGGTTTTCAGGAAGGAGAAACTGTCCTCAGGCAGGGTACATAGTTGTTATATAATCCTTAGTACAGAGTTTAAACTGAGTTGTTTGTTGTGTAATCATCAGTTCCGGACTTAATTCTTTAAGACTAAGGAATGCAGAGGAAAAAAAACAAAGACGCCTGTCCTTTCCTCCTCCTTGAGAATTCCAGACCCTAACTCCTCCTGGAGAGCCTCAGACCCCTTTCTCTTCCTTGGGGACCCCGGACTTCTTATCAACCTGCCTCAGAACTGACTCAGTAAGACATTAAAGCTACAAGCTATTATACATAGCTTTAAAGCTACATTAAAGCCATTCGTCTTCTGGCAGCAGCGGTTGGCATAGCTTTTGAGGGGTTGCTTTCATGTTTGGCGAATGACCAGGCAAAGTCTTGGGCAGCAGTCACTTCCAAACTGGAAGGACTCCACCTGTAAGTGTGACCAGACTTTTCCTCATTTTGCAGATGCCGATATCCAAGAACTATTAACAAGGGAACTTTCTGGGTTGATCGTATCTCAAATAATTCCGAGCACTTAGCCATTTATATGATGATGGCTTCTAGATAGCTTGCCGAAGAAAAAGAATCTTTTAGGATTTCTGACTTTACAGAACACTTGGCGAGAAGATAAGACAATTCTGATGTGGTCTTGCTTTATGTCCATCGTAGTGTGAGGGTTGCAGAGGGACATACATCTTTAATCTTGGGCAACGTGCTTTATCTCCAAGCTTCAATTTCCTCATCTACTACTTGATGAAATACTATCTTGCTGAGAATTGTTGCAGTGTTGAAGGTAAATGTTGAATGCCCAGCACAGAGCCTGGTACAAATGAAGAGCTCAGTAAATGTTGGTTGGTGCTGTTGTGCTGATGACCCTGTGGTTCCATCCCCTCTGTTTTGCATCTCTAGTTCCAAGTGACTGCTAAGAAATATGATTATTATAATCATGCACTATTCTTCAGCACTATCTTTTGCATGGATAATAAGAAACACCCTTGGGCATGCTGCCTGGGAGAGAATTCTTCCTTTGGTTATATTCCATAGAGTTCCCGTAAGTTAATTTTCAATTAGAGTTGGAAGAGCTCTCTGCGGTTACCTAGTCCATCCTGGTTCTGGGCCATGCCTATGATGGTTCAGTACATTTGGTTTCTATTCAACACATGTTTACTGAAGCTCTGTGCTCTGTTCCCTGTTTATGAAATCCAAGCCATCAAAACTAGATCACAATGATGATGGACCAAAATGCTATTTACACAGCAACACGTGGTCCTAAAAGGAGGAACTTTGCACCTGCCAGTATTATTGGACACTGGTTATCTGCCATCTCCTCTCCTTTTCCTCCTAAGAAAGAACCCCACTTTTAAAGGCATATCCACTATTCCCTCATTCAGTCCATGTAGCTGAGGAGATGCTGACCCCAATTTGATCTCCATCCTAAGTCTCATGAGTTTAAGAGCGATCCTATCCTGACTGCCAGTGGTTGGCTCACCAGTAGACATCCAGGCTTCAAGGTATGTCAACAAAACAATCTACATGTTATTTAAACCAATTTGAGTTGGGCTTTCTATGGTTCAAAGTCGAAACTATTCTGAACCACCCATTTAACATGAGTCAGTTCTATTTGGAAATGTTAGAGCTTCTGATTTAACTTTTCTTTAAAAAAAAATCTTTTTTTCAATTTATTTGGCTGCACCAGATCTTAGTTATGGCACTTGAGATCTCTAGTTGTGGCAAAAGAACCATTAGTTGTGGCATGTGGGAGGTAGTATCCCAACCAGTGAGTCGTAGCCACTGGACCACCAGAAAGTCCCCTTGACTTAGCTTGTTTATTCCTTTCACAAGTTGCCCTCGATATTGAGTGGTAATTGGCTGTCAAGTAGAACTGACCTGGAAATGGCATGGGATAGATTGATCAAAGCCTATTACATTCATGTTGATGTATGGCAGAGGCCAGCGCAATATTGTAAAGCGATTATCCTCCAATGAAAAAGAAAAGAAAAGCCTATGACACAGTCACAGGCAGGGCCAAAAGAGTGATGCTTACATTTCAGAAGTGTCAAAGGATAGGTATTAAGTGATGGAACATAAAATCTTATATAATTTGGGAGAAAAAATGATACAGTTTGTTGGTAGGAAATTCTTCTGCTCCTCCTCACCCTTCTCCCTTACCCCAGAGGAGACAGCTGATTGGTAGATTGGTGGGGGAGTGGATAGAAAATGCTTAGCTTAGTTCATCATTTTTGTCTTCCTCTTGGGGCTGGGTATGCCTGAAGGAATCAGGAATTCTTTTCCATCCTCCATGTTTTGAGCCTCACCTGGACACACTCACTGAGGAAAGGTCTGCCCTGGACCAGTTTGTTTGTAATTAATGAGGACGTCTGGCCAGTCCCCCTGGGGCTCTTCCTCGATGACGTAGCTTACACTTAGCCAGCCCCTGGAATGAATAAATGTGGGATTTGGGCCATCATTTTTATTTGCTTATTTTGTTGCCAAGATTGTTTAGAGCCAAGGTTATTTTTTTGGAGCCCCCCACCCCGCAACAGAGCTGATTCTCGTGATGCATTAGGGACTTGTCAGAAATCATCACCTGGGGTAAAAACATTGAAAGAACCATGCTTCACTAATTAAAATGGTAGAGCTGGTTCCAGCTTGCACATTTTCTTCTTTTATCCTTAGTTAACATGAGTTCTTAGCCATTTGGGTCTTTAGTCCTTTCAAATTTACAGATGCTCTCCCCAGAAAAAGCCACAAACACACCATTTTCATACCATGTCAGGGTACGCAGGTATCCCCCTCCAGATCTCCCCTGGGACCCTTGTGTATCCTTACATCTCAGGTTAAGATCCTGAGTTAAGTCCTTAGAAGGTGCTCACCGAACAATAGGTATAAATTGAAAAAGAAAGAAATCTGTTTAAAAAAAAGTGTGATGATGCAGGCAATATATAATGGCACCCGGGAATGCACATCCAACGTGGATAGTGAACTGCATGTTGGAGCTGGACACTCTCTGAGTGACAGAATCATCTAGAACAGCGGTCCCCAACCTTTCTGCATCAGAGACCAGTTTTGCAGAAGGGGTATGGTTTTGGGATGTGCATTTCATTTCTATTCTTATTATGTCACCTCCACCTCAGATCATCAGGCATTAGATCCTGGTATTTGGGGGCCCTTGTCCTAAAAGGTTTAAACAAAGAGACTTTAATGAAGAGACTGCCCAATGAAGAATATTATGATAACTGGCTGGGGGTTGAAGTACTCGGAGGCTGGCAATGGTGGGGATGTGTTATCACCTTCAGGGTCAAGGAAACAAAGAGAAGAAACATTACTAGGCCTAGCAGAGCTCAAATTAAGTCTACCAGGGAGAAGCCGTGTCACGTGAGAAGGCAAACATGCCCCCCGACTCTTTCTATGGCTGACCCCTGACCTCCTGCTGGGGCCTCCCATTGGCTGACCTCAATGGGAAGCCGGGAGATAAGGGAGCAGGCGTGTGCCTTCCATGGGAGCAGCTTCCTAGTCACAGAGCAGGGCCAAGAAGAGTGGAGAAGGAAGAGAGGAGGGGAACAGGATAACCAGGATAGAGCATCCGATGAAACTAAGGAGACAGACAGAGCTGGAAGTCTGAGTGATGCACATGGCTGCTGGGGATGCGCTGACAGGCCTTGGTCTCTGTATATGGACTAGGATTGTACTGAGGACCAAGTCCAGGAGGAAGGTCAGGTGAGTGTAGAAGAACAAAGCCCCAAGAGGTCTTTTACAGAAAAAAAAAAAATTGCCCCCTGCTGCTCTAGTCCAAAAGATAAACAACTCTTAAATTATAAATCTGGATGCTATGTTTAATTTAGAGCAGAGAGTATAGAAAAGTTTCCTAGAGCTGGTTGAATTTAAAGAGGACTTTGAGTGAATGCACCCAACATACATTTGTTTTTAATTATCATTTGCCTCATACATGCATTTCAAAATGCTAGGATTAATTGCCAGCTATGTAAATAAACATTAGAAATTAGAACACACCCAGAAAAGAGGAGAAGAAAAACGCTGTTAGCCTACATGTAGTTTATTTTTATGATCTTTTAATCTGAGATTATGTGTATTTCCAAAGTAAGAAAAATTAAATCAGCAAGAGGAATCCCCATACTTGGTTTAAAAGATGATGTGTCAAATAGGTCATCTGTTACTGTTGATAAGAGATCCATCAGTATGGGGAAAAAATAAAAGAAAGCCTCTCCCTCTTGACTGAAAATAATGGGTCAGAATAATTAAGTGATTTAACTTGATCTTGAACTGACATTTCAAATTCATCTTAACCCGCCAAGCCTTTGAAGTTCCACAGTGGCATCATTTTAATGCCGGGGCTTTCAAGAGCTTTGTAAATAGGTCAGCATCTCATGTAATCTTCGGGCTGTCACTAGATATTTAGGATATTTGTTGGGAAGAGCAGGTGTTCTTTTGAAATTTCTCCTTTTAAAAACCCACAATAATTCCATTTGATGGTGTGATTTGACAAGCCTAGAGTATCAATGGCTGGTGAAGAAAAATAACCAAATAAAACACACACCTGATGGTATAGTCAGTCAAGGCTTTTCTTAAGTCATTTCTTAAACTATGTCGATAATAATTTACACGTGGAGATGGTGACTTCTCTCCAGCTGAGCCTCCTTTGTGTTATAGACACAAGTCCCCTGGCATGTTACATTTAAATTTGCATGTGATTCTATAAAGATTGGACCAGTATAGGTATGTCCAAGATAATTAAAAATAAAAAAAGAAACTCTTGTAGGAGGTGGGAAAGTGGGCTACAAAGAAGGAATTGAATAGAAAAGTGGTAGTTAGAAGATGGCCAGTGGTCTTTGGGATTTATGCCAGGTGGGGCCCAAAAGAAATGGCCTCTTCCCAGCCTGTCAGGAAGATATCTGGATATCCTGAATTTTAGATGGAGAACCATTTCGAAAATCTTAAACTTCTCAAAGCTTCTCAAACTTCAAGCTAAGCATGCAAGTTGCCAATGGTGGGAGCTGGTATTATTTAAAACATGCCAATAGATAACCTGCATTGTCAGATTCCTTAAAATGTCATCAAGTAGCTATTTTCTCATGCAGCGACTGGCTAAGTGAGCTTTATCTGATGATTCATGTTGGTAGAAGGGAAATGAAGAACAAACAAATATGTGGAGAAAGTGGAGAATTTAAACCTGTAAAATGAAATCTTAACTATTTAGAGAAGGAACGAGATGAGAGACCAGTAGATGAAACTGAGTTTCTTACTCAGGGTCCGAGGTTGTTTTTGTTTTTTTCATGTGCCTTATAGTAAAAGTGAAAGAAATGCCCAGGATTCTTATTCATATTTCAATGAACCATTGAGACTGGTCTGGTGAATTGGCTGGTTTTGCATGAGTCCCTCTGGCTGGAAGGAAGGTGCCTTCTGGGAAGAGATAGGAAGAGTAGTCCCTCTGCTATGATGATGGTCCACAAGCTCAGCTCTGGCCACTCAGCTTTAGGCACTAATGAAGCTGTTTTTAATGAAGATTGTTCCATTAAACACATACACACACACACACACACACACACAGAGGCAGTGCTTAGGAAGAGGGATCTTCTCCTTTTATTAAGCATTCAACCAGTACTGGGACTTCCCTGGTGATCCAGTGGTTAAGAATCTGCCTTGTAATGCCGGGGATGTGGGTTCAATCCCTGGCCAGGGAACTAAGATCCCACATGGCATGGGGCAACTAAGCCTGTCAGTCACAACTAGAGAGCCCACGTGCTGCTCCTACTGCGCCTGCGTGCAGTAACAAGAGAATCTGTGCCTTGCAACGAAAGATCCTGCATGAGGCAACAAAGATCCCACATGCTGCAACTAAGACCCAACACAGCGAAATAAATAAATTAATTTAAAGAATTCAACAGTACTAAGTATCTATGATGCTGAAGCTGAAGCTCCAATACTTTGGCCACCTGATGCCAAGAGCCAACTCATTAGAAAAGACCCTGATGCTGGGAAAGAATGAAAGCAAGAGAAGGGGGTGAGAGAGGATGAGATGGTTGAATGGCGTCACCAACTCAATGGACATGAGTTTGAGCAAACTCCAGGAGATGGTGGAGGACAGGAAAGCCTGGCGTGCTGCAGTCCATGGGGTTGCAAAGAGTTGGACACAGCTTAGCAACTGCACAACAACAATGAAAGCAAAGTATCTATTATGTGCTTAGCTGGGCAGGTAAAAACTCTTGCCTTCAAATAGATTATATGCTAATGGAAGAAGTCAGTGTAAGGGAGGAAAAAAAAATTTCCTCTGCTTTTCTAAATCCTTGCCTGAGACCCCTGTAATAAAGGACAGATTAACAAGAGAAAAACACTTTTAAATTGAGAAAGACAAGCAGAAGTCTATTAACCTGGGTACCTCATGTATACAGGAAAAATGATAAACTCCCTTGAGACCACTCAAGTCACCACCTTAAATAGCAGCTTGGGCTAAAGACAAAGGAAGGATGTTGGCCTGGGCTGGCTGATTATGGGATGTTACCAGGAAAACCACAATAAACAAGGCTGAAGTTGTGAGGCAGACTGAAGTCAGTGCCTTCTCCATTGATTAGATTTTCTTGTCATTTAGAGTCATCCTTCTCTTCCTGGTCCAGAGAGGGAGACACTTATAAACAGAGATTTCCTTTATTAATGTAAATTTCCCTTGTGAAAGGGTAACCTCTACTGTCTGCCGAGATTCTCCTGTATCTGCTGTTTCTCAAAAAACAATCAGCTCAAAATAACCCTTATGCCAGAGAGGCATATCTTGGGGGTGATATATTCTGCTAGCTTGCACTGGACAAGACATAAGATAATTAAACTATCTACTCTGTTAGACTGGTAAATGGAAAAATGGAGGACAGAGTGATAGGAAATGACAGGTAGGAGTAAAGGTTGCAGTTTTAGGAAGGATGGCCAGGGAAGGCTTCGGTGAGAAGGTGACGATTGAGTAAAGACCTGAAGGAGATGGGGGAACACTGCATGTTGGCACCTGGAGAAAGAGTGGTCTGGGTGTTACTGAAAGGTGTGGGGTCTGGCTGCTCACTGCCCAAAAGCCAGATTCAGGCCAGGTTGGTGAAAAGGAAAGCTTCCTTTATTTCAGATGCCGGCAACTGGAGGAAAGGCACAGGGAGAGCAGATATCTGTCCAAAGACCAGCTCCCCCTTGCCCTGACAGTCAATGGGAAAGACCTTTTATAGACAAAAAGAGGGGCTACATGCAGAGACGGCACAGTCAGTCTGGTCATTGGTGGTCTGACCAGCTACCACCTAGGTACAGTTAATCTTCAGATCTGGGCTTCCCTGGTGGGTCAGCTGGTAAAGAATCCACTTGCAATGCAGGAGATCCCAGTTTGACTCCTGGGTTGGAAAGATCCCCTGGAGAAGGGCATGGCAACCCACTCCAGTATTCTTGCCTGGAGAATCCCCATGGGCAGAGGAGCCTGGCGGGCTGCAGTTCACAGGGTCACAAAGAGTCGGACACGACTGAGCGACTAAGCATAGCAGAGCACAGCCATCTTCAGCTCCTCTCCGTTTATTCCCATTTCTCTGAGGCCAGTTCTCGGGATTGTGTCGTGGGTGCAGTCTGATCATCATGTGATTAGCATCTCCCATCTGGTGTTCTAGTATCTGTAAGACAGCTCACAGGTATGGCTCAGAATATCATCTATAACCCTTTAAAAGGAACTAAAGGTCCTTGACTATGCTTGATGACTACATTATTGTTATTTGGTCTCCTTTGACTGTTTTCCCTTGTTTCTGCATTTCTCACTTCTCTGATAAACTTATCCTTTGATTTGAGTTTTCCATAGACGAGAGGCAGGCTGAGGCCACGGGGCGGGATCCGAGGACCGTAGGGTTGTGCTCCATTTCACGGGCAGAGGAAACGGGCTGATGTGTGCCCACCAGCTTCAAAGAACAGGAGGAGGCTGGTGTGGCTGTAGCAGTGCGAGTAAGCGGGTGAGTTACATGAGATGAGGCCGTTTCTTCCTGGAGCCCAGGTCCACCAGGGACTCCAGAGGCCATCAGTCCTCCCTGGCCCCCCAAGGTTAGGAGTTTGGGGGTCTCTTGGTGATAGCACCCCTGGCAGGATCATCAGAACCCCAGGCTGTGTTATCGGCAGCAGGTGCTGCATTGAAAAGGTGTCACATAGCATCTCAGACAGGAGGTGCCCTCCAGCTGGGCCAGAGGAAAAGAGAAGGCACACAGCATGTTGCAGAGACCAAGGGTGAATTTGGGGAGACAGCCCTTAGGGTCTCAAGCCAAGTTCAGTGTGATAGGGAACCAAGCTTGGGTCCACTCCCCCACCCCCAAGCCCCGACCCTGTGCAGCAAAGCCAACCTACCGACGTGGAGCTGTAGTGAAGGCCGCTCCGCTGCTGCTGCTGCTAAGTCGCTTCAGTCGTGTCTGACTCTGTGCGACCCCATAGAATGCAGCCCACCAGGCTCCCCCGTCCCTGGGATTCTCCAGGCAAGAACACTGGAGTGGGTTGCCATTTCCTTCTCCAATGCATGAAAGTGAGAAGTGAAAGTGAAGTCGCTCAGTCGTGTTCGACTCTTCGCGACCCCATGGGCTGCAGCCAGCCAGGCTCTTCCATCCATGGGCTTCTCCAGGCAAGAGTACTGGGGTGGGGTGCCATTGCCTTCTCTGGTAGTGAAGGAAAGTATAGTATTTATATTTGCAAGCCACCAAGCATGAGCTCATTCATTTCTGTGGTATTGGGGGTGAGCCGCTTGATGCCTGCATAACTAAAAAGAAGAAATAAATTATGGATTATACCCATTCTTTCAACTATTAATAAATTCCTATTAATATGTCTTTAGAACTTTCTTTTTACTTCTCTTTTTCACTTACTATCCTAGTTTCTTATTGTGAGTATAATTTAGCTTTTTTGGTTTTAATGAAAAGTGTGTTTCTAAATGGCATTTATTTAGTGGGAAAATTGTAAGGTTAGAAATGAGGTGTTTGTTTCTCTTCAGAGTCCTAAAGTACCATACGTGATACTGTGGCTGGTACTCAGCTAAGTTATGCACTGCATGCGTGGCAGAACCTTGAAATACAATTCATGATACACACAAGAAAAGAAAACCAAATGAAGCAGCACATTCAGATGTGGGTAATATTCTTCACCATTTGAGTTCCTGGTGGATTCTCTACTTCTGATCAAGTCTAGGTGATGGTTTTCATAGTAATGTGAGTTTCTGACTTAATTCCCACTCAATGCTACTGGATTTCTTTTTCTTAGAGAATTAATTATTCTGTTCTTTCAAAAGGCATAATTACCATCACATGCTATTGAATAGGAGGCCAACTCCTGAAAGAGTGTCTATTTTTAAAATTAGCTTAATAATTTCTGCATTACACAATACAGGAACCAAGTATAATAAACAGTAGTTCAAAATCAGCACCTCCTCAAGGCCTCCCACCCTGATGGAAGAAGAGTGGGCTAAAGCAGGCTCTACTGGTTTATCCATGGGTCTGCATGAGGGCAGGATGCTGTGGGTACATTTCGGCATAAATAATTATATTTCTTTCATTAGCAACGAAAATGTATACAGAGGAGAAAATTCCTGCAAAGTAACTTTCTTCTCCCTGTGATCATTAAGAAAATGTCAACTGGTTCTGTGTGTCTCATTATCATGCCTTTTCTTAAGTTATTTGGACTTTCCCCCTGCAATCCAAGTTACAGTGAGATGGGGAGAAAATACAAAATGAAAACATAGAGCCATGACATAACCAAATTGCTAGCTTGATGCAGGCTCTAATAAAGGAAACAGCCTCCTGCAGGATGAGTTTGTGGTGATGTAAGCTTACCAACTCTTTGAGGATTTGTGTGGTTCGTCATCCTATTGATTCACATTTCCTTAAGGTGAATGTACAGTTTACCTTATAAGGAAGGGGAGCTCACATAGCATTTTTGATTGCAGAAAATTCTGGTTCATTGATAGCATTTTCTCTAAAATAAATCTGCATTGCTTGGATTCACTCCTTTTGGGCAGGAAAGAAAAAAAAACTTATCAGTAATTTTTTTTCCCCCATATAAGTATAAAGTCTCTCATCACTTAGGTTCCTAAAATGGGGTGATACATTCATGGCTGTATTGTCATTACCCGAAGTTGGCAAACATCACTTCTGAACTATGGTGCTGTTTGATACTGGACCTCAGAATCTTTCTCAACACACCAATCCATATGAATTCATCAGATTCGGTTTGTGAGATCAAACAATTTTTCAAATTCATATGAATAAATATGTAAAATTTCCATCCCTTTTTAAAATACTGTGTTATATATTCTTTCCTTTGACAGGAAATTTCTTTTAATGTTTATTTAATTAATTTGGCTGGGTGAGGTCTTAGTTGCAGCATGTAGGATCTAGATCCCTGACCAGGGATCAAACCCCGGCCCCCTGTATTGGAAGCATGGAGTTTTAGCCACTGGATCCCCAGAGAAATCCCCCCATCCCTTTTTATTTGATATTTTTTCTGTCTCTTAAAACTTTATCTCTGCTGATTCCCTAAACCATAGTGATAAGTGTTAAAAAAGTTCAGATAAATATATAAGTTCTCAGTATCTAATTCAGCTGAAGAAAAATAACCAGGATTACCATAAACCTCTCTTCGGGTTCCAACAGTGTCTCCAGTCTTTCTAATCTCTGGGATAAAACCTTTAGCAGCAAGGAATTCATAATGACAAACATCTTGGCATCATGTCTGCCAAGAAGATTTCAGTTAATCCAAATGTCAACAAAACTAGGTGTCACTTCATCACTCCCCTCCAAAAATGACACTTTGTTCTTGTAGAAAGCATGCTATAAAAAGTCTTAATTGATCAAACTTAAGATCCTCCTCTTTCCTTAGGTGGACATGCAGTTTTGTTTAACTATAATCCAGACTTGCTCAGGCTCCTTGGTAAGGTCAAGAGCCCAGGGCAACGTCAGCATAACTTCTAAATGGCTTGTCCAATTGTTATTTTCAGATCATAACAATGATCATAATTCAAACAGTATACTATACCCGACTAGTTTTTTGCCTTTAATAAATGTTGTTTGATTTAATTTTTTTTTGCATTTCATCTGGACTTGTGGCATCATGGAAACTGAGTGTGAATTTCAAGTTGAGGTAGCCCAGGTGAACACTGCCTAGCTCTCTATTTCTTAATTAAAAGTCCAGTTTGTCAAATAGCTTTCTTTTTGTTTCTATGCCCACAGTGTCTGTCCATGTCTGACTACTCCCTTGGCTTCTTGTCCACAGAGATTTCAGTTCATTTCACTTTGATTTCCAGTCTCATTACAGGCGGCTCTGTTTTCTCTTGCCCTTCCCCCAGGACAGCTCCCTCTGTCACTTCTGATATGCTGGGCCTGCTGTGCAGCCAAATTGATTTCCACTTTGCCATGTCAGGGCTGCAATCCATATGGAAATTCTGGAAAATACTAGCATTAGTCTGGAGCAAGATGGTGTCTAAAACCACTTTGTGATTTAAGAAGCTGTCAGAGGTTTTGACATCAACCACCGTTGCTGTATATAAATCAATCATTTTTTCTGAAAATCCAAGTTAAGTGTTATACGTACATGAGGGTAGGGGCAAGGCCTGTGGTTATGTCATCACTCTTCAAACACCACTGTATAAAATTAATGACAAATTGAAAACATACATTAGAACCGTATATAAGAATGTGCTTCTTCCTCTATTATCATAAATAGGTAAGCCACTTTTCAGGATTCTTCCCCAGGGTAGCCAAGTGAAGATTCTTTAGATTGAACCAATGCAAATTTTGGTACATGTACTTGTTTGGGACCAAGCAGATGGTTGATTGATGCTTTAAAAGCAAAATGTTAACCAACTGTTTTTCTATCTTGTAAACCCAGCCTCTGCTTTTGTTTATCCTCTGTTTCTTAAACCAAGGATATCTTCTTCGAAGTAGTTCTTTGGCAAACTTTTGTCTCCCTCTTTTGTTTACATAAAGCTCTCTTTAAACCCACATCTCCTAAGACCTTTATATGAAAAATATGGTTCTTGTACTAGCAGCATCTTCATCACCTGGGGGCTGGTTTGAAAATGCAGAATCATAGATCCCACCCTGGAGTCTGCATTTTTACCAGGATTCCACAACCCACTCCCTAGCCCCCCTCCCAGGATTCCTGTCACACAGAGGTTTGAGAAGCACTAAATAAGTTTTTCAGTAGCAATTTTCCAGGACCTCTGAGTGGCTGGAAGAAAGAGATGGGATATATGTAAAATGAGGGCCAAGAGATAGAGCAGAAAGTGCTTGGGCTTTGAAGTCAGACTGCCCAGATTCAAATCTTGGCTCTTGTTCATTTGTATCCTATTTTTTTTTTTTTTTTTGATTCCACGTATAGGTGATATCTTATATTTGTTTTTCTCTCACTTCACTTAGTATGGCGATCTCTAGGTCCATTCACGTTGCTGCAAATGACATAGGGAACTCCACTCAATACTCTGTAATAGTCTGTATGGGAAAAGAATCTAAAAAAAAAAGAGTGGATGCATGTATTAATATATGTGTAAGTGATTCACTTTACCGTACACCTGAAACTAAGACAAAATTATAAATCAATTATACTCCAATAAAATTTTCTTTCAGAAATCTTGGCTCTACTTCCTGGGAGATCTGGGAACTCAGACAAGTAATCTGTGATCTCTGAGCCTTGGCTCTAGCATCTGTATTTTGTAACTCCTCTTATCATACTATTTTTTGATGAGGATGAAACGAGATGTGTTCATGTCAGTGGGATACACTCACCCACAGCTGATGCTGAATACATGTTGATTTCATGCTCCATCGCCTGTCATGTGCCTCTTCCCCACTCTTGATAGTTTTGTCTTTTGAAAGCATCTCCAGTCATTCAATGCAATGATTATATACTTTTTATGTGTTGGGCCTGGCATAAATATGTCTCAGTATATGTGTTCAGAAAAATAATATCACAAATAACCTAATTCATCAAATAGGGAATGGTTGAAGGATTGTAAGCGAATACACTGGAGAGTTCTGACAGAATGAAATTATTGATGAAATCAGCACTTGCTTCAACATCCTTCCTTCCTTTGTGGACTGACAAATAGCCAAATGTTGATGAGGATGAAATATGTCTCTGTTATCTTCTCATGTCTCAGGCCATCCTCCTCTTTGCATTTCAGAGCTCAATCGGTGTTTCTATATCAACCTTAACCATCCAGAAGCTGCCTGTGGGTCTGATCCTGGCTGCCCTGTGCAATTTTTCCTCCAAGAAAAGTTTCTTATCCTGGGTTCTGTTCTCTGTACTGTTGAAGCTGGGTGCTCGTTATGTTTTAGAGCTGTGATTTCCAAAATGTGATCCCGGGGCCAGCAGTAGCATCACTTGAGAACTTGTTCAGTCGCTAAATTGTGTTTGACTCTTTGCGACCCCATGGACTGCAGCATACCAGGCTTCCCTGTTCTTCACTGTCTCCTAGAGTTTGCTCAAACTCATATCTATTGAGTTGGTGATGCAGTCTGACCACCTCATCCTTTGTCACCCTCTTCTCCTCCTGCCCTCAATCTTTCCCGACATCAGGGTCTTTTCCAGTGAATCGGCTGTTTGCATCAGATGGCCAAAGTACTGGAGCTTAAGCTTCATCATCAGTCCTCTCAATGAATATTTAGGGTTGATTTCCTTTCAGATTGCCTGGTTTGATCTCCTTGCAGTCCAAGGACTCGCTCGCCACAGTCTTCTGCAGCACCACAGTCCAAAAGCATCAATTCTTTGGCGCTCAGTCTTCTTTTTGGCTCAACTCTCACATCCATACATGACTACTATAAAAACCATAGCTTTGACTATATGGATCTTTGTCAGCAAAGTAATGTCTCAGCTTTTTAATACATGGTCTAGGTTTATCAGTTTGAGAGCATGTTAGAAATGTACATGCTTGCAGCCTAGCCTAGAACTACTGAATCAGAAGGTTTGGGGGTGGAACCCAGAAGTCTGTGTTTCTCCAGACCCTCCATGTGATTCTAACATGCTCCATTTGGGGAACCAGCTGCATTAGAATGAGCTGTGGAATTCTAGAAGGGGAAGGGACGGCAGGACTGTAAACACAGCAGGATTTCCCTGCCATAGTGATCCCCTAGTCAGCACTTAGCTATGTGATTCGCTTCTCTGGCTGCTTGTGCAAGTCACCTGGCAGCTTTAAACAATACTAATTACTTGGGTATTACCCTCTGATGATTCTGATTTAATTGGCCTGGGGTATAGCTGGGGCATTGAGATTCTGTTTCATCTCCTAGGTGGTCCTCCTGTACAGCCCCGTCTGGGAACCACAGATGGAGACCACCACCACTGACAGTGGGTTCAGATCACCTGGGGGGCCTAACAATACCCATTATCCCCAGACCCTACTCCAGACTGATTGAAACCAGATCTTGTGGGGCCTGGACATTTGTTGGTCGTATAAAGGGCCTCTTCTCTAATACACAGAGGAAGTTGAGAATTACTCATTAAGTTTAATGCCTTGATTTATAGATGAGGAAATGTGAAAAACTCCTCCCCTAAGTTCTATGCTCAGGCTTCAGTGTCTGCTAATGTTCCCACTGCCCTGGGCGCTCCCATTCTAGTTGGAGACATCTCAGTTAAGGCTGGAGGAGAAGGTCAGTGATGGGGCAATCCCAGGTTTTTTGATCTGCTCTTGGGGACCCCTGGAGGCCTTGGGCTTCCCCCTAGAGGGGGATGGCTTCCTCTCCTCCCCCACCATCCTTGCTTCAAACAAGCCGCCACAGAGAGCTCTTCTGAAGTGTGCCCGTGGCAGTTAATGGAGCTGCAGCCCCCCACACACTGTACAGTCATTATGGAAACCTATTTTTCTTTGACTTGATAAATTCTGTTTTACTCCTGAGGATCTGCAAAAGTAGGGGCAAGGATTTCTGCAGCAGGATCGAATATGGCTTTCAAATGCCACAGCCCTCATTCCTAGGACCACAAGAATGATTTTGCCTAGATAAATGTCATCCTAGACCTAGGGCATCACCAGGATTACGACGTTATTGAATTTTCCATCTGTACCTCTGATCTGCATGTTGTAAAAATAAACTAAAGATTTTATACAAAAATTAGTTCTGGGGTGACCGGATAGATTTTTCCAGTCCACATTAGGCTGATGCATCCTCTGGTGAGGGAAAGGAAAGATAATACCTTGGCTGGGAGTCGGGAGGGACTCCAAGACCTCCCCTGCATCTCTTCCTGCCCTCGACAAGGTGAAAACTAGACTACTTTATTTATTTATTTAAACATTCTCCTTCTATTTATTTATTCTTTTGGCTGAGCCACACAGCATGTGGGATCTTAGCTTCCCAAGCAGAGATCAAACCCATACTCCCTGCAGTGGAAGTGCAGAGTCTTAACCACTGGACCACTAGGGAAGTCCCCCCAAACTGAACTACCTTATTTTTTTTTCTGTATTTGTACTTTTAAAATGGTGTTATTGTTAGTGGTGTAAAATAAGCATAATGTACAATTTACTGTCTTATTTTGTGTAGTGGTGGTGGTTTAGTTAGTCGCTAAGTCGTGTCTGACTCTTGCGACCCCATGGACTGTAACCTGCCGGGCTCCACTGTCCATGGGATTCTCTGGACAAGAATACTGGAGTGGGTTGCCATTTCTTCTCCAGGGGATCTTCCTGAACCAGGGATTGAACCCAGGTATCCTGCATTGCAGGCAGATTCTTTACCAACTGAGCTACGAGGAGTCATTAAGGAAGTACATTTTAAGTGTATTAAATGCACTAATATTGCTGTTCAGTCATCATCACTACCCATGTTCAAAACTCTCTTCATCTTGTAAAATGAGCACTGTAGACCCATTAACCAATAACTTCCCATTATCCCCTCCTTCCAGTCCCTGGGCTTCCTTGGTGGCTCAGCTGGTAAAGAATCCACCTGCAGTGTGGGAGACCTGGGTCCAATCCCTGGATTGGGAAGATCCCCTGGAGAAGGGAAAGTCTACTCACTCCAGGATTCTGGCCTGGAGAATTACGTGGACTATGTAGTCCATGGGGTCTCAAAGAGTCAGACTTGACTGAGCGACTTTCACTTTCACTTTTCCAGCCCCTGGCAAACACCCTTCTACTTTCTGACTCTGTGAATTTGACTATGCAAGTACCTCCTATGATTGGAATTGCACAAGGCTTGTGCAAAACTAAACTACTTTAAACTCTTGTCTTCTCCTCTCCTCTTCTCTCCGTTGTTTTCCGAGCATTCTGGAATTCTTGTTCCTAACACCTGCCTGAAGTTTAGTACACTAGTTAAGGAGTCCTTGTGAACAATTAAAAAGGTCCTAGCTTCTACACGTACTTACCTGTGTGACCTTGACCATGCCAGCCACTCTGGGTTTCTACAACTCTGGGCTAAACCAGGGACAAAACTGGTACCTCCACCAAGGGGTTCCTGAGAGGATTAAATAGTTACTATGGGTTTTAAAGCACTCAGTGCCTGGTATGCAATAAGCAATATTCATAAATGTTTTATGTTTTAGTCCCATTATATATTTACAATCCCTAATGAAATGTCACTCACCAGTAACTAGCTCCTTAACTAAGGCCTAATTTCCATTCAGTAAATTTTATCTTGGTGACTCTTTTATGAACTGTCTCCAAATTTCCTCATAAATATTAAGGGCATAACCAGAGAGAATACTTCTTTAGAGTCTGATTAATGTCTCTTCTGGTGAGGAACCTCAGACTTAGCCTTCTGAACTCCGTTTAGTTGCCAGGAGGGTTGTCTTTAGCTAGGATGACCAATCATTTTGGTTTTCCCCAAGACTGAGGGGAAAATCAAAGATTGAGGGAGTTCCAGAATGCTGGACTTCCGGTGTTAATATTGGGATGGACCCAGGCACATAGGACGAGTTTTCATTCTCTTCATCTGAGCCCTCATGTCCTGGCAGTGTTGGCTGAATCTGACAGCCCCCTCAGCTCATTCCTTAATCCCAAGGTACCCACATCCCTGCCTGTAACCAGCCTGCATAGCAAGAGAAGGTCAAGTTCATCACAGCAGAATTACAAGAACTGAATGGGTGACAACTGGCCTTGGAAAGTAGATGCCGGGGAGGCTAGAATGGTCTATTTAATTATCTAGCTGTTGACCTTGGGTGTGTCCCTTAACACCTCTGAGTTTCAATTTTCTAATTTGGTAAAATATCTGTAATATAATATGCGTCTCTCAGGGAAGTTGAAAAGACTGGTCTTCACAATGCATGGTGAAGTGAGATCCAACCTTGGGTGAGTGTTCACTGCAGGGAGTCCTGTGCTGGGTGTGAAAACCAAGCCTCAGGTTAGAATCCCATTTCTCCCATTTGCTCTTACATGGATCTTTGGCAAGTTCCCTTCACTTTTGGAACCTCACTTTTCTCATCAATGACATTAGGAATCTCAGCATCTCCCTTGCAAAGCGTATCAGAGATCCACACCTGCACAGGATCTCATCCATGGTGTCTCTTCATCCATGATTGCATGGAGTGCATCTATATCTAAGAGGGGGGTCTTCCAGGAGATTTCTGGGGTGCTGGAAAAGAGTCTTATCTTGGACACGTATCAGAATCATTTAAGGAAACAAACAAACAAAAAATACCACCATCCGGGCTTTGTACTCCAGCCTAGTAAAATGAAGAGCTCAGAAGCAGGGGTGGTCCTGGGATCACATTTTTCAGTTTCCACTGGGCTAGAGGGTGGGCATGACCATGGGCAGGCAGTCCATTGGATCCATAGAAGTCCGTGGGGTCACAAAGAGTCAGATAGGACTTAGCGACTAAACAGCAGCCACAAGGACAGGCCTACAGCTGACCCAAAGAACAGGAACCAGAGAGGACAGCTGCCACGGGCCCCACAAGGAGATCAGAGAAGAGATAGGAATCAAACCTGGACCTGTCTCTTTGTCAAGTCCTTTTACTGAGCTGGCAGGTGTGTGAATAGAAGGCTAAGTCTGATCCTTCTTGCCACACATCCCACTTCCTCACTTAGTGTCTGACTTCCTAGCTCAGCTTCCAAGAACACGGCATGAGGTAGGATCCCCACATGAGCCTTTCCTGGCCCACAGGATGATTCATGTCTGAGTCGTTAGGACAGATGTTCTGAAACGGCTCTGCAAGCCTCCTCTTTCTAAGGAAGCTCTTTGGAGGTGGTAGGTTGGGGGTGATTTGGCCAGCTCGGGCAGTAAGGAAGGGCTCCACCAGCCCAAATGGAGCAGCACCTTGGCCCCTTGGCCACTGACGCCAAGCCTAGAAATAGGAGTGTTACTTCCTCATCTTGATTTTGGAGCTGTTCATTTATTTTTATTTTTTCCCATTTTGCTTTATATTTATTTATTATTGGAGTATGAATGCTTTCCCTTGTTGTATTAGTTTCTGCTGCATATCAAAGTGAACCAAGCTATATGTATACATACGTGCCCTCCTCTCTAGCCTCCCTCCACCCCAGCCCCAACCCCGTCCCCCCCTCGATCATCACAGAGCGTGGAGCTGAGGTCTCTGTGCAGCTTCCCTCTTGCTATCTGTTTTACACATGATAGTGTATTTATGTCAAACCTAATCTTCCAATTCACTTTCTTAACATTCCTCTAGAGATCACGCCAGGCTTTACTGATCTATGAGTCGCTACTCAACCTCTTTTTATTTCTCTGCCTCCTTGGCTCTCTTGAAAGTACCTGATGAGTTTCTTAGGTTACTCAGTGAACAATGGAAATAGTAAGATCAAAGGTTTCCCAAAGCTGAGTTCATGACTGGCCATTCTCTGACTCTGAGTTTTGCATGATGTAGTTATCTAGCTGGGGAGAATCAGTGGTTTTAAAAGGAAAGTGTTTTAAGTTGGAGCATATGAACTGAGTGAGCTTGGGTTTAGTTGTGACCTCCTGAAGGGGAAAGGGTCATGGACATCATTGCGTCTTAACTTATAGAAGAGGATGTCCAGGGCTACAGTAGGGAAGCTGTTGGCTTGGTTGACTTGGGAGTCAGAGCCTCATTCTCGGAGCCCATCATCCTACAGCCTCTAGTGTAAGGCTTCTGGAACTTGAGGATCTGTTAACCACTTGTTTCTGCACCTTTTTACCGAAGGAGAGACTCTAGTTCTCGTCACATCCTCAAAGTGCTGTTTGATCCAAAATAGATAAATAACTAGTGGTCTAGCCCTTTGCAATATAAGAAGTTTAAAAATTCATTCATAGTGGTTAGTAGCCATATTTGTGGCATATTAAAAATACAATAATTACATTATATGCCAATTCTACAAGTCATAAAACATTCCTTAGTTTTGTTTGGGGCCAGGAGAGGGCTATCTCATCTCCAGGTACTAAAACATCTAAGAAATCAAAGCACAGAATTCAGTGAAAGCTTCAAGAAGATTTTGAATAATCCATCATTTCAGATTTCTGTCTCTATTTTTGCTTTTTTTAAAAGGACACCATGCTTCATTTGCTCATATTTACCAAAACTTATTTAAGGTTATTTAAAGACAAAAAAAACCCACTGGGCTGTAGCTTGATCGTTTTCTCTTCCATCATGCTGCCTATTTCTGGTGGTAGAACTCTACTGATGCTCCTGCTACGAGACACACTCCCTGGGAGGGTGGCTGTGATGAGATCTTTAGGGAAACTGCAGCCTTCACCTGGTCATTCTAGCAGCAGAGGGACAGCACTCAGCCACGTGGTTGGCCAGATTGGGAAGTGCCACGGTGCAGCATCTCATGGGAGTTTATCAGAAATGTGGGACTTTCAGGTCTGCTCCAGAGCTCCTCAACCAGAATCTGCATTTTTACAAGATCCACAGGTGAGTTTGGGCACAGTGAAATCTGAGAAGCACCTCTGTCTACGGTGGAGGGCCGAAGTTCGATGCGTGAAGCAGAGCCCTCAAAAACAGCCCAGAGGGATGGGGTGGGGAGGGCGGTGGGAGGGGGTTCAGGACGAGGGGACACATGTACACCTGTGGCTGATTCATGTCAATGTATGGCAAACCCCACAGTATTGTACAGTAAGTAGCCCCCAGTTAAAATAAATAATTTTTTTATAAAGAGAAAAAAATATATAAAGGAACCATCATAAAGTGTCTACAAATAACAAATGCTGGAGAAAGTATGGAGAAAAGGGAACCCTTCTGCACAAGAGTGCAGGTTAGAATGTAAATTGGTTAGAATGTAAGTTGGTGCAGCCACTATGGAGAACAGTATGGAGGTTCCTCAAAAATTGAAAAATAAAGTTGTCATATAAGTCAATGATCCCACTCCCTGGCATGTATCTGGAGCGAACTGTAATTAAAAAAGATACATGCTCCCCTGTATGCATAGCAACACTGTTCACAGTTGCCAAGACATAGAAACAACTTGCATGTCCATCAGCGGATGAGTGGATAAAGAAGATGTGGTACATATATACAGCAGAATACTACTCAGCCATAGAAAGAATGAAATAATGCCATTTGCAGCTGCATGGAAGAACTTAGAAATGATCATACTAAGTGAAGTAAGTCAGACAGAGAAAGACAAATACCGTATGATATCACTTGTATGTGGAATCTAAAAATAGGACATAAATGAATTTATTCATGAAACAAAAATAGACTCGCAGACATGAACTGACTTGTGATTGCCAAGGGGGAGGGGTGGGGGGATGGATCGGGAGTTTGAGATTGATAGATACAAATTATTATATAGAGAGTAGACAAGCAATAAGATCCTACTGTGTAGCGCAGGGAACTGTATTCAATATCCTGGGATGAATGATAACAGAAGAGAATATGAAAGAGGATGTAATATGTGTATCACTGAATCACTTTGCTATACTGCAGAAATTAACACAACATTGTAAATCAATTATACTTCAATAAATAAATTAAAAAAAATAGTAGACCTGCTCCCATGTGGTCTAATGGCCATTCGCTGTCCTTAGGCTTCTTTGATGACTGATGTCGGTGTTGACTGTAGGTCATGATAATGTATGTTCAGTAGATATGAAGTTTTCTCTCTTTCAAATTACATAACTGTCAAATCATATATGCGGACACACAAGTGGCAGTTATTACTGTTGAAAAAGAATTTCTATTTCTCTTTCCTTTTTCCATTTTTACTTAATTCCTCTGGAGCAGTCTTTCTTTTTATAAAGTTGTACATTTTTTCTTTTTCCCAGTGTTTCTTTTCTGTCTGCATATGGATGTATGGAGGGGATTTTCTATTTTTTATTGTCTTAATACTGCTGTGCAGATTGCTTTTAGCCAGTGGTGAGTGGGAACTATGAGTGATTTAGTCCTTTAAGAAACCTCTGTGGGTTTCCTGACATGTAGACCACTCATCCTGACAAGTTGCTTCAGGGATTAGAATGGACTCTATTTTGTCAATAAAGGCTGCACTGCCCTATTGATGGATTTCCCTTATTTAAGGATTTTTCTCTTTTTTCCCCAATATTTCTTTTCAGTCTGCATTCATATGGATGTATGGACGGGATTTTCTATTTTGTAATATTTTAATAACTAATATCACTTAGGGATGACACACAAGACCAGACTGTAGGATTTTAGATTGAGAAATAAATTTATTACTATTAATCTTCATTTCAGACTGATGTATAAGTTAAGTCCTTTGCCTTTTTTATAAGGGTGTTTAGGGAGACAGACTGGTTATGCACTGTAAAAGTTTTGAAGTTCAAGCATACCCACTTAACAACAAAAGGACAGTCTTTTATTTATTTAGTTGTGGGGAAAGTATTTATATTTTCATTTACCAAAGTAATTAAGTCTTTGTGCCATAATGACATGTTGTATTCCTGCCACTCTGAACAATTGCTAGGAAATTTGTAGGATTAGCCAATGTTCATTCAAAACAATTTAGGAATTATTTACAAAGTTAACATTCTACCTGCAACATATGTATAATCTTTCCCCTGAGAAATCTCTGTGGGTTTCCTAGAATATTAAAAAGCTTACAATAAATATTTTGTTCAGCAATTGAAATGTGCTTTATCACTATTAAAATAGTAAGCAATGTGTTAGGAGATTCTAAAAGATTTAAACACTGAGCAAGTAGTTGGAAAAGATTAGTGTCTATCTTGGCTTCCCTGATAGCTCAGCTGGTGAAGAATCCACCTGCAATGCAGGAGACCCCAGTTTGATTCCTGGGTCAGGAAGATCCACTGGAGAAGGAATAGGCTACTGATTCCAGTATTCTTAGGCTTCCCTGGTGTCTCAGATGGTAAATGAATCTGCCTCCAATGTGACTATCTGGGATTACCTGGTAGCTCAGCTGGTAAAGAATCTGCCTGCAATGCAGGAGACCCTGGTTCAATTCCTGGATCGGGAACAGCCCACTCTCGTATTCTTGCCTGGAGAATCCCCATGGACAAGAGGAGGCTGGCAGGGTACAGTTCATGGGGTCGCAAAGAGTCAGACACGACTGAACCACTAAGCATGCAGCGCAGTGACTATCCACTTAGACCTTACTTGGCCATCACTTGTGGAGATTTAAAAAAGGCAGATTCCAGAATCCCACCCCCAGAGCTTCTGGTTTCACTGTGCTAGTGTATGGCCTGTGCATCAGCATTTTTTAGCTTCTTATTTTGAAATAATCATAGGTTCACAGGAAGTTGCAAAGATAATATAGAGAGATCCCTTGCACCCTGCACCCAGATTTCCCCAGTGGTAACATCTCACATAACAATGGTCCAAGACCAATGCCAAGAAAGTGACATTGGAATTGCAGGAGCCTTATTTAGATTTCACCAGTTTGAAGATCAGGACTTTAAAGCTTTCCAGGTGATTCTCTTAAATAGCTAGCATAGCACACCTCTGCCCTGGGTGCCATTTAAGGTCAGTTCCAACCATAAGTCTGTGATTTGCGTGCGCGCGCGCACACACACACACACACACACACACACAATATATATATACATATATATTTGCATATGTGCAAATGTAGACCACACTCACAATACATATTCTAAATAGTTAAAACGTTTAATAACAGATTACAGAGTAAAAGGGACTGACATTTAGAAGCAAACTGCCAAAAAAGTGCACTTCACAATCGAACAAAATATATCCTGGTTTAGAGCCTATGTCAAACAGAAGATGTCTACCCTACCTGAGAAAGTAAACAAGGGTTTATGACTCTCAGAATTAAAGTCTATGTGAGGAATGAGAAGAAAATCCCATGTGTTTGGAAAATGGTATTTATAGATCCAATTTTAGTGTTAAAATCCGGTAACATGGTAAGAGGCTTCTGATGTACATAATTATGTATATAAAATTCCCATTTATCATGTTCTCAATGCATGGAAAAGGCTCCTATTCTCTGTAAATAAATGAATGTTTTTTCCTCTGCAGCCTGGGAAATTAAATATTGTCCTGGGCAAGTTTCCATCCTTTTTTTTTTCAACAAGCGTTGAAATACGTCTTAATCAGTTGAGCAGTGGGAGTAATGAATAAACCTCACATCTCATCCTGGTGTCTACTCTCAGGTATGAACTAGGAGGTTAAATAGGGGCATTTATAACCACAGCAAGCTCTAAGCCAAACCTGGGTCAGGGGATAGACCTTACCCTCACCTTATACGAAAGGAGATTTTCCCTTTATTTGGGGTAAGGCTTCATTGAGGTGATGCAGAACCTTGCCATGGGATCTGGGGTGTATTTGCTAAGTCTTATCTCTGCAGGACTTGTCAGATTCCACCTGCTCCCACCCCTAGCTGCACTGTCTGTTTTTTCCTGGTGTTGCAGGAGTCTTTCAGAATCCCACCCCAAGAAGCAGAATATGGCCAAAGGTTTGGCTGATTCCTGTCTTCACAAGCCTCCCTCGGAGACCTTTCTGCATGCCTTCTTCTTTTTCAGGGTCCCTCTCTGCCCCTGACCCCTCCAAGGTTCTCTATGTCCCCAGGTTACCCTGATGACTTCCCGGTTCCTGGCCCTGGAGGAACCTGAAGGTTCCTGGAGCTCCCAAAGGAATTTTACTTGGATAAGTTCCATGAAGTTACATAGTACAACGACTGTTTGAGTCAGAGGTTTGAGAATATTCTGTCTCCCTAATATTTCGGGAGAGGCTTGGTTTGGAATGGCATTCATAGGAGCTTGGGGAGGCCTGCATAAAACCCTAGAGAGACTACAGTGGAGCCTTCTATGCTTCAGCGAATGGGAGAGGCTGATAGGGGCCTTAGATCCAGATTGTGTAATTTATTGCTCTGGTCTTCAGCCCCCGAGCTCAGTCCTGGGAGCAGAAGGAGGGTGGGGGGTGGATGGCCTCCTCTTTCTTCTAGCTGTTGGTCCACCAGTTTTCTTTTTTTTAAGATTTTTTTTTATATGGACCATTTTCAAAGTCTTTATTGAATTTGTTACAATATTGTTTCTGGTATTTATTTATTTTGCAAGTTATGTGGGATCTTAGCTTCCTGACCAGGGATTGAACTCACATTCCCTGCATTAGAAGGCAAAGTCTTAACTACTAGACGGCCAGGGAAGCCCTGATCCATCAGTTTTTCCTTTGCAACACCTAGGTGAAGTCACTGGAACATGCTGATTATAGTAGATCAGCTGAATCAAGACCTCAGGATTTTAGATTCGTGCCACTTCAAGCCCTTTCTATGAACAGAAGGGGTGATTGGCCAATTACTGTGGTTTCAGAAATCCCGGTAAGGGCATACTCCAGAATTCTTGTCCCACACTGGGGAATGCCTTAGTGGTAAACCCTAATGCCCACTTTGATATCTGTAGCTTATGGGCTTCCCTCGCGGCTCAGTGGTAAACAATCCGCCTGCTGATACAGGAGATGCAGGTTAGATATCTGGGTCGGGAAGATCCCCTGGAGAAGGAAATAGCAACCCACTGCAGTTTTCTCGTGTGGGAAATGCCATGAACAGAGGAGCCTGGCAGTCCACAGTCCATGGGGTTGCAAGAGTCAGACATGACTGAGCCACTAAACAACAACCATGGCTTATCTTGGAGGGGTCCTTTTGAAATCCAGCTATTCTGAGATGGGTTAAACCACGTGAAAGGTAAGAGCCATGCGGTCACAGTGTAATGGAAAGTGTCTGACCCTTTCTAGAAGGCAGCATTCGATGGGAGGAGGAGATAAGGAACAAAGAGCATCCCAGGTGTGCTGTACTGAGTTCCTGAGGACCCCAGAAGGGGAGTCTGGAAGAACGGTTGCCACAGAAAAATGGCACCTATCCTTCCAGCCAGCCCTTCCTGGCTTCTCACCTGCCTCACCCTAATTATTATTTCAAAATAAGACCACTGCACTGTCAGCTCTCTGGACCATCTAGGACTGCATGCAGGTGTATTTTGTGTTGTTCATCCATCATCATGAGAGGTATTTATTATCTGAGTCCCGCTGAATCACTGATTTTCCTGTCCATGAGCTGGCCTATTTCACCAGCTTGGCAGTGCGTGCTGTTTACTAGAGGAGTTATTACATTTCTCACCTGTGTGTCTGGTGAGAGCTGCAGCTAGGAGATAAAACCTCTCGGGGTATGCAGCTTCGGTACGTGAGAGATTTTCAAGGGCATGGCTTCCTTCAAATGCCTGCTCGGGAATCACAGATTAGGATCAAAATCAAAGGCCACTCTAGCTTCCCTGATGGGTTTCAGCACTCTGCCATAACAAGACATGCTCCAGGCTTGAAATGTTTTGACTAGAAAGCTAGATCATTAGCAGTTTCTACACGCTGAATTAAAACTCAGATAGCATCAAGAAAATGCTGGAAAGGGAAAGCTTTGACTTAGAATTGTCAAGTGCCAGAAGGATTTGCGACTTCCCTGGTGGCTCAGATCCACACAGTCAAAGGCTTTGGAATAGTCAATAAAGCAGAAATAGATGTTTTTCTGGAACTCTCTTGCTTTTTCGATGACCCAGCGGTTGTTGGCAATTTGATCTCTGCTTCCTCTGCCTTTTCTAAAACCAGCTTGAACATCTGGAAGTTCACGGTTCACGTATTGCTGAAGCCTGGCTTGGAGAATTTTGAGCATTACTTTGCTAGCGTGTGAGATGAGTGCAATTGTGTGGAAGTTTGGGCATTCTTTGGCATTGCCTTTCTTAGGGATTGGAATGAAAACTAATCTTTCCCTGTCCCGTGACCACTGCTGAGTTTTCCAGATTTGCTGGCATATTCCCTGGGGTTGCAAAGAGTTGGACACGACCGAGCGACTAAACTGAACTGAACTGAACTGAACTGGTGGCTCAGAAAGTAAAGAATCTGCCTGCAATGCAGGAGATCTGGGTTTGATCCCTGGGACTGGAAGGTCTAGTACTGGAAACAACTGATGAAAGCTAGCAAGGGTGTACAAAGAGAGCTTTGGGGCCAAACATAGGTGGGTTAAATCCTGGCCCCACTCACCAGCTAGGTGACTCTGGGAAGGTTGTTGACCATCTCTATTTTATTCAGTAACTTCACTGCTAAGAATTAATCCTATGGATATAGTGATACCAGGTAGGATGTTTATGTGTTAACTCGTTGGAGCTCCCTGACGACTCTAAGAGATGAGACTGTTGCTGTCCAGAGGATACCAAGGCGCAGAGAGGATGATCCCCCACCCCAAGGGTGAGTTAGCACTTTCATGAGAGGCAGCCTGACCCATGGTCACCTGGGTGGACTCCAAACTTCTTGGGTTCAACTCCCAACTCTGCTATTAACCAGTTGAGCAAAGGGCTAGAATTGTGCCTGCTCCTTGAAGACTGCCATGTAGCATGTTACTCCGAGGAAAGCAGAATCTTCCCTCTTATCATTAACACCTGCTGTGTCTGCTGATTTCAATAATTTCTGATTTCAAAAACGAGAGCCATTCAACTCAATTCCTAAAGCAGTAGTGACTCCTGGGTATCCTTTTTTGTGATTTTATTCAGCTGGTAGCTTGCCTCAGCGTGTAAAGAATTAGATCAGTTTTCCATTGCTATTCTTGGGAGATAGAACCCAAGTGCCCAGAAATAAATCTGATTTATACCAAACGGCTCTCCTCAAATGCTGTGTCTCTGGGATCACTCATTCTCCTCCCACTGTAGAGTTGATGGGTTTGTGTGCCCCACTCCCAGGAGGACCTGCCTTCATCATGAAACAACCTTCTACATCTCAAATGCTCTCCAAACATCTCTGGTCAGCCTGCTTACCTGCTTACAAACTGAGTAAAGTCTTTTAACATCAATCATTGCTCTGAAATAGAATCTAGAAGTAGAGATGCACATTATAATCAATATTTCTTTGTGTTTAATATCAGGTTTTTCTCCAATTTCTAGCTTTTTCTTACTTGCATTCATTCATTCAACAAATATTTACTGAGAAGCTGCTATGTGACTGCCACACATTGTTGAATTAGATGTTGGGAATACAGTAGTGACTGCGACCAAGTGTTCCTGCCCGCAAAGATCTTGTATTGTAGTGGGAAGCCAACAAAAAAGTAAATATATGATGTGGTCAGTGGCAATAAGGGCTGTTGAGGAACATAAAGCAGGGGAAGGTATTAGGGGATGGGAGATGCTATTTCAGATAAGATGGTAAGGAAAGGCCGACCTGATATTTTGAAGAGAGGCCTGAGTAAACCGAGGGAGGGAGTCATGTGAGGTTCTAGGGGAAGAGCCCCTCAAAAAGGAAGCAGTCGTGCAAAGGCCCTGGGGCAGGAATAGGTTTGCTGGGTTAAAGCAACAACAAGAACAGCTTAAGGGCTGGGATGCAGTAAAGATACAGAAGAGCAATGGAAAACCAGGTCACATGGGTCCAGGACCAGATGCAGTAAGTTCTCATAACCTGTGATGAAGATTCTGAGTCTCGGTCTCAGTGTGATCAGGAACCACTGGGAGTTGAGAGTCGGGAGTGGCATGAACTCGTTGCCTTTCCAAAAGGTAGATCATTTGGCTTCTGGGTGGGAATAGGTTGTCTCAGGACTAGAAGGGAAGCTAGGAGATGAGTTAGGAGGTGCTGGCCTTTGTCCAGATGAGCAAAGACAGTGGTTAGAACCAGGGTGATATGAGTGGAAGAGGCAAGAAGGGACAGGCTTGAGAGAGACTCCAAAGGTTCAGTGGGCAAGGTCTGCACGTGGGTTGGATGTGGATGAGAGAGAAGGAGAGGGGTCAAGAAGGACTCACTCGAGAGTGAGCAGTGCTGACCTTCTCTGAGATGGACATTTGTTTATTTACTTGCAACCAGGAATCCCTATTTTGTCTTTGTCTCCTCTTAAGGGTGACTGTCCTAGTCCTTTGCACATAGTCAATACACACAATAAAGCTATGAAATCAGTAAATATGATGCCCAAGATGTTTATTAGTGAGTCCATGACCCTAAATTTTACTATTTGTAAATTTGCTATATTGTTTGGGTAAAGGGGCTCATTTTCTGCTGAATTTTCCTATTGTGAAACAGGATTCATCCTATTTGCCTTTGTCATGTGAATACAGTGTCATATACCTACCTAATAGTGGGACTATGGGCAGGGTCCTCAGTTCTCTGTTTTCTGTAGTAAGCAAGAAAAAACAGTGAAACTAATATGGGGTGAATGTCTTACTGAGGTGTCATTTCATATCAGCCTCTCAGACTTGGAAGGTTTGCCATCCCCACACCCTGCTACTTTATTGGCAGAGAGTGTTAATTAAGTGTGCTTTCTTGGAAGATCTGGAAAATGCCTTAGAATCTTTCTCAATGTAGCCCTTCCAATTGGCATTTCTACCTGATCTAATCCGATCCGCTCATCTAACTATTGAGGAAATTAAAGCCCAGAGACAGTGAATGACTTGCTGTTGTGCACCCTTGCAGGTGGGGTCAACACCAAAGTGTCAGCCTGAACTCTGATTCCCAGGCCCATGTGCTTCCCAGCATATAATGACAGAACGATAAGAGGCTTTATGTGGGGAAGGTCAGAGAGGACAGGAGGAAGCTTATGGGTTTGTGAAGGGCAGAGGGTGGGGCTCCAGAGTATAGGGGGTGGCAGGAAAGACCCTCAAAACAGTTTTGGAGTAGAAAGGAATCCAAGAGCCCACTGCCCTGAAGAGGAAAAGCCAGCTGTCATCTAGGGCTCTTGTTTAGCTCTGTCTGAAAGTGAAAGTGGCTCAGTCATGTCCAACTCTTTGCGACCCATAGACTGTAGCCCACCAGGCTCCTCTGTCCATGGAATTCTCCAGGCAAGAACACTGGAGTGATTAGCCATTCCCTTCTCCAGGGCATCTTCCTGACCCAGGGATCAAACCCGGGTATCCTGCATTGTAGGCACATTCTTTACTGTCTGAGCCAGCAGGCATTACCTCTCTGTCTACTGAAGGACAAAGAACATATCTATTAGCTTCTTTGATGCAATCAAACCATGGAGAATGTGATTCAACATACTAATCCTGGCATGGAACATGAATTTTCTTTTGTACCTTTTATTAAATTCTTGCAGAATTAAAAAGCACTCTTTCGTTGCCTGCTGAATCTGGCTTCAGTCACCTTAGATCAACCACAAAGTCGCTATGTAATTTCCTCAACACGTAAAGTGACACAAAGATTATGTCAGTTGTTTTACTTCATGTGCTGTCACTGGAAACCCACTCTTCATAGCTGAAAGTGATGGATGCTTTGATTTAAATCACAATATAGTATTCTACTCAAGTCTTCCTCATAGCCCAGCTATCTTCTCCAGACTTTGCACGATAAAACGTCTCGCTTGTTTATTGTCACATGGGCTTGATTTACTCATTAATGTGTCAAGAAAGAAATTCGCCTGTTGTTATTTGGAAATGTTTCTATTAAACAGATATTTATTAATGAGACAACCCAAAGTTTGGGTGTGAGAATAATCTTTGAGTTGAACCTTCCATTGAGTGAAACTTGACTGGTTTTCATTTTAGGCAGCCTGAATTCTTTAATAGACTATTAAGCCTTTATATGCAGGCTGACAATACTGATTTCAATGACTGTCTTAATTTGAGGTTTTAGTGAATTGGAATATTTTTGACAACACAGAAGGTATTATTAAAACTTAGATAGAAAAAATTTCTTTATAAAATATGCAGAAGTTACTTTTTCTTTAGTTTTTTTTGTTGAGATTGTTAACAGTGTGCTTTTAAACATAATTTTAGATACTTTACATTTGAACTCAAGATGTAAATCAGATTCATTCCTTGGGGTCACAGTTTGAAGAGCAGTGATTAAATCTGAAGAATTTTCATATAGCTATTGTGTGTTAGTCACTCAGTCGTGCCTGACTCTTTGCGACCCCACGGACTGCAGGCCACCAGGCTCCTCTGTCCATGAGATTTTCCAGGCAAGGATCCTGGAGTGGGACACCATTTCCTTCTCCAGGGGATCTTCCCAACCCAGGGATCGAACTCGGGTCTCCTGCACTGCAGGCAGATTCTTTACCGACTGAGCTATAAGGTTGGTGCAAAAGTAATTGCTGTTTTGCATGGTTGAACTTTGCCATTTGATATTAGAATACATTCTTAAATACTTGTGGTTATGTTATACATCATCTCACCTCTTTTTTTTTTTTTTTTTTTGCTGCTAACTTATTACTTGCTGTGTATTTTATATAAATTCTAGACTATGGAAATGATGTTAGACAAAAGGCAAATTTGAGCGATTTTCTTACTCGAGTTCAAAATGGGTTGTAAACTGGTGGACGCGGCTTGCAACATCAGCAACACATTTGACCCGGGAACTGCTCACGAATGGACAGCGCAGTACTGGTGGTTGAAGAAGTTTGCCATGGAGACGAGACCCTTGAAGATGAGGAGCGTAGTGGCTAACCATCACAAGTTGGCCAGCTGAGAAGAGCATCATCAAAGCTGATCCTTTTACAGCTACCCAAGAAGTTGCTGAAGAACTCTGTGTCAACCATTCATTCAGTATTTGAAGCTAACTGGAAAGGTGAAAAAGCTTGATCAGTGGGTGCCTCATGAGCTGACCACAAATCAAAAAAATCGTCATTTTGAAGTATCATCTCTTATTCTATGTGACAACAACGGACCATTTCTCGATCAGATTTTGACGTGTGATGAAAAGGATTTTGTATCACAACTGATGATGACAAGCTCGGTGGTTGAACCAAGAAGAGACACCACAGCACTTCCCAAAGCCAACTTGCACCACAAAAAGGTCATGGTCACTGTTTGGTGGTCTGCTGCCTGTCTGATCCACTACATTTTCTTAATTCTGGTGAAACCATTACATCTGAGAAGTATGCTTAGCAAATCAATGAGATGCACCAAAAACTGCAACGCCTGCAGCCAGTATTGGTCAACAGAATGGGCCCAATTCTCCATGACAACATCTGACTGCATGTCTCACAACCAACGTTTCTAAAGTTGAATGAATCGAGCTACGAAATCTTGCCCCATCCACCATATTCACCTGACCTCTCGCCAACAGACTACCACTTCTTTAAGCACCTGGACTACTTTCTGCAGGGAAAACGCTTCCACAACCAGCAGGAGGCAGAAGTTGCTTTCCAAGAGTTTGTCGGATCCCGAAGCACAGATTTTTACACTATTGGAATAAACAAACAATTCTCATTGGCAAAGATGTTCTGATTGCAATGGTTCCTATTTTGATTAATAAAGATGTGTTTGAGCCTAGTTATAATGTTTTTAATTCAGGGTCCGAAACCACAATTACATTTGCACCAACATAATAATAACAATGTCATCTGCTCATATTGTGACCCAAAGTCAAAGGCATGGTGTTGGGAGAAGGGAGATGCAGATTTCAGATTTAATTCTATCACTAACCTGATACATGACCTCATGTACATTATACATTTCTACCCAGGAAAAAAGCTCAAATTTCCCATCTGTAAAATACAGATATGAAAGTGAAAGTGTTAGTCGCTCAGTCATGTCCAACTCTTTGCGACCCCATGGACTATAGCCCACCAGGCTCCTCTGTCCATGGGATTCTCCAGGCAAGAATACTGGAGTGAGTTGCCATTCGCTTCTCCAGGAGATATTCCCAACTGAGGGATCGAACCTGGGTCCCCCTCACTGCAAGCAGATTCTTTACCCTCTGAGCCACCAGGGAAGCCTGCAAAATACAGGCAGAGGATTGATTAATTTTGAAGATTCTTCAGTGAATTATCATTCTGTGAAATACAATGTTAGGTTATCCGAATTTGTCTTTATACAACAGATTAGGTTTTTTCTCATATTGAATTATTATTTCATTCTGTATTATCAATATTAGTTTGTCACATTATTATCATTTTATCCTGTTATTAAAGTGACACATTCACATTGCAGATGATTTGGAAAATACAACAAACAAGCAAACAAAAAAAATCTCAAAAATTACTGGTCCCTCCAATCCAGAATTAAGCACTGCTAATATTTTATTGTATTTCTTTTCAGGCTTTTAATATGCAAGCATGTTACATGTACTAGTGGGACCAGACTACATTTTTTTTTAACTTATATCTTCCCTATGGTATTAATTCCTTTGAGAACTTATTTTTAATAGATACATAATGTCTTATACTATAGATTTATCATAATTTTTTTAACTAGTCCCTAATAATTCAACAGATGCCTTTCACTGTTATAACACATGTTATAACATGTGCACATAAATATTTATCTATATTTCTGATGATTTATTTGAAGAGATTTCTAAACATATTACCAGTGAAAGAATATGTATATTTATTAATATCTTTAACAAATCTTGGCATTAGAACTATGTGGCCCTCATCAAACAAGTTGGCAAGTATTCCATCCTTCTCTATTCTCTGAAAGATTTTGTGTAAAATTTGTGCTTATTTTATTAATTTTATTTGTTGTTTCAACATTGGCATTTAACATTTTGTGTTTCTCTCAAGCAAGGCTTTATCTGTATCCTACAAATGTTGATATATTGTTTCATCATCATTTGGCTTAAGTATTTTTAAAATTTTCCTTTAGGTTACTGCTTTGACTGAGGATTTTTCAGAAAAGTGTTATTTCCAAATACTTGGGAGTTTCTAGATGTCTTATTTTTATTGACTTCTAATTTAATTTAATTGCAGTGAAAGAACGTGTTCTTCATCAGTGGTTATCAAAATTTTGGATCTCAACACGTTTACACTCTTAAAATTTATTGAAGACCCAAAGAGCTCTTGTTTATGTGGGTTGCATCTACATATATTTACCATATTAAAAATTAAAGCTGGGATGTTTCTTCTAATTTCTTAAATAATTTAAAAAATAGCATTTTTTAAATGTATTTTATTGAACTATAGTTGATTTGCAATGTTGTGCTGCTTTTCTGCTGTATATCAAGTTAATTGAATTCTAAATACACATATATATAAATATACATTCTTAAAAATAACATTTTAATGTAAATAACATTTTTTACTGAAAAACAACCGAATTTCCCAAAGCAGAAAAAAAAGTAATGAACAGAATGAGATTGCTTTATATTTTTTCAGACCTCTTTGATGTCTGAAAACAACTGGATTTTCATATTTACTTCCTCATTCAATCTGTTGTGATGTCAGAAGTCATTCAGCCTCTGGAAAATTCCACTGTACACTCCTGAGTGAATAGAATCAAAAAGGCAAATAATGTCCTAATATTTTGAAAATACTCTTGACTTTATGGCGCTCCTAAAATGATCTCCAGGATGCTATGGACCTGGAGGTTTTGAGAACCTCTGATCTACATGAATTTGATCCTTTCGAATTTATTGAGACTTATTTTACAATCTAGTGTGTGGTCTGTCATGGCAAATGTTCTGTGTGCATCTGAAAAGAATGCATTCTGCAGCTGCTGGGTACAGTGTTCTATAAATGTCAATTAGGTCAAACTGGTTTGTAGAGTTGTTCCAATGTTCTTTCTTTATTTATTTATGTGCCTGAACCTCACGGCATGTGGGATCTTAGTTCCCCAATATCAAACATGAGCCCCCTGCAGGGGAAGCCTGGAGTCTTAACCAATGACCACTAGGGAAGTCCCCCAATGTCCTTAATTGTTACTGACTTTTTCATTGTTCCTATCAGTTTCTGAGAAGGAGGTATTAAAATATCCAACTGTGATTGTAGATCTATATTTTTCCCTTTAGTTTTGTCAAATTCTGCTTCATGTGTTTTTAATTTTTGATATTGTGTTCACATCTGAGATTGTCATGTTGATTTTAAAATATAACATATATAATCTTATCTCTGGTAATTCTTTTTATCCTAAAGACAAAAAGATGCGACATTAATTGAGACCCATTTTACAGTCTAGTGTGTGGTCTGTCATGGCAAATGTTCTGTGTGCACTGAAAAGAATGCATTCTGCAGCTGCTGGGTACAGTGTTCTATGATATTACTGTAGATGCACCAGCAGGAAGTTTCTTATGCTTACTGTTTGCATGGTTTCTGTTTTTCTAATCTTTTACTTTTAAGAAGTTTGTCCAGGTGATGCTAGTGGTAAAGAATCTGTCTGCCGATGCAGGAGATGCAAAAGACATGGGTTCAGTCCCTGGATTGGGAAGATCCAAGGGGTAGGAAATGGCAAGCTACTCCAGTATTCTTGGAAAATTTCATGGACTGAGGAGCCTGGTGGGTACACTCCATGGGATCGTAAGGAGTCAGTCAGACATAACTGAGCACACACACACACACATATATAGAGAGTGAGAGAGAAAGTCTTCCTTTCTTGCTTTTTATCTAATCTGATAATTTCTGTCTTTTAATTAAAGTGTTTACAATCTATTTACATTTAAAGTAATTATCAATGTGGTTGGGTTTTAGTCTACCATCTTGGCACTCATTTTCTATTTGATCCATCTGGATTATGTTCGTCTGTTCCTCTTTTTCTGCCTTCTCTTGGGTAAATCAATTATTTTTTTAGTATTCCATTTGATTCCCTTCTGTGGACTTTTTAGCTAGTCTTCTTTGTGTTACTTCTAACAGTTACTTTAGCCTGGAGACTGCAATATGCATCTTGAATATATGACAATCTACCTTCAACTAATATTCTACAACTTAAAAGTAAGAACATCACAACAATCTGATTTATTTCTCCCCTACCCAATCTTTGTGCTTTTACTGTCACATATTTAACTTTTACCTATGCTATGGACCCCACAATCTGTTATTGTTATTTTATGTTAAATAATTAATATTCTTTTAAAGAATTTCAAAATAAATGTAGTAAGAATGTCTTGTATGTTTATCTACAAATTTATCCTTTCTAGTGTCCTTGGTCTATTTCTGCCATTCTTAGTTTCTACTGGGGGTTATTTCCCCTCAGGAGAAAGAATTTTTTTCTCACTTCTAATAGTTCAGATATGCAGTAAATGGATTTTTTTGTGCTTTTTCTGTTGAATATGGTTTTTATTTTGTCTTCGCGTTGTTTAACAACCTTATGGGGCAAAAATTATATACCATAACTTCATCAATTTTTAAGCATACAATTCAATAGTTATTAGTAAACTTTCAGAATTGTACAAGCATCACCATAATTCAGTTTTAGAATGTTTCCATCCCCTCAAAAAGTTTTTTATGCCCATTTGCAGGCAACTCTCTTTTTCACCCACACCTGCAGGCAAACATCAATCTACTTTTTTGGCCATTTCATATAAATGAAATCATATATAATATGATCTTTTGTTTCTTTTCATTTAGCATAATGTTCATGAGGTTTATCCATGTTACAACATGTCAGTAGTTTATTCCTTTTTAAGCATTTTAATGTGTGAATATACATTTGGATTTTCCATTTGCCAGTTAATTGTATTGTTTCCACTTGGGGCCTAGTATAATAACACTATTATGAGCATTTTTATACAAGTCTTCATGTCAACATAGGTCTTCATTTTTCCTCAGTAGATACCAAGTAGTGGGATTACTGGGTCTTATTTTAATTGTATGTTTCACTTCTTAAGACACTATCAAACTGTTTTCCCAAGTGCCTGCACTATTTTACATCCTCAGAAGCAACAGAGAAGGATTTGCTTTCATATTTGAAAGCTGTTTTTGCTGGATATCGAAGTCTTGGTTGATAGTTTGTTTTTCTTTCTTCGCAGTTTTTCTTCTTCTTTCTATCACGACCAGTGTGAGTGTGTGTGTGCTCAGTTGCATAGTCACGTCCAGCTCTTTGTGGCCCCGTGGACTGTAGCCCACCAGGTTTCTCTGCCCATGAAATTTTCCAGGCAAGAATACTGCAGCAGGGGGCCATTTCCTACCCCAGGGGATCGTCCCGATCCAGGGATTGAAACTGCTTGTCTTGCGTCACCTGTATTGGCGGGGAATTCTTTACCACTAGTGCCACCTGGAAACCCAATTTTGGCCATTATTTTTTCACAAAAGAAATCAGTCTCAATTCCTATTCTTGTAATATCTCTTTTTCCTCTTCCTGCTTTTAATGCCTTCTCTTTAATTTTGAATTTTAGGAATTTATCTATGATATGTCCAGCTTTGGTCTTCTTAGGGTTTAATGAGCTTCTTGAATTTATACATTGACGTTTTAGTTGATTTGGAGAAAATCTCGGCCATTATCTATTTACAGGGCTTCCCAGGTGGCTCAGATGGTAAAGAAACCATGTATAATGCAGGAGACATGGGTTTGATCCCTGGGTTAGGAAGATCTCCTGGAAAAGGGAATGACTATGTTTATTCTACATTATCCTTTCTCCTACTTTGCAGACTCTAATTATGCATCTGTTAAAGTATGTTATCCCACAGATCTCTTTTGCCTTATTTTAGTTTTTGTCTGGATAAAGTAGTGACTTTACTGACTTACTCTTTGTCTGGGGCTCTTTGGTATTCTAACCCATTATTCCAGCCCACATAAAACCATAAAAATTTGCTAGGAACCCACCTGGTTCCTCCTTTCACCTGTCTCTAGTGAATTCTTCTTTCTCCCACTATTACTCGAAAGGTAAAAACAGACATGCCTCTCTTCTCTCATGAGAAGAACTTTTTGCTATATGGAATTTAGTTCACTTAGTTTTCTTTTTCCTCAGTTCTCTTAGGGGTTTTTAAAAATCTGTGATTGTGTAGTTCATATTCTTTTTGAGAGACTAGCATAATGGTTTCCTGCAACTTTCTACCTTTAACCAGAATGGAAGTTTCTATGTGCTTCATTTATTTTTTAAAGCCTCCTTCATTTCAGAAAGATGATTCCAAGTTATATTTTCACCAACGGAGTATTGAAAACTCCATATATGCCAAAAATAGTAACACTAGAATTTCAAATGCATGTCCCAGAGTCATGCTTCATGAAAACTTCCTCTTTGATAAATTTACCTATGATTCTACTATTAGAAATCTACATTTTTCTGCATCTCTACATACCATGTATCCCAGAGACACAACACAAAGAAAACTGTTCCCGATGCACATTTTTTACAACTTTTTATTTTATAGTAGAGTGTAACTGATTGACAGTGCTGTGATGGCTTCAGGTGAACAGTGAAGGGACACATCGGTACATATACATGTATCTGTTCTCCTCCAAACTCCCCTCCCATCCAGGCAGCCCCATAGCATTGAACAGAGTTCCTTGTGCTTTACAGTAGGTCCTTGTTGATCGTCCATTTTAAACATAACAGTGTGCATTTTAAAATTCTTTTGAATAGTATTTGTCCTGAGACTCTTTCTCCTTACCTATTTTGATGAAGTAGTATGGCTTGCCTGAAAAGTAACCTGAAAATCTCTTCCCCCTTGTTGCCTTGAGCCTAGAGAAAATCCTCTATTGCCAGCTTCTTAGTTTCTCTCCTCTTGACTCTCCAGCTCTGTGAAAACACTCAAATGATATATGGTTGCCAAAGAAAGAGTTTGATTTCTCAGAACTTTGGAAATTTCCAAAGGTATTGCCTTGCCCAACAGACACACCCCACCCAAAGCCCAATCTAGGTGGTACAAATATGGATAATCAGCCTGCCATCTGATACTAGAAACTTCCCTTTTGTGCATTTCCACGTGGCATCATTTTTTTCTTCTCCAACATTTTAAGAGATTTCTTAACAGTTTGTAACTGGGGTATGGTTGCTTTACAATGTTGCGTTGGTTTCTGCCACACAGCAGTGTGAACCAGTCATGATTATATATGTATCCCCTCGCTTTTGAGCCTCCCTCACCCCTCTAGGTCACAAAGCACCATGCTGGGTTCCCTGTGCTACATAGCAGCTTCCCACTAATTATCTATTTTATACATGACAGTGTACATACGCCAGTGCTACAGTTCTCAGTTTATCCTTCTCTCTGTGTGTCTACAATTCCATTCTCTATGTCTGCATCTCCACTTCTTCCCCGCAAATACGTTCATCCGTACCATTTTTCTAGATTCCATATGTATGTGTTAATAGGCAATATGTGTTTTTCTCTTTCTGACTTACTTCACTCTGTATAACAGGCTCTGGGTACATCCACTTCACTACAACTGACTCAAATTTGATCTTCTCTATGACTGAGTAATGTTCCATTGTATTCCACATGGCTTCTTAACTCTCTTTGCCTTCCTCTGTCCTAGCTATTATTTAATGTTTATTTATTATTTATTTGGCTGTGTCAGGTCTTAATTGCTACTACATTCAGGATGCTTGATCTTCATTCTGCATGTGAACTGTTAGTTGCAGCATGTGGTATCTGGTTCCCTGACCAGGGATCAAACTCAAGACTCCTGCACTGGGAGCATGGAGTCTTAACTACTGGACCACCAAGGAAGTCCCTGACCTAGCTTTTGACTTACCAAAACCTCTTCTTGAAAAGGGAGGGAAAATAAAAGAATACAGGTTGTGAAGGAAGACTTACTTTTTCATATGCCTTCCTTCTTAGGCTGGCCCTAGAGCGGTTAGAAATACAGAGAATCTTCTTAAAGTACAGGCATTAGCAGTCTGTAGCTTGCCAAAATCCCGTGATGTAATCATAATGTCCTTCTAGTTGTTTCTAATTTATGTTTCTTACACATAACCATGATGATTTATTTATTTGAAATCTCACCGATCGTAATCAGCATGTATGACTAATTCGGCTATTTTTTTAAATTATGAATTTTCACCAGGAAACCTTTTCTGATCTTATTCATTTGATCTTCTCTGCTTTTCGGCTCTTCTCAAGCTCCATTTATTGCCTTGGTCTCTGTCTTGACATAGACTAACCATGATGGATCAAATAACAATGTGATTACCTGCTCATTTGCTAATTTAAGACATTCAAATTCAATTTAAAATGAAAGATTTTCCACATTTCAGGATTAAATCATCTTACTTCTGGTCGTATCCCCGTTTGGTATTCAATTCTGCTTAAAATTGGATTTCACATTCTCAGCGCATACTTCAACATGGACACGTACACGCACACAGGCTGTGTTAGTTAAAGTAATGCTGCCTTTTCTAGCCAATATGCTCTCAAGTCTTAGGGGCTTGCAGGAAGAGAGGTTTGTTTCCAACTCATGTAAAATCCCATTGGCAGTGTGATGGGGAAGAGGATGAAGGAAATAGGAGTGTGATCCATGCAGTCATTCAGAGACCTAAGCTAATAAAGACTCCATCATCTTCAACTCCAAAGATCAAGTTGAAGAAAAGAAATGAGTTCAGCTGGAGGTTCTCATGGGCCAGGCCTGTAAGTGGCATTCATCCTGTTCCTATTCCATTGGACAGAACTCAGGCAGACTGGAAATCGTAGCCCCAATTGGGAAACCACTTTCCAGAAACAGCTCCGTATTGTGGAAGGAACTCAAGGCTCAGTGGACTTTTGGCCATCTCTCCTTATATACGTAAGTGTGTCTGAGGCTTCTGGTCTTCCCAGGTAGTGCTAGTCGTAAAGGACAGTACAGGAGACTTAAGAGACACTGGTTCAATCCCTGGGTTAGGAAGATCCCCTCGAGGAGGAAATGGCAACCCTCACCATTATTATTGCCTGGAGAATCCCATGGACAGAGGAGCCTGGTATGCTACAGTCCATAGGGTTGCACAAAGTCGGACATGACTGAAGCGACTCAATACATATCATATATGTCTGAGGCTTCATGGCTATGATTCTTATTAGTTCTCCCAGTTTACATCTCTAGAACTCTCAAAACTTGATGAGTGGTGGGGTAGGAGACTTTATGCTAAGCACCAAAGACTAAAGCTGACAGAGCCGCTACTCAGATAGATGACTCAAAAATAACCCATTCATGAAAAGAAGTGGGGGTGGCCTCAGCTCATCTTGTCCTTTATTCATACATTCTTTCATTCACTGATCAGACATTGTCTTGATTGCATGCATTATGCCTGGCAACGTGCTAAGTGCTGAGGACACAATAAAACATTTAAACCCTACAGGGAGACGAAAGCTATAATGGATTAATGTGCATTATGTATGTGGAAGTAATATGCATTATTTTAGTGGCGAAAGCTTGCCTTCCACTAACGTAGTGCTAGAAATTCCCACCACAAGGTCTCAGAAGCCTATTTGTCCATTAGATTTCCAACATTCCCTTACTAGAATCCCTTGCATATTTGCTGCCCTGGTTCCAACTTTAAGCTCAGCTCTCATGACTTTCCAGTGGTAAAGAACCTGCCTGCCAGTATAAAAGACTTAAGAGACATGGGGTTCAATCCCTAGGTCAGGAAGATCTCCTAGAGAAGGAAATGGCAACCACCTTCAGTATTCTTGCCTGGAGAATCCCATGGGCAGAAGAGCCTGGCGGGCTACAGTCCATAAGGTGCACAGAGTCGGGCACGACTGAAGTGACTTAGCACACAGCACACACAGATAGGGACGACAGAGGATGAGATGGCTGGATGGCATCACTGACTCGATGGACATGAGTTTGAGTAAGCCCCAGGAGTTGGTGATGGACAGGGAAACCTGGCGTGCTACAGTCCATAGGGTCACAAAGAGTCAGACATGACTGAGTGACTGAGCTGACTGACACACTCATAAGAGAGAATATAATTTTTCTTAGTAGAAAATTTTCCCTGGCCACAGATTTTTGGCAGGATGAATTCAATGGCAGTAAAATTAGAGACAGAAAGAGCCAAGAAGCTACCATTGTAGCCTCCACTGGGTCACTATTCCTATGGAATAAAGTTTAAATTTCTACCAATAACTCACAAAGCTCTTCATGGTCAGGCCCCTGCCTAGCAGTCTAGCTGCATTTTCCATGGCTCCCCACCTTTAATCCCTAACTCCATCTGCAATTTCATGGGCAGCAATCCTGGGCCAGTCACTGTCTTACCTTACCGCATCAGCCCAAGCCCCTACCTATGCTTAAAATGTCATCTCCCTACTTGTCTGCCTGTCTGGATAACTAGAAAACTGCTTATTTTTCAAAGTTTAGCAAAACATTCCTTCCTCAGGGAAAGCTTTTCTAATGCCTGTTGCGTATGGCAAACTTATACTTCTCCTGTGCTCATATTATACCTTGTATCAACATCATCTGTAGAAATACATCACATCATCATATCATATATCATATCATGTCAGTCATATTGTGATTCTTTACTCCCTTTACAATGGACCTCCTTGAGGAAAAGGATGATAACTTGCCATCTTTCTATGGCCAGTGCCTCTCTGTGTCCTGGGTCCATAGTATATTCACTAGCCATTGGATGGATGGATGGATGGATGAGGATGAATGGATGGACAAATGACTTCCTCATTATGAAACGGTACCTATTGTGAAGTTTAAATGCCATAATGCTCATGAATTTTTGCAGAGTGACTCCACAAGTTTTGTCCTAAGTTAGTGATGGTGTAATGGGATGATAAATTTCAAGTTTCAACTGAGGTGTGATAAAACAGGAAATATGACATTTTGCACAGAGGTAGCTATCACACCAATATGTGGATTTTCAAAGCAGGAGGCAGGAAACTAGTTAGACTGCTCTGAAGTCTGAAAGGAGGGATTGATAGGGAGAAGCAAGTGGAGATGGAAAGGTGGTTCTGTGAGCAGATTTTCTTAAGAGAACGCCATCCTGGGACTCCTGCTCTTACCTCAAGAGGGAGGGTTAGAAGCTGGCAGCTCCCTTACCTCACGTCTAATCAGGGGAAGGAGGGCTCCTGTGGGACAGTTCAGAGACCTGAAAATGTGGCTCCTGGTGAGTGACTCCCACCTTGGAGTCATCTGTTATGCGAGGGCTGTGTGTGTGTGTGTGTGTGTGTGTGTGTGTGAGAGAGAGCACTGGGACTTTTTTGATTGCTAGTGACAGAAGCAATATCTGAATTAGTTTGGGGAAAACAGGGAGGCATGGGCTGGGATAATGTTAGGATATGGAGCATCACCAAGGGAAGAGCTGGCTGGAGAGATCCATGGAAGGACAGGTGCCCCGGGCCTCGGGAACAGCTGGAAGCCAAGGCTCCAATGCTTCTAAGACATCCTCCGCTTTTTCTTTCAGTTTCTGTCTGAAAGTGACTTTATGGTGAAAAGAACATGGCCAGATACAGTCCTGAGCTTCTGTCACTGCAGGGGAGTTTCTACCAGCCTTATGGGTATATCCCGAGGACAAAAAGAGCTGGGGGGAAAATCTTAAATTTTTCCTAGTGATTATTGTGATTCTGAAGCTGCTGTGTGTTGTAGTGTGGAATAAGGCACTTGAGTAATTCTATGACTGGTAAGAAACAAGAGATTTGATGTGGAAGACAGAGGATACAGATGTGAGATTTAAAAATTCTGGATTTGATTTTGAATTGTCAGTCTGAACTCATGATGCTTGTCATCTTTAAAACATATTAAGGACATGAATTTGAGCAAAGTCCAGGAGATAGGGAAGGACAGGGAAGCCTCACTGTCCATGGGGTAACAAAGAGTTGCGTACAACTTAGCAGCTGAATAGCAACAACAACAACACATTCAACTATACTTCAATTAAAAAATAAGTTTTAAAAAGTTTAAAAGTAAAACCTTATTATTTAAAAAGTAAATAAATAAAACACATTATATATTTTCTAGCTCAGGCCACTAAGAAGTCTTCTAAATAATAACTAACTCAGTGCAAAGAACATCTCAAAGTCTACAGATTATGATCTTGAAATATGTTGAAATACTAAATGAAACTGAGAAAGAAATGGCTGATTCCTTATCTGGGGCAGGAAATGGACAGGATGAGTCTGGAACATCTTGTCCTGCCAGATGGTGAGGTAACCCTCAAAGACGACTGAGATTGTGTCAAAAGGACACAGAAGCCACCCTGATTATATTCTCACCAGCAATTTAAGCATCAATAAGATAAAAGGACAGTGGATTTAAACCCATCAAGTCTGTTTAGTCTACCAGTTCATGATGATGCTTAATAAAGTAAAAAATGTTCAGTGGTCTTCTTTAAAGGATAATGGGAAGCAAGTCATTAAAAAAAAAAAAAACTAGTTAATAAAGGAAAAGAATCAAGTGCGTATCTTGTCTGTCTTACAAAACACAAAGGCACGATAACTCCATGGTAGATGGGAAGTAGTTCCTTGTGATGGAAGTATTCCATGAGTGAATGAAGTCAAAATGTTAGTCCCTCAGTGTGTCCAACCCTTTGGGACCTCATGGACTGTAGCCCACCAGGCTCCTCTGTCCATGGGATTCTCTAGGCAAGAGTACTGGAGTGGGTAGCTATTTCCTTCTCCAGGGAATCTTCCTGATCCAGGGACTGAACCTGGGCCTCCACATTGCAGGCAGATGCTATACCATCTGAGCCACCAGGGAAGCCCTGAGGGAACACCATCATTCTGAAACTTCTAATGAAAGAGTGAATCGAGGCATTGAGCATAAATGATTGCTAATGCCACAAAAAGAGATGGTCAGACATTACCTATCCACTAATTACACCAACTACCTACCCACCAAGTGCACAACACTATCCATGAAGGAGTCTTGCCAACCCAAACCTATCAAGGCTCAGGATCTAATTAGTGGGACCAACAGGTAAAAGAGAAACCAGTTGAATGACACTATGAACTGCAAGGAGATCAAACCAGTCAATCCTAAAGGAAATCAACCCTAAATATTCATTGGAAGGATTGACACTAAAGCTGAAGCTCCAGCACTTTGGCCACCTGATGCAAAGAGTCAACTCACTGGAAAAGACCGTGATGCTGAGAAAGATTGAAGGCAAAAGGAGAAAGAGGCAGCATAGGATGAGATGGTTGGATAGCATCACCAACTCAATGGACATGAATTTGAGCTAACTCCAGGAGATAGTGAAGGACAGGGGAGTCTTGCATGCTGCAGTCCATGGGATCGAGAAGAATCAGACACAGCTTAGCAACTGAACAACAACAGCAACAAATGTGGAATTAATCAAGAAAATCCAGACTGGGGAGAATCCTAAAGGACAAATAACATGATTCTATCATCAACAACAGCAAACTGTAAGGAAGGAAAAAGAAGACATGGAGGAGGACTCTACAGATTAAGATACATGAAAGACACAGTAGTTTAGATCCCAATTTAAGTAAGTGGTGAGTGCTGAGTGCATAGGCTCTCAGTCTTGTCAGATTTGGGGGGACCCCATGGACTGTAGCTTGCCAGGCTCCTCTGTGCATGGAATTATCCCCAAGCATACTGGAGTGGATTGCCATTTCCTTCTCCAGGGGATCTCCCTGACCCAGGGATCAAACCAATGTCTCCTGTGTCTCCTGCATTGCAGGCAGATTCTTTACCCACTGTGCCATCGGGAATTTAAATAAAGGAAATGTTAAATAAAGGAAGGACTGGAGGAAGGGACAGCAGGACGGGACCAGGGAGTAGGTGGAGAGGGACCAGGAAGGGAAGAGAACATTTGTAGTATCGTGAGAGAAATGTGAACCCTAGCAGGACATTTGATGGTACTAAGGAACTAGTCTTGCTTTCAGGAGTGTGTGTGATAAGTATTGTGATTTCAAAAAATGAGCCCTTGTCTTTTAGAGATAGACAATGAAATGTTTACAGATGAAATGATACAATGTCACAATAACAGAGCGTGAGCTCTCAGGGACAAGAAACACTGGTGCTTAGACCTGAACTTGCACCAGAATTACCTAGAGGTCTGGTTAAAATGCAGATACTGGTCCAGCCCACCCAATCTTGGATGTGGCTCAAGAATTTGCCTTTCCTCAAACAGAACTCTGCTCAATATTATGTGGCAGCCTGGAAGGGAGGGGAGTCTGTGGGAGAATGGATACATGGATATATATGGCTGGGTCCCCATTGCTATTCATCTGAAGCTATCACAATATTTTTAATTGGCTGTATTGTTGTTGATTTAGTCACTAAGTCATGCCTGACTCTTGTACAACCCCTTGGGCTATAGTCTCCAGGTTCCTTTGTCCCTGGCATTTTCCAGGTAAGAATACTGGAGTGGGTTGCCATTTCCTCCTCCAGGGATCTTCCTGACCCAGGGATCAAACCTGAATGTCCTACATTGGCAGGCTGATTCTTTACCAGGGAGCACCCAGAGAGGCCCAAAGGAGCTCTAAGGTCAAACAAACCCAGATTCTAATCCAGGCAATCCATTATCAGCTATCCCTCAATACAAATAAAAAATAAAAAAGAATTTGCCTTTCTAACAAATTCCCAGGTGCTGTTGATACTCTTGGTCTGGGGACCACACTCTGCCAGGAAGCAAGGTTGATCCCAAGCTATTGTTGTGTTTAGGTGGTGGGTATATGAAAGCTCATCATAGTGTTCTCTCAACTTTTGAATACGTCTGAGTTTTCAACAATATACATTAAAAGCAAACTCAAGTGATCCAGAAGGATACACAGAGGGATCAAAGCCTCTGACAACCCATAGCTGTGATGGGAATATCTGTGCTCATAAGCAAATAAGATTTGGCTGCTGGTTTGGGGATTGGAAGGTCCCCATCTCTTCCTGCCCACTTGGGGCTTAGTACCTCAGCTCGGCTGTCAATCCATGTATTCCCCTGTGAGACCCTTCCTAACTCCAGATCTGGAGACATGCCTGTGTGTCTGAGTCCTTCTACTTGCCCCTTTAGATTAACTTATTTCTTTATTCACTCACACTTCAGACATTACTGAGAGTACCTAAGTGTCAGGAACTTTTCTAGCCTCTGAGAATACAGCAGAGAACAGAATAAACAAACCCTCTGCTTTTGTGGAGATGACATTTTAGTTGGGGTTGTAGAGAACAAGTCAAGAAATAAGTGAATAGTTTCAGACAGTGGAAAGTGCTATGAATAAAATTAGAAGATGCCAGATAGTGTTTGAGTGTGTGTGTGTGTGTGCACGTGCGCACGTGCGCATGCATGCTCACACACATGCATGCACACACGGACACATATATTTTTATTTAGGTGATCAGGGAAGACTTCCCCAAGGAGATGACCTCTGAGGTGAGATGAGCATGGTGAGAAGGAGCCAGCCATGCAGAGATCTGGAAATTTTTTTGACAAAGGCAATAGCAAATGCAAAGTCCCTGAGATCAGAAAGAGCTTGGCTTTTTTTTTTTTAATCCAAAGAAGACCAGTTAATCTAGGATGTGGAGAGGACAGGGAGAAATGATGGGCTGAGATGGGAAAGCAGACAAGAGCCAGGATTCATAGACCTTGTAGCCATAGCCCAGTGCTTATAAACAGGCTGCCAGTCATCCCCCAGCCATCAAAAATACCTTCTATCTAGAGAAATAGGGCACGATTTTAACAGGGAAGTGCCCTAGGGATTCTGATCTATAGGAAAGTGTTTTGTGTAAACAGTTGAATAGTGCAATATAGCCAATTTGTTGAACCAGCCTATTAAAAATCCAATAATTTTATTTCAAAATCACTACTTGCTCTCAATGCCTATAATTTCACCCTAAAAACACTATTTACTCAATATAAAATTTGATCTCCTATAATACTGAGCTGGCCAAAAAGTTCATTCATTTTTTCCTGCAACAACCTATGGACAAACTTGAATGAACTTTTTGGCCAGCCTAATATTACCCATCATGCAGATTCCTCTATGACAGGTAATACTATAAGTTACCAGTCATTTCATGCTAACAGAAATGAATTGAGAACTGTGTCCTTGAAAAGATATTTTAAAAGAAGAAAGTATAAAGTTAGTGGACTCAGGAGTACAAGAAAGAGTCTCCAGGAAAGAAGCAAACTGAAAAGGAGAAACTGAAATTGCATCAGAAAAAAATATCTATTTTTTTAAAAATATTTTTTATTTATTGTTTATTTTTGGCTGTGCTGGGTCTTGGTTGCTGCGCAGGCTTTTCTCTGGTTGCAGAGAACAGGGCCTTCTCACTTGGTGGCTTCTCCTATTGCAGAGCGCAGGCGCTAGGGTGTGCGGGCTTGTTTAGGCTCAGTAGCTGTGTCGCATGGGCTTTGCTGTTCCATGGCCTCTGATATCTTTCCGGACCAGGGATCGAACATGTGCCCCCTCCATTGACAAGTGAAACATTTTTACCACCGAGCTACCAGGGAAGCCTCTAAAATACCTATTTTACAATTTGAGGTGAGGCTTTATTTCCTGGAGAGACTAATGTCCTCCTGCCAAGATGTGTCAGAGCAAGGCTCTTTCTCTTAAATAACACGTTTAACCTTTATGTGCGTGCTCAGTCGCTCAGCCGTGTCCGACTCTTTGTGATCCCATGGACTGTAGCCTGCCAAACTCCTCTGTCCATAGGATTTTTCCAGGCAAGAATACTGGAAGGGATTGCCATTTAGTCCTCCAGGGGATCTTCCCAACTCAGGGATCGAGCTGGTGTTCCTCTTGCATCTCCTGCTTTGGCAGATGGATTCTTTACCACTGAGCCACCAGGAAAGCCCCGAGCAGCCTTTGTAGCTCTTCCCTAAACAGAAAGTGTGAAATAATTCACAAAACCCTGTAAGTGAGCAGAGAGCTGGTTATAATGGGTCGTCCCTACTGCCTTGTTGCTCTTTGATCAGCTGTGGACCTGTGCGCTAGACTTAACCTTTGAATTGTAGGCCTTTCTTGTTGCAGAGCACAGATTCCAGGGCACACAGGCTTCAGTAGGTGCAGCACATGGCTTCAATAGTTGGGGTGCATGGGCTTAGCTGCTCTGCCATATGTGAGATCTTCCTGGACCAGAGGTGGAGTTGGTGTGCCCTGCATTGCATGGTGGACCACCAGGGGAGTCCCTGTATTTTGCCTTTGCTCTGGATATTTCTAGTCTGCACCCCCTGCCTGGGGGGCCCTCCTCACCCCTTCTCTGTCTGACAGACTTTTACCTATGTTTGAAGATCAGAAGTCAAGTCCTGCTCCTTGAGGCTCATCTGCCCCAGGTCCCTTCAGCATCCCTTGCTCTTTCTCCAGCGCTCACACCAAGGGCCATCTGCCTGTCCTTTGCCACCGCCACCATTGCTGTGTTGTGTAGGTGTTTGTCTCCATGTCTCATCTTCTCCCCTGGATTTTAAGCCCCTTGAGGATCGTGAATTTTACTTAGTCATCATTTTAGAGGTATCCCATCATTTTTTCCTCAGGGCAACTGGTAGAGCTCTGTACGTAGTCATCACTCAGAAACTGTTAGTTGGATTATCTGTTTTCATAATTTCATACTTCCCACAGTGCCCTAGACAACACAGTAAGTACTGCACACACACACACACACACACACACACACACAGAGTTAAATCAGTCTACATATTTCTATTGGTGAGCTGATTTCATTAATCACATGGACCACAGCCTTGTCTAGCTCAATAAAATCATGAGCCTTGCCATGTAGGGCCACCCAAGATGGATGGATCATGGTGGAGAATTCTGACAAAATGTGGTCCACTGGAGAAGGTAATGGCAAACCACTTCAGTATTCTTGCCTTGAGAATCCCATGAACAGCATGAAAAGGCAAAAAGATAGGACACTGAAAGATGAACTCCCCAGGTGAGTAGGTGCCCAATATGCTACTGGAGATCAGTGGAGAAATACCTCCAGAAAGAATGAAGAGACAGAGCCAAAGCAAAAACAACACCTGTGGATGTGACTGGTGATGGAAGTAAAGTGTCCGATGCTGTAAAGAGCAATATTGCATAGGAACCTAGAATGTTAGGTCCATGAATCAAGGCAAATTGGAAGTGGTCAAACAGGAGATGGAAAGAGTAAACATCAACGTTTTAGGAGTCAGTGAACTGAAATGGACTGGAATGGGCAAATTTAACTCAGATGACCATTATATCTACTACTGTGGGCAGGAATTCCTTAGAAGAAATGGAGTAGCCATCATAGTCAACAAAAGAGTCTGAAATTCAGTACATGGATGCAATCTCAAAAACGACAGAAGGATCTCTGTCCATTTCCAAGGCAAACATTCAATATCACAGTAATCCAAGTCTATGCCCCAACCAGTAACATTGAAGAAGTTGAAGTTGAACAGTTCTATGAAGATCTATAAGACCTGCTAGAACTAACACCCCAAAAAGATGTCCTTTTCATTATAGGGGACTGGGATGCAAACGTAGGAAGTCAGGAGATACCTGGAGTAATAGGCAAATCTGGCCTTGGAGTACAAAACGAAGCAGGTCAAAGGTTAACAGAGTTTTGCCAAGAGAACACACTGGTCATAGTAAACACCCTCTTCCAACAACATAAGAGACATGAACATCGCCAGATGGTCAATACCAAAATCAGATTGATTATATTCTTTGCAGCCAAAGATGGAGAAGCTCTATACAGTCAGCATAAACAAGACTGGGAGCTGACTGTGGCTCAGATCATGAACTCCTTATTGCCAAATCCAGACTTAAATTGAAGAAAGAAATCTACTAGGTCATTCAGGTATGACCCAAATCAAATCCTTATGATTATACAGTGGAAGTGACAAATAGATTCAAGGGATTAGATCTGATAGAGTGCCTGAAGAAATATGGATGGAGGTACGTGACATTGTACAGGACACAGTGATCAAGACCATCCCCAAGAAAAAGAAATGCAAAAAGGCAAAATGATTGTCTGAGGAGGCCTTACAAATAGCTGAGAAAAGAAGAGAAGCTAAAGGCGAAGGAGAAAACAAAAGATATACCCATTTGAAAACAGAGTTCCAAAGAATAGCAAGGAGAGAGATAAGAAAGCCGTCCTCAGTGACCAATGCAAGGAAATAGAGGAAAATAATAGAATGGGAAAGACTAGAGATCTCCTCAAGAAAATTAGTTAGACCAAAGGAACATTTCATGCAAAGATGGGCACAATAAAAGACAGAAATGGTATGAAAAACTAAGCAGACAATATTAAGAAGAGGTGGCAAGAATACACAGAAGAACTATACACAGAAGATCTTCATGACCCAGATAACCATCGGGGTATGATCACTCACCTAGAGCCAGATGTCCTGGAATGCAAAGTCAAGTGGACCTTAGGAAGCATCACTATGAAGAAAGCTAGTGGAAGTGATAGAATTCCAGTTGAACTATTTCAAAGATGAAAAGATGATGATATGCTAAAAGATGATGCTGTGAAAGTGCTGCATTCAATATGCCAGCAAATTTGGAAAGCTCAGCAGTGGCCACAGGACTGGAAAAGATCAGTTTTCATTCCAATCTCAAAGAAAAGCAACGCCAAAGATTGTTCAAACTACCACACAATTGCACTCATCTCACATGCTAGCAAAATAATGCTCAAAATTCTCCAAGCCAGGCTTCAATAGTATGTGAACTATGAATTTCCAGATGTTCAAGCTGGGTGTAGAAAAGGCAGAGGAACCAGAGATCAAATTGCCAACATCCATTGGATCATCGAAAAAGCACGAGAGTTCCAGAAAAACTTCTGCTTTATTGACTATGCCAAAGCCTTTGACTGTGTGGATCACAACAAACTATGGAAAATTCTTAAAGAGATGGGAACACCAGACCACCTGACCTGCCTCCTGAGAAATCTGTATGCAGGTCAAGAAGCTACAGTTAGAACTGTACATGGAACAACAGACTGGTTCCAAATCGGGAAAGGAGTATGTCAAGGCTGTATATTGTCACCCTGCTTATTTAACTTCTATGCAGAGTACATCATGCGAAATGCCAGGCTGGATGAAGCACAAGCTGAAATCAAGACTGCTGGGAGAAATATCAATCACCTCAGATATGCAGATGACACCACCCTTATGGCAGAAAGCAAAGAAGAACTAACAAGCCTCTTGATGAAAGTGGAAGAGGAGAGTGAAAAATTTGGCTTAAGACTCAACTTTCAGAAAACTAAGATTGTGGCATCCGGTCCCATCACTTCATGGCAAATAGATGGGGAAACAATGGAAACAGTGAGAGACTTAATTTTCTTGGGCTCCAAAATCACTGCAGATGGTGACTACAGCCGTGAAATTAAAAGATGCTTGCTCCTTGGAAGGAAAACTATGATCAACTTGACAGCGTATTAAAAAGCAGAGACATTACCTTACCAACAAAGGTCCGTCTAGTCAAAGCTATGGTTTTTCCAGTGGCCATGCATGGATGTGAGAGTTGGACTATAAAGAAGGCTGAGTACTGAAGAATTGATACTTTTGAACTGTGATGTTGGAGAAGACTCTTGAGAGTCCCTTGGTTTGCAAGGGGATCCAACCAGTCAATCCTAAAGGAAATCAGTCCTGAATATTCATTCAAGCTGGGTGTAGAAAAGGCAGAGGAACCAGAGATCAAATTGAAGCTGAAACTCCAATACTTTGGCCACCTGGTGCGAAGAGTTGACTCATTGGAAAAGACCTTGATGCTCGGAGGGATTGGGGGCAGGAGGAGAAGGGGACGACAGAGGATGAGATGGTTGGATGGCATCACTGTCTCGATGGACATGAGTTTGAGCAAGCTCCGGGAGTTGGTGATGGACTGTGAAGCCTGGTATGCTGCAATCCATGGGATTGCAAAGAGTCGGACACGACTGAGCAACTGAACTGAACTGAGCTGAACTGATTAGACTCACTTTCTTTTGCTTTCATTAGACTCACATGTAACCCAAAATGAGGATCAACGAGAAAACTTCTATGCCTTCAGTCTAAAAGGTCACCTTTCTCATCTGCCTGCAAAATGTGGCCACTTTGTCCAGTCTTGGGTTAGAAAGGCACCTATCTGTTACAGATTGTGACCTCTGATAGCCACAGAAGATGCACCTGCACTCTACTGGGCATAGATCCTGCCAGAATGTCAGTTCATTCTACCAGTATTTTTATAACCAATGATAAAATGAAAACAATTTGGTGTTTTTTTTTTTTCCTTTGCTCACTTCTGCTGTGAAGGCTGTTCCCGTTTGGTTTGTTCATACATTAAACAATTACTGCCTTCTCATGCCAGACACTCGGCTAAAGTCTCAAGATATAAAGATGAATTATCCCCAACCCTGCCCTTCAGGGGTTCACAATCAGGAAAAGAGACTGAAAAAGCCATTGGACAAGTTCAAAGTCTCGGGCGAAATCAAGCCCTGAGGTTCTGACAATGACCCACATCAGTGCGTTTGCCTGTTAGACTCTGCCATCTGTCCCTGCATGAGACGTTTGCTGGAACTCCTTCCCACTTTGGGTTTGAATGACCTTGGCGACAGCCTGAAATCCAGAGCTTCGAGGGGTGCTTTTAGAGTTCCCGGTCTGCACTTAATGTGCTTCAAATAGACATTCACAAACCTCTAATTATCTCCTCTTACCAGGCTGCCTAAATGACTGACGCCCAGCTCTCTTAGTCACTCCAAGAATGGATTTCTATTTAGCCCTTGCCCACCCGAGATGCATTAGGGTGCCCAGAACATGTGTGTCCGCTCTGAAGAGGCACAGGGCAATTAACAGAAGCCAAGCAATTTGCAAAATGCCTCAACTTCCTGCTCCTTTCTGAGGCAGAGAAATTGTCACACCTTAACCTCAGCAGGCTCATAGGCAGAATAATTCCCCCACCCACCCCCACCCCAACCAGAGTCTCTGGTGTCAGATGTCCGCCCCCCCACCATGCCCCACCCTGGCTTTTTGCAAACATAAGCACTGGGCTGAAACAACAGCTATGACTCAGTTCCTAGCGAGCTGCTGCCTGAATTGATTTAGTCTGAGTTCAGATTTAGCACATAATCATGTTCAATTTGCTCCACTGCACTGCCTAGAGATAAAAGGCTGGGGGAAAAAAAATAGCTCCAGCTTGTGTCAGTCCTTGTGGTGATGTCATCGCCATCAGAGAGCCGGCCGCTCTTACTCTGCCGAGCTGCCTGAGCCGCGGCGGGCTGCGTGTGCGCGCAGCCGAGTGGTCCAGGTGCCCGGCTCGGCCATCCCCAGGGCGCCGGCCCCGGCACCAGCTACCTGGAAGGTTCTTCCCAGCCCGCAGGACTCCGAGGCTGCCTAACTCTTTCTTGTCAATTCCGGAGGGGGAATGCCAGCCCCTAGCATGGACTGTGATGTTTCCACTCTGGTTGCCTGCGTGGTGGATGTGGAGGTCTTTACCAACCAGGAGGTTAAGGTATGCACCTGCAATCTCTATTTCATTGTTGCTGTTTGCCGAAGCTGCCAGCAGCCTTGTTAGCTAAAGGGAACAGGACTTTGATTCGTAGTTTTCAGCTCAGGATCTGCGCTAGAAATGCATGGGGTGAGTGCCTGGCTCTGTTAATTAGAATAAGTTAGAAGAGAGACCAGCGCATTCATTTTGCATGTGATAAGGTTGGAAAAATCATTGTCTGTGTATTCTTGCCTTTCCTATTAGGCGATCCCCAGTCAATCCTTTTCACAGTAGACATGTTTTCATAGTCTCCGTGTCAATAAGAATTTGCTAGTGCTTAGTGTTTTGAGGGGTTTTAAATCAATGACTCAATGAAGAAAGCGCATATAATAATCATCGTACCCAGGACACCCCAATCACGGGACCTTAACCCCTTCATGAAATGTCCCTTACTAGGCCATGGTGTGCAAATTGAACAAAAGCTCTTCTAAAGACAGCAGTTTCAATTCCCAGCTCTCAGAAAATCAAAGTTGGAAAAGAGCTGTCTAAATTTCCTTTGTCAGGCAGAAGCAGCAAGTCATTTCCCCTGAACAGTTTTCCATAAAGAAAGTTCAGGCATAAATAAATTTTGCATCTCGAGATGTAGTATCCCAGGGCGCTGGTCCTCACTGAGTGTCTGCAGCAATTGTTTGATTGTAGTGGGTGATTGTCTCCTGATGACACGCATTCTCTTTCCGTTTGCCCCTTTGGTTTGTGTTCTGAAAAAGGTGCCATGCTTGCGGAATGGCAATTTCGATTTCTTCTCTCACACTGAAAATAAGATCTAGCAGAAGCTTCTTATTTAAGCAGTTCACACACACAACCAAAGGGCAGTTGCTCATTGTGTGACAGGAGGAAGGAAAGGGGAGTCACACCGCAGGATCGTCTCCCACCCTCCCCTTAGTCTTGACTTAAAGGAAGACCCGGAATGCTTTGTTTTGGGGTGTGCAAGATGACGCCCTGGTGCTTCCCAGGTGGGACTGTGTGTGTCCACTAGCATGACGCATGGCCCTGTCATTCAAGATTGCGGTTTTGAACACTCTTTTGAACTGGACTCAAGAAGCTGGTTTGTTGTTTCTGCATATGTTAAATGTGTGGCCCTGTGTTTACCAATTCTTACGGCAGTGCATTAAGTGTCCACCACCTGTCATACTGAGGTTCAGAAAATTAGAATGGAATGGTTGGGTGCTGCCTACAGCTGCGTCCACAGTGGAAATAGGCGTGTAGAGACAGTCCTGCTGGTCACACCTGCTGTATACACTCCAGAAGGGAGCAGTTCGCAAAGCCCCTCCAGTTTAAAAGCTGTTTAAAGTCCATGGGTAACTGGGTAAAAGCCGTCTCTGCACACCAGCTGGAATAGAATTGTGCGTACCTAAAGTAAAACTTTACAATGCCCTTCTATTCTTAACAGTTCGCGTTTAATTACATGCTTGTCCTGTGAAAATCTAGACTTTTTTGGTCCACGAAATAATGGTGAGAAAATATTTCTCAGGGAACTGCTGTCTGCCAGGCACTGTGTTCATACAGAAAGGAGTTTAAAATACGCTTATATGACGTAGGTATTTGTAATATAGACATAGAAAGAACCATTTGCCCAATATTTATCTTTTTAAATCATTATTCCATATTTTATTTTTTATTGAAATATAGTTGATTTGCAATGTTTCTGGTGTGCAGCAAACTGATTCAGTTACATGTTTATATATATGTGTGTGTTAGTCACTTAGTCATGTCCAATTTTTTGCAACCCCATGGACTGTAACCTGCCAGGCTCCTCTGTCCATGGAATTCTCCAGGCAAGAATACTGGAGTGGGTAGTCATTCCCTTCTCCAGAAGATCTTCTGGACCCAGGGATTGAACCCAGGTCTCCTGCATTGCAGGCAGATTCTTCACCATCTGAGCCCCTATGGAAGCCTATATACATATACATATATATATATATGTTTTTTCAGATTCTTTTTGATTATAAATTATTATAAGATGTTAAATACAATTCCCTGTGCTATATACTAAGTTCTTGCTATTTATCTATTTTATATATAGGAGTGGGTCTATTAATTCTGAACTTCTAATTTGTACTCCCATCCCCTTTCCTCTCTGGTAACAATAAGTTTGTTTTCTATGTCTGTGAGTCTATTTCTGTTTTGTAAATAAGTTCATTTGTATCATTTTTTAAAGATTCTACATATGAGTGATATCATATGGTGTTTGTCTTTCTCTGTCTGACTTACTTCACTTAGTATGATTATCCCTAGTTCCATCCATATTGTTGCAGACATGCTCAATATTTCTTAAAGGCGGAGTATTTTGTGGAATTCAGGGGACACAAAATTCTTACAGCTGGTTGTACTCGAGTGGTTGGGATGGAGCCACAGAGCAAGTGGTACTTGAAGATGGGTAGATTTTGATACAGGAAGAGGGAGGGCACGGAGACGGGAAGGCATCTCATTTGCAGTCAGGTGAGTCAATGCATTTAACTGCAGTAGGATCTCTGTGAGAGACGGAAGGGAAACAGGGGGAGGAGCGGTGGGATGATGAAGCCTCTCACATTTTCCATAAGATGATGAAGCCTTCACACTTTCCATAAGAAATGTGTGGGGTTTTCTGAGAAGACTCCCACCAGAAAGATGCATTATATGTCCTTCCTGCTAAATATTGGTAACTTGGAATCGCCATGGATTTGTTTCTTTGGAACAAGGTTCTGAATCCTCTGTGCCTTAGTTTTCTTATCTGTGACATGGGGATGATCGCCATTCCTACCTCTTTGGCTTGATGGGAGGATTAAAGAAAATTATACATATAAAACAGTTAACATAGTGCCTGACATATTTCATGTTCAATACATGTTAGCTGTTGCCATCATAGTCATGATCATCTGTTCAGACATTCTCTAAAGGTAGTAAGTTACTTCTGACAGTTTACTGGAATGTCGTATCTCCAGCCGAGTTTACAATGACAGTCCAGGATACAGAATGCCTTTTCCTTCCCATCCTCCCAAACACACACATACACACATACACACACACACACACACACACACACACACACACACACACACACAGCCTGGTAACTTAGCCATTTAATCATTTGAAATGAGACAGTAATCAAGCAAAATTAAGACAGGCCAAAGAGGTTGGTTGAGAAAACCTATATGTTTCTTGTTCAAAAGTGAGCATGGCTTAGTGGCATGAAGAGAGGTTCAGATGTCAAATTCTAGTACCAAAATTTCACCAAAGGTAAACTTCATTAATCATCTCTTCCAGATTCACAGTGGAGCCGGAAGTTTCTTTCTTCTAAACCTCTAATATTCCTTGTCAGAGAAAGGGGAGGCACCCTAGGTGAGGGTTTGTCTCACCTACCGGCATCCAGCTTGCTTGATCTTAGGCTTTTCTGCCTTTTGCAGACCCTCCCTTTCTACCTGGAACCCCCGTGGAAAAGAAACCACACCAGGGTTATGCAATCAAGCAGCCTCTCTTCGCAAATGCAGTGATTTATTTGAGGGGGCAGAGGCAAACGCAAATGCAGTGACTTACAGCAATTCAGGAAACCTTATCTTCCATGGGGGAATCTCAGCTGGTTGCACTGGGGGCCCTGAAGGCTCCCATCTCCTAAATTTTTTGCCTAAGCTGCTGGGGGCAGTAATACCAAACAGATGAGGAAATAAGGCAAATGCACCCCCATATTTGTCTTTCTCCAGAAATCCCACTGGTAATGTTGGGAACTTAGCTGTCTGATGGCAAAAGGCTGCTCAGAAAGATAAAGAAACTCAAAACTCTCAATAGGAGGAAAATGACATGGTGAGCAGTAGAGTTTGCTTGTGTATGCTGTGTGTGTGTGTCTTTGTGTGGGTCTGTGTGTGCATGCCTGCCTGTGTGTCTGTATGTATGTTTACATGTGTGTCTGTGTGTCTCTGTGTGTGTGTCTGCCTGTGTGTGTCTGTGTGTGTCTCTGGGGTCTGTGTGTTTGTATCGATGTGTGTCTGTATATGTCTGTGTTTGTGTCTGTGTGTGTGTTTGTGTGTGTCTGTGAGTATCTGTTAGTTCATGTATCTGTGTGTGTGTGTCTGTGTGTACGCAGGTGAGCAGGGTTGATTTTCTTGAGTGTTCTCATATTCTGAAAATAGTCCTCCCTACCCTCACCCTTCAACAAGGAGCCAAACTCGGGGAAATGAAAGATCCAAGATGGGTAATGAAATTTTTGTTTCACTTTAGTCCAATGGTTCTTCAATCTGATTACACATTGGTATCCCCTTGGAGAGCTTTTAAAATATTGACAAGGATCAGGTCCCACGCCCAGGATTTCTAACTTGGCTGGTCGGAATGAAGCTGGACATAGATGATCATCTGTAAAGTCAGCATCTTGTGTGTTCTAGACACAGGTAGGTACAGGCAAAGTCAGTCCAATATCATCTAGAATAACCTCTGCTTAAACACCTTGATCCATTCCCCTAAGCAAAGCCTTGATGGATGCAGTTTCAGAAGCACCATTTCTGATGGCTTAGAGACTTTACCTGTACCTACTGCCCCCTCCCTGCAGTGAGAGCTTCCCACAGAGAAAGAGGGTGGATGCCTCCTCTCTGGGCTGGAGGGCTCCTAATTCAAGTCCAGGGGTCCAGTCCTGACTCCACAGGCATCCATACAGGAAACAGGGGCTGATGAAACTTCTTTCTGTTTCTTAGGACAGGCAGGAAACATGGCAGGTCTTATAAGAAGATCAGAAGTTTCAAAGACCCCTGGAGCTGGAGATTTAGATGCAAACTATTTATACTAGACAAGAAACAAGGTCCTACAGTATAGCACAGGGAATGATATCCAATCTCCTGGAATAAACCATAAAGAAAAGAAGAGTTAAAAAGGGACTTCTCTGGTGGTTCAGATGTTAGGACTTTGCGCTTCCATGCAGGGGGCACAGGTTTGATCCCTGGTCCGGGGTCTGGAATCCCACATGCCCTGTGGTGAAGAAACTCAGTAACTAAATAATATTTCTTGCACCATTAAAAAAAAAAAGAAAAGAAAAAATAATACAAAAATCCATGGTGAATAAAATATAAAAGTTTAAAAAGAAGAATATATATACATATATATATATATATATATATATATATAGGTATGTATAACTGAGTCACTGTTGTACAACAGAGATGGGCATAACATTGTAAATCGGCTACACTTCAATAAAAAAATAAAAAACGTATGTTTAGTGCACCTAACTCCTGACCAGGCAATACTGTAAGTACTGGGAGATGGACAAGACAACCATTCCAGCCCTCAGAGAGTGCACATTCTAACCCAGGAGGCAGACAGCAAACTAGTAAACAAATAAATGTATACTATAATTTCCTAGGGGGCACTAGTGGTCAAGAAGCCGCCTGCCAATGCTGGTAGATAGAAGAGACGCGGGTTCGATCCTGGTGTTGGGAAGATCCCCTGCAGGAGGGCATGGCAACCCACTCCAGTATTCTTGCCTGGAGAATCCCGTGGACAGAGGAGCCTGTCGGTCTATAGTCCATGGTGTTGCAGAGTCGGACACAACTGAAGCAACTTAGCATACAGCACGCATGTAATTTCAGGCAGTGATGAGGGTTTTGAAGAAAGATGGAGCAGAGTGAGGAGGTGAATTGCTGGAAGGGAGTTTGCACTGGAGGCCCTTCAAGTCCCTATTTCCGAAACTTTGCCAGGACTGCTAGATCAATAGTCCCCCAAAGAGGAGGAAATCAGGCAAATGCGTCTCACCATATTTCTCTCTCCAAAAATTCCATTGACCACTTTTGAATGGGTGGCCAGTAGAAGCATTTCTGGCAAGGTGGCAGTTTCTTAAATGTCATTATTCTAGTGTCATTCAGGAATCTGAAATGAGTGAAAGGGCCATGTGTCGATCTGAGGGAAAAGCATGCCAGTAGTGGGACCAGTAGAGGCAAAGAGAGGCTACGTTATCTGATGTGTTCCTACCCAGGCCTCCCTTTAACCTGTGTCCATCATTCATTCATTCAGGGACCCACTGAGGCTATCAAGGTCTCATACCATGATTTTTAGCTTGTTCACACTGCTCCTTTTTGAAATTGTGCTCATGTTATGTTTTAAGCCTGGTGGTTCTCTTGGAAGAGGGGGAGATAGAAGCAGAAATTTGTTCTCAGAGTAATAATTCTTCATACACTTGAAATCCTAGGATTGCTGTAGGACGTTTCCTTCCCATCTAAAAGTCCAGGACCTTTCCAAGGTGACTCAAAAGTCCTACTTTCTCTCCTCTGCTTTTGAGAATCTCCCTGTATCCTTCCAATCCATGCAACCTCGAACAAGTCTCTTAACCTTTCTGGACACACAGGAATGATGCTGAGAAAAATGCCTGATGCTTTTTGAATTTCATTTACTTTTTTCACACGAAAGTATATGACTGACTCATAGTCTGTGTCATGCTGTTGTGTGAGTTATGAAAAGAAAAAGCCAGCACATCTTGGCCACTTAGTACATTGAAATCCATTTGTCATTTGAACCAGTGAAAATTGCATGACTCGTTTTGTTTGGCAGGATGCACAGGAAGAGAATGATGGAGCAGAGTTGGTATGATACACTTTGCCCTCTGCTTTGGGAGGAGACAAGTGATACATATGAAAATGTGGGTATTGGGGGCTATCGCAGGATTCATCTGGAAGAGAAGCTTGTGGGTATTTGTTAGGAGAGCTTGCTCATCAAGCTTCACACCTGTTTCTTATGCTTTGCAAATGCAGTGCTGGGCAGAGGACCTGGCTGCAGGCAACCTTTTTGGTTCTGTAGAGCTCTAAAGCTCTCTCAGAATCTTCAAAACCCATGGTGTTCACGCAGCAGCTTAGAAGAATTTTGAGTTGTGTACGATTTCATTCTCAAACACTGAAACCCTCTGGAGATACATGTGGTAAATTTTAGGAACCAAATGTTAAGTTGACAGAGACTGTCATTGCTCAATGGCTGGAATTTTATATTTTTAATTGGAGTGTGATTGCTTTGCGATGTTGTGTCTCCTGTACGACAGTGTGACTTAGTTATCTGTATGCATATATTGTGCTCCCCTGTGAGCCTCCCTTGCACACCACTTCCCCCCAGAATTTTAGATAATATTTATTTCACATTACATCTCCAGACCATCTTTAATTTCTGAAAACCAAAAGGGAATGTGTAGGGAGGATGCAGTGTGGAGGAGGGGATGGCTTTCTCATAGCAGATTCTGACCCTCACAACAAAAGCATGTTTGTCCTCTGATAACAAAAAGGACTAGAACTGAGGCCATTTTGGAAATACATGTATTGATGTAAAACTGAATGTTAGACAGTAACCCTAAAAATTACCTGAAACTTAGCATGTTTAAATGTGTACTGTTGAATATTATCTCACCTCTCAAGAAAGTAGCAAACACCTTTCAGAGTGGGAAGAAGGGATTTTGTACAAGTGACAGATGCTGCCTGAGAAGGTTAGCAGGCAGATTTCGCAGCCACCTGTCACATCAGGGAAAGGCAGGGAACAGTATTCAACTAATGACATGGCAAAGCGGAAAACCAACTGATAACGTGCCTCTCTGTTTAGAGTCTTTTAACTGTGGGAAAGTAATTCAGACCTTGACAGTTGCTACCTCTGAGTGTCAGATTTATTCAAAGCAATAACAAGAAAACACTGGCTTCATTAATGTTATTCTCCTAAAGAAGCAGATTTTAATATAAAACTCCGTGAGTACCCTTTGCAACCTTAGTGATTCTGAATACAGCTATCAACAATTTATAATAGCCTGTTTTAGTTCTTTCTGATGAAACTTAAAATTGACAAATAGGAAAGAAAATGATGCCTGAAACATTTATTATCACTGGGTATGCTTAGGTTGTAAGCTGAAATGGCATCACAGCTTTGCGGTGAATAACCCGGCTTTCCAGGGAGGTCATAAACCCTCTAGACCACGCCTGGCCTAGAATTTCTTTATGTAGTGGGAAAACTTCTTTATGTAAAGGGATTGTATTCCTTCCAAGCTCTAAATCTCAGCTCATTCCAAGGTACTAGTTCAAAAAAGATTGAGAGATAATTTAATGAGGACTTCAAACAGGGAAAAAGAAGTTGTGAACTCTCCATTCTGTCTAGAATGGAGAATTTATCTTAAAACTGTTTGAGAAAAAAATATCCACCAAGTTAAGACCTGCCCTAGAAAATACTCACTGGATGTGACTTTGTATTCCTCTTTTGGGTAAATGTATCTCTAGGGGGGGAAATATACACCTGTACATACACACGTGTACACACACTCATGAAAATGTTTTGCATGTGTGTGTGTATGTGCATGCTCAGTTGCTTCGGTTGTGTCTGACTCTTTGTGACCCCCATGGACTATAGTCCACCAGGCTCCTCTGTTTTGGGGTTCTTCAGGCAAGAATACTGCAGTGGGTTGCTATGCCCTTCTCCAAGGGATCTTTCCAACCCAGGGATCGGACCCGTGTCTCTTACATCTGCTGCATTGGCAGGAGGGTTCTTTACCACTCGTGCCAGCTGGGAAGTCCCACTACATGTGTATACTATATATCGATATATATATTTTCCTTAACCATGGAAGCTTTCTTTCTCTTCTTCTCTGGCCTGTCTAACCAGTTATTGGAAACTGTGAGCTCCTAACCATGTCAGGGACTTGAGAACCCAGAGAAGGTTCCTGGTCAAAAGTTGAACAGAAGTCTCAACAATTGCTAAACAATTACCCCAAGGTGTGGAGTGCGATTAGGGTGGGGACAGGAAAAAAGTAATGACCTTTTCATTTTATTGTTATATACCAAAGAAATGTTTACATTCTTACAGTCCAGAAACACAATTACTCTCCAGAATCTAATATACAAGTTGTAAACTATGAATTTTTAAAAAATCTTTGCATAAAGATCTCTACCCTTCACTTCCAGAAAGATAACTTTAACAAATTTATCCTTCTCTGTTATACTGGACTTTCATTCCCCCTCCAAATAACATCTTTACTAATATTCTACTTGTCCCAACAATAAGATAGCTTGCTATTTAGTTGTAACATATTTTTCCTGCATCTCTAGTGGTTCTAAAGTAATATGTGAGCAGTCTTTAAGTAGTACCCCAAAGATTTGATGGGCAGGGGAAAATTTACTAAGTTAAGCATTAAACCATCCCACGTGATGGCAATGTAACCCCCCAGAGACAGTAGTTTTCATGGTTCAGTATTTTATGTTGTCAAGATAAGCAATTTTAAAAACTCTAACAACTCTTCTCCTTCACTAAATACTTCTGAGTACATGGCACATATTAGGATACTCCTTAGTATCCCCATAATAGTATGAGGTATGCATTTTTCTGTTTTAAACAGGTCTCTGGACAGAGAAGTTAAATTTTTGCATAAGATCACACAGCTGTTAGGATCTGCCCAAGGGGCTCAGTGGTAAAGAACCCACCTGCCAAAGCAGGAGACGCAGGTTCGATCCCTGGTTCAGGAAGATCCCCTGGAGAAGGAAATGGCAACTCACTCCAGTATTCTTGCCTGGAGAATCCCATGAACAGAGGAGCCTGGCGGGCTAAAGTCCATCGGGTCACTACGCATAGGATACGACTTAGTAATTAAACAGCAACAACAGCAGTTATTAATTGGTAGAACTGGGTCTTGAACTGTGGTTTGCTTCATTCTTTCTCCTGCCAAAATATCTGTAAGGATTAACAAGCCATTCATTGATTATTGGGGGGGGGGGGGGAGGAAAGATGGACATGTTAGAGGATAAGACTTTGAAGTCATAGATAGTATTGCCTCTAGTGTTCAAAATACTGTTTTTGTCTTCTATTACTCATCTGAATTGGGAGTACCACTTTACATAAATCAGTAGTGGACATCACTTACTTTTCTCAATAAATCTAACACAGTGGCAGTTCGAGGCATAGCCTGTGTTTTGGATTTCATTTGAAAATCTGTTTCAAAAACTAATAATGCCATCTAGTTGGGAGGAAAAAGTGCTGGAAAATCCAGGGGCTCACCAATAGATGGATAATAACTGATATGACAGCTCCGCCACCTCTTTCTAGATGTCAGTGAACACTTTCCAGGACTGGGTGAAGGGTGATCTCTGAAGAATTGTAGAACAGCAGTGGTGAAAGTTTTGATTGCAATGATATTATTTTATTTTTAGACAAGGCTTTCAAATTATTACAACGCTCAGCTTTCTCACTGGAGACCTCCAAGGTTAAACAAGATCGCATGATTCGTCAAGGGAATTTTGGACTAGGGTTTAGTGCACAATACTAAACAAGATCTCTTGGTATATAATTATAGCCTGCATCAATAGTACAGCTCAGAGAATTGATTTCTTCTTATGTGACTTCACTGTCCCTTTAGGTATTGACTAAGAAAAACCACCTCAGGCCACCTTACTGGAACAGGGTGCGTAAGCAATGAGCCAACTTAAAAATAGCAACAGCGTATTGAGCACTTACTATTTATCAGGCCTGGACAAAGTGCTTTGATTCATTCATTCATCAACTATGTAGTGAGTGCCTTCTATATTCAAAACCTCACAGGAGGCTCTGGAGGTATAGAGGGTAACAGTCTTGTTGGATGCAAAAGCCTGTGCTCTGTCGTTATGCAGTGTTGGCCTTTATTCCACACAGTTTCATTTTTCCCAGACAGGATGATGCTGTTTTGACTTATAGAGAGGCCTCCTTTGCTAATGGAGAGCACACAAGAAGGAAGCAAGCCCAGTCTCCAAGTCAGACGTCCTGGTTGGAATTCTCTATTTGGTCCCTTGGCTGCTTACTGTGTAGCCCTGAGCAGAGAGCCTTACCGCTCCATGCCTCAGTTTCCTCAATTTTCAAAGGAAGAAAGCAGTGCTTACCTCATAGGTTGGCAGGGAGGATTAAGGCCATTTGAATATACAAAACACTTAACACGGGATCTAGCAGACAGCACGTGTACTGGTAATGATGTCAGCCTTTATCATCATCATCTTCATCTTCGTTAGTAGTTGTAAACTTCTTATACAGAGTTTTGAGTTTTCTTCCCGAGACACTTCTCCCTAACTGGCCCTACTACAGCAAACTCTTTCCTGCAGTTTTCAGCTTTGCCCAGAGGAAGCAGTGCCCTGTCTCAGCCTCATACTGAGGTCCCAGAGCCACAGTGGGAAGCAGCTGGTTCAGCAGGGGCGTAAGGACTCACAGACCCACACAGTTAGCCTGGATTTCCAGACTCAAGGCCAGTTTTAACAAGCGTTCTGAAAGCAGTGTCTGTGGTGGAATGCAGAGGCTTTAAGGCAAGATGCCTATCAAGAAAAAGAGAAGCTGAGCTCAGAACCCATTTCTTCAAGTCACATTTAAACACCTCTCTTTGAGCTGTTTTACGCTCAGTCGTGTTTGACTCTCTGTAACCCGAAGGACTGTACCCACCAGGCTCCTCTTGTCCCTGGAATTTTCCAGGCAAGAATACTGGAGTTGATTGCCATTTCCTACTCCAGGGGATCTTCCTGACCCAGGTATCAAACCTACATCTCCTGCATTGACAAATGGATTCTTTACTACTGTGCCACCTTCAAATGGGATGGTAGACTAGCTTCATCATAGCTATGCTAAACTACAATTGAAATACTTCCAATGCTGACTTTTACTTCCCATTTCTACTTTAAAACTGTGGTGATAGGTGGAAATTTCATTAATTAACCAAGCTAAGCTCAATTTCTCTTTTGCTTAATAGGCCTTTTGCCCTAGAAACTCTGCATTCTGCCATGTACCCCTACCTCTGACTGCTTATTATCTTGTATCATAGAACTAGTAAACAGTTCCGTGATACTTCAACGAAAATAATAAGTAAGCTACAAGCCCTCCTATTCATTGCCTGGATGAAGAAGCACTAGATCTGAATTATTAATGAAATGAATAGTAGATGATCTATTTTATATTCTTACTTTGTAGGAAAGTGTTCTACACTTTGCAGTGCTCAGCAAAATAATATTCTATATTTAAGTAACACTTAGCATATGATTAACCACAGTCAACATTTATGTAAACCTCAGCAGACTTGAACCCTCTTTCAATGAATGCATTTTCATGCCACGCTTCTCTTTTTTTATTATTTTTAAACTATTTTTTGATGCCACCCTTCTGATTAGGTGGGAAATATTATTCTTTCAATGAGCAGTTCAGGTTAAAAGTGTTCTCCAAACTATGTGCTCAATCTATAGATGCAAATTTGCTCTATGTTAATTCACATTCCTTTGTTATCAATTTATTTTACTGCAAGATAGTTGATTTGCAGTATTGTATTAATTTCTGCTACATTGTGAAGTAATTCAGTCATCCATATATGCATTCTTTTTCATCTTCTTTTCCGTCATGGCCGTTCACAGAACACTGAATACAGTTCCCCGTGCTATACAGTAGGACCTTGTTATTTATCCATTCTATATGTAATAGTTTGCTTCCACCAACCCCAAACCTCCAGTCCATCCCTCCCCTACTGTCCTCCCCCTCAGCAACCCCAAGTCTTGTTCTCTATGTCTGTGAGTCTGTTTCTGATTCTTAGATTCATTCATTTCTGTCATATTTTATATTCCACATATAGTTACTTCACATTCTCATTTCATATTTCTTGGAGGCAGAACCAAGAAGCAACTTGGTGCAATGGTATAGTGGAAAGTGGCTTGGTCTTTGGAGACAGAAGAACCTGAGTTCATGCTGTCTCTTATTTATGACTTTCTTGCATCTTAAAAAAAAAGATACAGGTTTAGGTTAAGGGCTAATAAATTATTGCTGATGCCTATGTTTAGTATGAGTGAGACATCTCATCCATTCATTTAACGTTTAACAAATACGGTGGAGTGCTTGGTAGGTAGTAGGCACTGCTTCAGTACTGTAAGTTCGGGGGCGGAGGCGTGCCTCCTGCCGTTGAGGAGTTCACAGCTGATGGAGGAGAAGGTAAGAAATAGACACATAGAACTCAGAAAAGGCTCTGGTTTGAGTAAGCCCAGTACACTGTGGAAACCTCTAGGAGGGAGGTCTGGATTGAAATGGAAAGGTTTCCGCAAGGAGGTAATTCTTGAGTTACACCTTTAAAGATTAGGTAGGTGTTCAAAGGTGAAGAAAAGATGGACATAGGAGAGGGGCTCCTTGCAAAAGAGAGGAGCCCCCACCAAAGCAGAAATATCAGGAGAGTGGTGACTCCTAGGAAGCAGAGCCCTGGGTGGGGGCTGGATTATACAGATGCCGGGCCCATGTTGTGAAGGAATTTGGATTGTATGCTCAAGATCAATCCAATGGGCCATGGGAACCATCTTAAACACGAGCACAATTCTCCACCTGGTCTGACACAAGATCCTTGCTTGTTGAGGTGTGACTGTGGCTGCACCAAGGCTGATGCTGCAGAGACTGACATGGAGAAGGGTCCTGCCAGCCAGAGAGAATGAGAATCTGCAGAGTCGGAGCATCCTTGAATTCTGTTACTTATCTTTTGTTATTCCCCTGTCTTGTCTTTTTAAGGAGGAAAGAGGTCAAAGACAAAAGCAACTGCTTGAGGATGTCATTAGGTTGCCATTCAACAAGCCTGGGAGGGGAAGGGCAGATGTTAGTGCTACACCCAGGATATTCAGGGATGCATTCAATTCAGCAGGCATGTATTGATTGTCTTCTAGGGCTGGGGGTCAAAAATCAGGAATCCCAACCCTGGTCCTTGTCCTGCGAATCATTTGATCTGTGGGCAAGGGAAGCTGATTGAGAATGACAGGCAAATGTCTTATTCAAGTATGCCCTGTTGCCTCTTCACATTTCTAACAACTTGGAAATAGAAATGCGGTGATGTTAAACATTGGACCTAGGCTATTCTGGGTTCTTCCTGAGAACAAATACCCATGCAGGAAAAAAAAAAAAAAAAAAAGCCTTCTATATAATTGCTAAAATGTGTTCCTAGGGGATAATCCCCAAGTTTGGCAAATACAAATCAAAGGGAAAGAAGAGTTTAGAATCACCTAGTGGTCCAGTGGTTAGGACTCTGTGCTTTCACTGCCAAGGGCCCAGGTTCAATTCCTGGTCAGGGAACTAAGATCCCAAAAGCTGTGCAGTGCTGCAAAAAAAAAAAAAGAGAGAGAGAGAGAGAGAGAGAATTTTGATGCCATCTCCTTTTAGTTGACTGTTGCCATCATGCTAGTCGTCTTGCACCAGTACAAGTCTATATTTAGTAGATGCTGAATAAAAATTAGATGAGAGAATGCAGTAATGGTGCCTTATTTTGTTGCTGGCCTTGTTTTAGGCAGCAAAATGGAGGAAGGAGGAAGGAACCTCTCTGCCTGTCAGGAAAGAATTTGCAGGTATCATTTCCTCTCAGATTCAGCCGAACAAAACCTGGGTATGTGGACACAACTGGATGAAATAGAGGCTGAGAATACCATGGTGATCCAGGTGGCCCTGTGCCCAGTTAAAAATCAGAATAAGCAAAGGAGAAAGGTGGATATGGAGGGACACGTAGCAATTTCTAGTGCAAGTGACGCATGGACGCTTTAAATAAATGACTTGAGAGCTCAAGTGGCAGGATTCACCTATATTGAATGACAGTCCAGAAAGAGGCCATGATCCTCAAAACAGTCTTTGGAGAAGTTTGTCGAGTTCCATGAAAGAGTGAAGCTTTGATCTGGGGTTTGACGGGCATGGCAGGTACCAGTAGGCTCTCACCGACATGGCTGCTCCCTCCTAGGTCCGCTGGTGAGGTTGGCCCCTGCAGGCAGCCTCTCCCATCCTGTCTCCACGACTTGGCACTTGCCCTTCTTCCATGCTGACGGAACATCCCACACACCTCCCTGCTTTATGTATGGCTGCTCTCCACTTGAATTGTTCCGTCTGTTTTCAGAGAGGTCTTTATCAACAGATGGCACGGCCATCTCTAATGAGATCCAGTGTATCGTTCAGATCCTGTGCAGTCACTGGGTAGGGCTGGCATTATGTTGAATAAGCTAGCAAGCTTCTGCCCCTGTCGGTACTAACGCATCTCCAGCCTTCCTCTGCCCTTCATAGATGCAACGGAGTCTGTGGTGCAGCCATGGCTTTGGGGAAACAGGAGTTCGGAACCATGAGGCAGAAGACCTGGGTGTAGGTCCTCGGGGCACTCAAGAAATGTATTCTCTCTGGCCAACCACTGGAATGAAAGATCCCTAGATGACCAGTGGGCATCATGCAGAGGGGAGACCAGCCTAGGCTGAACCTCTAACCCTGGCAGTTAATTCATTTTGCAGTTGTGGAAAGTTTTCTTTATCTCTGAGTCATGGTTTTCTCATCTGTAGGGTAGATATAGTAATACTACTTCTCAGGCTTTTGGAAATGGAATAAGAATGTACTTAAAGAATGAAGGCACTCAATAAATGGCTATTTTCTTTCATCTGTAAACACTGATAATAAAAATACCTTAAATTCGACTGAGTCCAATAGTGAGATTTAGCTTTATTAAAAGTACAGTAAAAAAAAAAAAAATACAGTGATTCTGCTGTATTGAAGATCACATTATTTGATCCATCTACAAAATTATGTCATTTTTCTGAAATCCAAACAATTTTCTGAGTACAGGGCATATCCATTGTAGTTAAAAAAAAAAAAAAAAAAGAAAAGAAAAAAAGAAAGAAAGAAAGGGGAAAAAAAGCCAAGTCTTTCAAGGCTGCAAGGAAAAAAAAAGATAACTCAGGTCAAATTCTCCCATGAGGTCACTAATATTAATGATATCAATTGCTTCCTTTTGTTCAATACTGTGACAAAAGAAAAAATTGTTAAGAGCAGCTGTTATTTGCCAGTACTGAGAAGAGAGAAGCAGGCAGAGATCATGTGTTAAATCAGCTAAGAGATGTCTTTGGAGGAACTTTCAATTAGTCTTTATTCTTTTTTTTTTTTTTTAACAATTTTGGAAAATAAACTGTGTTGGACCAGAACAGTATGTGCCCCCCCATTCAATGCTCCTTCTAATTTGTGTTATAGAATAGAAGCTCTGAGCACAAACATTTTATAATGACTTCCAGATGATGTTCTGGCCCCAGATTCTTTCTTGTGGATACAAGGGAAATAAACTCAAAAAGTACTTTAAGCTCTTAAATTCTGAATGAGCACAATATAATCAACCCTGAATGCTTCAACTTTCCCTTGAACCTTCTGCTTGATCCACCTACACAGTTATTCCAAGAAATTATCATCATTACCCAGGCTTGGAATCTGGAAATATCTTTACTCATCAGCCCCTTTTATAGACCTCCCATGAAAGCAAAAGCAGATCTTTCAACTCTTTTTCTACTTAATCCAAGTTCAAGGCTATTTGTAAGTACCTAATCTGAATGGCACACCACATAATCTCCAAAGGATAGAAAAAACTCAAAACCCTACAGTCTAGCAGGACTGACTAGTCTAAATGCCAAGAGAAAGGTGCAAATTTAGTAACATGGGGCTTCCAGGAAGAATGATTATACTGGGCTAGCTTCATCAGGGCTAGCTTCATCTAAAACATAAGGTTTTAATATCACAAGTTGCAAAATGGCCACCTGAGGATAAAAACCATCCTCAGATGGGTTTTATTTGTTCTGTACAGTATTGTTTTGATAAACTGAATTCCTTGTTGCTTAGCCTTTAAAGTTTGGGGAGGTTTCATATTTAAAGTCTATATCCTTCTTCTCTTAAGAGATTGGCGGAGCTGGCATCACTGGTTCACCCTTCCTTCCAGTTACAACAGGCTCAAGAGATTGCCCTTGTCAACAGAACAAGCATGCTTCATTTCCCACCACTCTCTAGTGCCCTACGCTTGCCCACTCCAAGTCTAGACATGGAGAAGTGGAGGGCAATGCTGTAAAGTGAGGAGTGAGAATAGTCCTGTGGATGCCCTTGAGCACCAACCAAAGTCTTGTCATTAATACCATAAACCATGGGAACCATCAGAGTGTTAAGAGCCATCATTTAGGATGATCAGAGTGCCCCAGGTGTCCAGTCTAGAAGGAAAAAAGTAGAAAGGTGGGGGGAAGGCAGGGAAATCTGATAGGAAGTTGTTATCATTCCTTAAAGTCCATGTCTTCATTTTTTTTTTAATCTATTTATTTTATTTTTAGCTATGCTGGGTCTTCATTACTGGGAGGGCTTTTCTCTAGTTGAGGCAAGCGGGAGCTACTTTTCAGCTGTGGTGTGTGGGCCCCTCTTTGTATTGACTTCTCTTGTTGCAGAGCATGGGCCCTAGGGCATACCAGCTTCAGTAGTTGTGGCTCCCCGGCTCGAAGCACGGGCTCAGTGGTTGTGCCACGCAAGCTTAGTTACCTCGAGGCATACGGGATCTCCTCAGCCCAGGAGGACCCATGTTCCCAGTGCTGGCAGGCAGGAAGTCCCATCTCTCCACTTCTGATGCCTCTTTCCTAATCCTACATGGAAGTTCTGTAGACTGAACTGGAAAGAACACTGGACTGTAAGTCAGAAAACGGGGCTCCGGTTACAGGTCTGCCCTTTCTAGCCAGCACAGTACATGGGCAAGAATTGGGCTTTCTAGACCTCCCGTTGCTCATGGTGAAATGGCCATGAAGGTAACATTGACCTCCCAGGATGATGGTGGGGATTAAGCATGACAATATCTTGGACGGTCTTCATGAACTATGTTACCACTCCCTCCTGACTTCATTTCTGCAAATTTCTCCATGTCAGCAGGCTGACCCCCATCTGTTTCTTATCGATCAGCTTTGACTTTATTCAAGCTCAGATTCCCCCTGAGCCTCTTATTTTTGTCTTCTTAATTGGGGCTTAACGTCAGGATTTCAGGGTGGAAAGAACTGGAGGGACAATGAAGGGCCCCCTACTTGCTGTAGCCAACTCCCCTCTAGCCTTCCTTGAATCCCTTCAGGGACGGGGCCCTCACGCCTTACTATGACTATTCATTTTTTTTTACTGAAACCCTGTCATTTCAACCCATTTGTTCTAGTAACTGTGTGCTCTTTCAGCAAACAGAGCAAGTCTGCTGTTTCCTTGCCAGAAAAATTCTCTTGTTCTTGGAATACGGTTATGCAGTCATCTCCCATAATACTGGATCTTCCTCTTCAGGTGAAATTTCCAGTTTCTCCAGTGTATTCTTTTTCAAGTCCCCCCTCCCAGCCTGAAGTTACACCATCTTTCCATACCAGCTGCTTGTCGCCTCCCTCCCCTCCTTATCCAGCTGTCATGCACTTAGGACCTTTGGTCTCATTTCACCCTGGATTATGCATAAAAAATCACCCATAAATTGCATTGAGCAGCTTCAGCTGTATGCAACAAATTCTGGTAAATTCTCTTTTCATATTTATTCTGTTATAAATATTTTCCTTGTTATGGCTTCTTGGATACACCTGTCTTTTAAAAGTGAACATTTAGTTTCCAAATACATGAGGTTTTTTAAGTATCTTTGATATTAACTTTTCATTTTGATATTAATTTCTCATTTAAATGCTTTCTTCTCTGCAATCACCTCCTGTATTTTTTCAGTCTTCTAACTTTATTGAGGTTTTCAATGGCTAAGTCAAAGATCTCCCTTGGTAAAGGTCACACTGCACTTGATAATATGTGGGTTATTTTCAAACATATTTTGATATTGATTTCTAGCATAACTCCACAGTGATAAGAGAACAGACTCTGTGTGATTTCAGTACCTTTAGACCATGAAATTTTGCACCTTGTTTTATGTCCCTGAATATGTTCCTATATCTCCTAGTTTATAGTCTATGGGAACTTGAATAGAATTTGTATTCTACTGTCATGTGAAAATTGTATAAATCTTAATTATGTTGAATTGGTTCATGGTGCTTTTCAGGTCTACTATATCCTTCTAACTTTTCTGTATATTCATTCTGTTAATTTTTGAGAGTTTGGTAGTGAAACTCCAACTAAAGATCTTAATTTAACTACTTAAAAAATATTTGTAAACATTCTCCCTGCTATGCAGTTTGATCCCTAGGTCAGGAAGATCCTCTGGAGAAGGGAATGGCAACCCACTCCAGTATTCTTGCCTGGAGAATTCCATGGACAGAAGAGCCTGGCAGGTTCCTGTCCATGGGGTCCCAAAGAGTAGGACACGGTTGAGCTACTTTCACTTTCACATTTCATAGTGGAGCTATATGTAACTTTGTTCTGTATTTTCCAAGTCTCCTCTAAATGTGTTATCATAGTTTTGGCTGCCATCTATGGGGTTGCACAGAGTAGGGCACGACTGAAGTGACTTAGTAGCAGCAGCAGCATAATTTAAAAAAGAAAAAAAAAACCACCCACCTGCAACCACATTTGCCTCTCTTTCCCTTAATTCAAACTTCTCACATTCCGTGCTGTACACCAGGCTATTTGTCTAAGATAAGAGTTGACGATCTGCAGGGTCATTGATGGAGCCCTATTTAGCTATACTCATACTGTTGAACGTTTTTGAGTGCTTAAGACAGGCCAGCCCCCGTTCTTAAGTGTATGTTCTGTGTCATCTCATTGAATCTTCAGACTCCCATGGAAAGTCAGTACCTAGAGAGTGTGTGAGGATAAGGTTAGGGAGGCATGCGGTCAAGGTGGTATTCAAGAATAACAAACCTCTTTCCCTCTTTCACGGTTGGGGAGAGGGAGGCTTTGCAGATGAACAGCTCAAGTGGCAGGGCTGGGATCAAACCCAGGCAGTCTGGCTCGGAGTCTGTGTGTCTCATCATTGCCCCAGGCCTCCTCTCAGCAACTTTGTCTAATGCCTGTTTCTGAGTGTCCTTTCATTTGTTTATTTGTTGCATAATTACTTTAGGGCTTTCACAGGATTTAATAGAAAGTGTAATTACTGTAATCATTACTGTAATGCATGAAAGCTTCTTTCTTTCCTCCTGCTTCTTTCAATTAAAGTCTATAAAGCCATAGGCTGGCCACTACCACCTTCAGGAAGGTTTCTACTAGAGGATATTAGATGATGATCCCAAGACAGGTAGATAGATATATTCAAGCCCTAAGCATTGCAATGCTTTTCCCCATCTCTTCTCATCCCCCTTTTATGCTCTATTTTTGTTCATAGCACTTATTTTATAATATATGATGTAATTCACTTATTTATTTTTTTAAATATCTGACTCCTTTTGCTAGAATGTAAACTCCATGAGGGCAAAAATGTTGTGTTTTATCTACTGCTGCATCCTCAGCTTGGCCCAGAATAGGAACCCAGTAAATAGATGCTGGATGAAGGATACAGCAACAAGGAAGTCCATTATCTTTTGAGCATGGGCCTTTGACCTTGGAGGTTTGTTATTCTTGACCACCTTCACCACATGCCTCCCTCACCTTGTCCTCACATACTCTCCCGTTAACGTCCGCTAAGCCTCAGCTCAGCAGGGCTTAGATTTCTGCCAGAGCCTTAGCTGTTCCTTGAGGCGCACACGCCCCTCCTCTGTGCTTCCTTGACACCCTGTCTTTGTCTCTGTCGTTGTCCTTCCTACTTTGCATTCCAGTAGCCCCCACTTGCAGACAGAGCACTCCTCACTACCCTAAGCTCCTCTCTCATTCACGTTTGTTTCCCGGCACTCAACACAGTGCCTGGCGTAGAGTTGGTGCTCAACAAATAGTTGATTGGTGAATTTGGACTTCCCTGGAGGCCCAGGGGTTAAGAATCTACCTTGCAATGCAGAGGACGTGGGTTCAATCCCTGATTGGGGAACTAAGATCCCACACACCTCAGAGCAACTAAATGTGCAAGTACCACAAGTAGAGGGTCCTGTGCCACCACGAAAGATCTCTCATGATGCAAGGAAAATCCCCCGTGCCACAACTAAGACCAACACAGCCAAAGAAATACACGTGTGTGTGTGTGTGTTAGGCACTCAGTCACGTCTGACTCTTTGCAACCCCATGGACTGAAGCTCACCAGACTCCTCTAGCCATGGAATTCTCCAGACAAGAATACTGGAGTGAGTAGCCTTTCCTTTCTGCAGGGGATCTTCCCAACCCAGGGATCAAACCCTGGTCTTCTGCATTGCAGGCAGATTCTTTACTGTCTGAGCCACTAGGGAAGCCCAAATGTGCGTGTGTGTGTGTGTGTGTGTGTTTAATTGGTGAATGAAAAATACTCTTTTTTCAAAATGGAGCTTTGGAATCACAAGGGCAGGCACAAACTAGCTCTGAGTGTATTTAAGAATCAGAACTCGGTTGTTCTGGTATTTACTGGTATTTAGCTCATATTTACTGACTGCACATTTTATGCTAGGTTCTGTTCTAGTAATAGGGGACGTCAGCAAACAAAACAGAAATGCCCACTATGAAATATTCTAGTGGGAGGAGAGAGAGAAGATCATGGATATGATGAATAAGTGAGTTAGAGTATGTTGGGAGAGATATGTGCTAAAGAGGAAAAATAAAAACAGGCCAGGACCAGGGGGTTAGGAGTGGGGGCAGAAGGTGGGATTATCGATAGGGCGGCCAGGAAAAGTTCAGTTTTCAAAGGTCTTCCTACCAAAGAGAAGACTGCAGAAGCCTTCCAGAAACATGTACTGCTTTCCTACAGTGAGCAAGGCTCTCCATGGAAGCCTGAGAATTCCAAAATAGAGCTCAGACACTGGTGAAAAGACTGCCATATCAACCAGAGTATGATAAATGTGAGCGTCCGGAAATAAAATGGGACACCAGCAGGTTCTGTGAATAGAACAAACTGGCTTTCAAAATGCCATGTAGCTATCACCCTGGCCAGTGTCATCCCCTCTCTCCCTGTTCCTTGCTACATTGCCTCATAGCCTGTAAAATTGCCTGCGGTGCTGGGATGATAACTCTGAAATGTGTCCATTCATTTGGAAGAGTTATGAAGTGTAGTTCACTAGGGTCGTAAGATCCTGGAGGGTGTCGGGGATGTGTTGATCTAGAGGTGGTGGTTTGCCTGCTCCACAGTAGTAACACACACCAGTGCTGCTGAGCTGGAGTTTCTGGAGGAGAAAGGCCTGGGTAGGCCAGGAAGAAGTTAGATTGCAGTTGAACCATCTGTTGATACTTCTCATCACTGGGCTCTTCGAACTTGGAAAAAAGCCAGACTTGGAGCCACACGACCCCTCAGATGTCATGCTACTGTTGACACACTCCTCGCCACATCTGCTTTCATCACATGACCTTTCACACACCGCAGCCCGACTCTAGAGCACGCTGGCTCCATCCACAGCACTTTCATGGCTGCCTCTGGTGGGACCGGTAAAGGCTCCCTCTTGCCCACCTTGGCAGCACGTCCTGAGCACCTCAGCCACCAGGAGTGGTGCCAGGCCTTCATGGCCAATGAGGCCTCCGATTGGGAGCAAGACTACGCCCTGGTTACAAGAGCCAATGTCCAGTTCCCATTTCTAGAACAGTCAGCTTTTGCCTCTGTTTCTCATCTGAATTGTTTTCACTGAGTTCAGTGCCTTGATTAGCTCATGAACCAGCATAAATTTGGATCCCAGTCCTGGACCCTGTCCAACAGCTGTCTGAGGAAAAACGTTTTCAGCTCTCCAGCTAACAGAGAATCCTGTTGATTCTCGAATAAATTACCCATGGAGCTGACGTGTGCTGCTGATTGGAAGAATTTAATTCATAATGGTCATTTTCCTATGAAAGGTCTGAGTCTTGCTTGGAAGTTGCAGAAGGGTAAAATTGATTCACGTTTGAAATCTAATGAAGGAGAATCAATGAAGTGGAAGTCTTGTTCGGTGCCCTCTTAGCCTGGGTTCCCCCAAAAGTAGAGCCTGAGACAAAGTTTAAGTGCAGACACTTGCTTCACTGGTAAATGGACCCGAGGAGCAGGTGTGGGGGTGCTGCAGGAAGGGGGATCCCTTCTCGGGCCCGAGGGTGGGCTCTTATCTAGCAATTGGAAATCAGTTGTCTGAGGTGACACATGAGCCGACAAAGCTAGAGAATTTATTGTGAAGGGCCGCCTGCGTGGAGAGCAGTCGGGTAAGGGAACCCAGGAGAACTGCTCTGCCACGTGGCTGTCTTGGGTTTTATGGTGATGGGATTAGTTTCCGGGTGTTCTCTGGCCAATGACTCTGACTCAGGGTCCTTCCTGAGTGGGGCACTCATTGCTAAGCCAAGATGGGTGCTGGCAAGATTCTGGGAGGTGGAAGGACAGGTGGCATCTCCTTGTGACCTCTCCCGAACCTTCCGGTTGGTGGTGGCTTATTAGTCCCGTGTTGCTTACCCAGACCTCGTGTCATAAAATAACTCATGCAGATGGTCACCATGGCGCCCAGGCAGGGTGGGTGGTCTCCGTCAGGGTGCTTCCCCTAACAGAAGCAGGTGGAGGGAGGCCGGGAAGGAGGAGGAGCCCGTGCAGAGATGGGTCATGGGAACCCAGCCCCAGGAGTAGCGTGGCTACTGGTTGCTGGATTCCATGGAAAGCTTGAGCAGCTGTATGAAATACACGACAGAAATGTCTGTCCAGGGAAAGAGAAGGAGAAGCCTCTACCTACTGGCTTCCAGCAACCACGGGCCAAAGTTTCTCTCCAAAGATTATTACCTCCCCAACCTTCAGGGCTATGTATGCATGAATACCAAGCGGGTTCTTGGGGTGCCTGCCTCTGTGTAGCCTGAGGAGCTTCAGATGGAGAGAGACAGACTCTGAGGTGACGCAAGGTCCTCCGGCTGCAAACTGCATGAAGCTGATCAGAAGCCACACAGAACTGATCACTGCAACAGGAGGTGGAGTAAGAGGTGTCATATTAAACACCAGCAAACAAAACGAGTGACAGTAAATCTTCGTCGTGATTGATAACCGAGTCATCCTTTATACAAAAACTCCTTTCTTGGAGACAGTAAGGTCCAGATTTACCTGTGCTTGCTGTTGGTCAGTCACTAAGTCATGTCCCTGTGGATTGCAGCACGCCAGGCTTCCCTGTCCTCCACTATCTCCCGGACTTTGCTCAGATTCATGTCCATTGAGTCAGTGATGCTATCTAACCATCTCATTCTCTGCTGCCCGCTTCTCCTTTTGCCTTCAATGTCTCCCAACATGAAACCCAAATAAGGTTTCACTGAAACCCAGGTAGGGTCCTATGGAACCCTCCTGAGTACAAATCCTTTCAGTGTCCATCACCTGCCCTCTTTCTTGTTTGCTGGAAATAGGCTTCATTCAGCCTCCTTGACCTTCCCTGAGTTCCAAAGGGCAGATTCAATCAGTTGCTCATCAAGGAAGGGAGGGAATGCAGAAACAAAGGAAGAGCAATCAAAAAACTAAAGTGCAGCCTTGGGACAGAGTCCTGGTTCCTCCTTAAGGAATAGACATGTGACACCCTTGAGTTCTTCTGCAGGAATCACGGTGCCCCACCCAGGCAGAGAATGATTCTTCAGGCACAAGAATCCTGGAGCACCACCCTGTTGCCTCACCACCAACCAATCAGAAACGAGGCACTAGAAGTATCCAATAAAAGCACCGGATGCTTCGGACTATTTAACTCTTTATATTTAATATATATTTATATTATATATTTTATATTATATATTTTATATTAATATATTTATATTTAATAATATGTTTATTTATAGTCCACCTTGTGTCAGGAAAGGCACACAGTTGTTTGCATACCATCCATTTGTGCAGGACTCTGCTGGGATCCCTATGCTAAACCTGGTCAGGTGACTGCTGCTTGTAGCAAAAGCATAGGGATGGTATCAGTAAAACGTTTGATATACACCAGATTTGTTTGATGGCTGCTACTGACATTTTCTCCCAAGAAGAATTCCCCTCACCAACTCCAATTATAAGCCCTTAATTACTGCTTCCCCACCACGCACTGCTAAAGAAACCTATAAATTTCCACCCACTTTGGCACCCCTGTGCTTCTTCCCTTTTGACCTCTTAACACATTTCACATTTCCTTACCTGTGCCTGTGGGAAAAAAAAAAAAAGCTTAATCATCCTCATTTTTCCAAACCTGTCAAATACACAACTTTTAATGGCTTCTGAGCTTCCAGAGTTTCAAGAGGCAAGATTTGAAATAGACAGATTCCTCAATTAGACACAAGAAGCACTAACCATAATTAAAAAATGGCTATATTGAACTACTAAAAGCTGAAAACTCATTGTTTTTTCAAAAGACACCACTTGGAGAATAAAAAGGCAAACCATAGATTGAGAGAAGATACTAACCATCCATAAGTCTAACAAGGGCTTCCCAGTGATGCTAGTGGTAAAGGACCCACCTGCCAGTGCAGGAGACATAAGAAACCTGAGTTTGACCCCTGGGTCAGGAAGATCCCCTGGATCAGGAAGATCCTCTAGGAGGAGGGCATGGCAACCCACTCCAGTATTTTTGCCTGGAGAATCCCATGGACAGAGGATCCCTGGCAGGCTACAGTCCATAGAGTCACAAAGAGTCAGACACGACTGAAGTGACTTAGCACATCTGACAAAGAACCCAATTCCAACGTATATCAAGACATCCTAGATATCAGTAAGAGAAAGACAAACAACCCCAATAAAAAATCTGCAAAACACTTGAATAGACATTTCAAAAAAGAAGATATCCAGAAAGATGATTCATCAGGGAAAGGCAAATTAAAACCACCATGAGATACCGTTACACAGCCAACAGAGTGGCTAAAAGCGAACCCGTGGTCAATGCCATGGCTGGCAAGAACGAGGATCAGCTGGAACTCCAATACACTGCTGGGGGACAGATTATTACAGTGCTCTGGGAAACCGCAGTGTCTTCCAGAGCTAAATATGTGTCTACCCGATGATCTAGTAATTCTACTTCCCAAGAGAAATGAGTGCCTATGTTCACTGGAAAACATGCACAAGAATGTTTCTATTAGCGTTATTCATAAAGGTCCCAAAGGGGGAAAATACTCCAATGTTCACCCTGGAGAATGGATGAATAAGTTTAAATATAGTCACACAATGAAATGCCGAACAGCAATATAACAAAAATAAGTTGCTATATGCAACATGGTTGAATCTCACAATTATAATGTAGGGTAAAAAAAACCACATATTTTTGAAGTGTTTATTTTTATTTTTTTAAATTTAGTTTTGTTTCTGGCTGCACCATGTGGCATGTGGGATCTTACTTCCCTGACCAGGAATTGAACTTATGCTCTTTGCATGAGGAGCATGGAGTCTTAACCACTGGACTGCCAGGGGAGTCCCAAGAAGACAGATTTTAAAGTACATATATATAATTGTGAGGTTCATCCATGTGGCTATAGTAACTTATTTTTTTATATTGCCATGTAGCAACGGAATGCTATACAGCATATTATTATGTATTGATGAATTTCACAGTTATAATGTAAGATAAAAAAGACAGATTTTAAAGTGCATATTTATTACAACATTTGCATAAAGTTTAGGGAGAGGCAAAACTAATCTACAGTGATAGATGTTAGGATAGTGGTTATCCCCGGGGAATGGGGAAGGTGGTTATTATCTGAAAAGGTACAGAATGAAGCCTTCTAATGCTGAGAACATTCTGTATATGAAGCTGGATGATTGTTATATTGATGGTGATTATATTATAAAAATTAATTGAACTGGACACTTAAGATTGTGCATTTTATATATGTAGATTGTTGTTTATTTTCTCAGTCATGTCTCATTCTTTGGAACTCCATGGACTGTAGCATGCCAAGCTTCTCTGTCCATGGAATTCTCCAGGCAAAAGCACTGGAGTGGGTTGTCATTTCCTTCCCCTGGGGATCTTCCCAACCCAGGGATTGAACCCACGTCTCCTGCATTGGCAGTGGATTCTTTACCACTGAGCCAAAAGGGAAGCCTGTATGTATATTACACCTCAATAAAAATAAATTAAGAAGGGGCAAGGTTGAGGACAGAAAATTTATGATGCCATTTACCAGGAAAGTCTCCAAGATCTCATTGTTCAATGGAAAAGGAGAGAGCACCATAATGAATTGGAAATTATTGGATAAGGTATAGATTCAAGAAACCAGATCTTCAGATTTTGATCTTTACTAATTAGCCATATAACCCTTAAAAGTAACCTCCTTAGGCCTTAGTTTATCAATCTCTAAAATGGCTAACTTTCAAGGATACCTTGTGTCCTCCCAAGTAACATGATTTCAGTGACTGCCTCTCACCTACGGCCCGGATGAAGATACATGTCTTGTGTCGAGGGGCTTTCCCAGGTGGCACTAGTGATAAAGAGCTTGCCTGCCAATGCAGGAGACATACGAGTGTGGGTCTGATCCCTGGGTTGAGAAGATCCCCTGGAGGAGGGCACGGCAACCCACTCCAGTATTCTTTCCTGGAGAATCCCGTGGACAGAGGGGCCTGGCAGGCTACAGTCATAGGGTCGCAAAGAGTTGACTTAGCACACCCACGTGTCTTGTGTTGGTCCTGCTCTGATGAATTACACTGAGGACTACAGGGCCCCCAGGTGAAGAGGGGATAGGGCATGGAAATCTACACATTTTGTTTGGAACTCTAGCATGCAAGTTTTCATAATCACCACCCCTGCAGTGAACTCAGCCAGTCAGCCACTGCAGTTCCTATGCCACCGTCATAGGATCATGAGTTTTATCTCCCACCTTCATCATCTCTAATCATGGCAAGAAGAAAAACAAACAAACCCTACTTTCTATAGTACAGAGCAGTGGTCAGTGTGACACTTCACCAGTCAACCTCACCTGGTTTTGAAACCCAGCTTGAACACTTACTGTCTCCATGACCTTGGGTCACGAATGCCCCTGAGCCTCAATTTTTCTCATCTTATTTTACAACAGGGTGGTCACCACCGATTCAGAGTTGTTGTTGTCAGGTTTCAACGAGATAAAGTATGTCAGAACTCATAATACATGCCTCTCTCATAGCCGCATTCCATAAAGTGCAGCCACTATTCTTACTCTAGCAAGTGCCTGCTGTGCACACCATCAATGCCTAAGTTTCTGTTGACACCACGTTTCATTATAAAATAGCTTCTTAATTCCATAAAGCAGTGAAACATGAAAGAACTTTAGAAATGATCTTGTTAACACCAAGGATTGGCAAAGGTCTTTGCGGGTTGCAAACAGTAGTTGCTGAAAAGATAGCTTGAGCAAAAGGGCAACTAATTGAAAGGACGCAGGAATATCTTAGACAATCCCAGGGAAAACTAAACAAGACAGTAGGATGGCAGGATCAGGACCACCTGTGGGCGCCAGGGTCTCTATCCACAGTTAATGTCACTCAGCTCTGATGTCGCCAACAGGACCCAATGCATCATTCAGTATCTAATGCAGCAGTCATACTTTACCTGGCCAAGAGACCTGCTTCTCCAAAAATCTTCCCCTTTCAGGAAACTGTGCTATCAGCCATTCAGTCACTTTGGCCACAAGCATAGCAGTCTTCCTTGACTCTTTTCTTTCCATACCTTCCATATCAACACATTCTTTTTTTTTAATGTTTACTTGCTTACTTTAAGTCTTTATTGAATTTGTTACAATATTGTCTCTGTTTTATGTCTTGCTTCTTTGGGCACCAGGCATGTGGAATTTTAGCTCTTCATCCAGGGATCTAACCTGCACCCCGCTATGCTTGAAGGCGTAGTCTTAACCACTGGACCACCAGAACAGCCCCCAGCAAATTCTATTAGTTGCACCTCCAACTCCATTTCCTACCCCTATGGTGTAACCTTAGTCCCATCACCTTCCTCTGGACATCGGAGTCGTTTCCTAACAGGTCTCTTACTTCCACTTTTGTTCTCCTGTAATCCAGCCTCTATCCCTGTCTTTAGATCCCTCGGCCTGAGAGATCTTTTCAAATCACAAGCTGGGTCGTGTGGCTCTATCTGTGCACAGAACCTTGCAAGGGCTCCCTGCTGCACTTGGAATACATCGCAAATGCATCCCCAGGGGTTCCAAGGCCCTTCGTGCTTTGATTTGTTTGTCTATAGGATCTCTACTTGCTCACTCCCTTATTCATTATGCTTCGGGCCACACTGGCCTTCTTTCTGTTTCCACTGAGAATGATCTTCCCTAGATTTTCTGCGTGATTGGATCCTTTTAATCACCTCCCCAGAGAAGCTTTTCTCACCATCCAGCTTGCAATAGCGGCTCCTTTCCTCAGCCACTCCTTGTCACTGAACCATTGTTATATTTTCGCCATCACATAGGATCAAATATTTCCTTATTCGTGTGTTTGCTGTCTGTATCTCCTGATAGAATGCAGTCTCTAAGAGGATAGCATCTCTATAAGTCTTGTTTGAGAGAAACTAAAACAATGACCGTAGTAGGCACTTGGTAGATACTTGTTGAATGAATGAATGAGTGAAGGAATGAATGTGTGAATGAATGAATGCATCAGTGCATTAAATGGGTTGTGAAATGTCAAGTGCTAGACAGGATCTAATTATCCCAGCTTGGGGGATAGAGCATCTACCCTGAATCATTCACGTCTGGCCAAAGTCCCTGATCACAGGCATGGCCACCTGGAGGCCCATCCCTGTGTATTTTTGCAGTCCCACAGCCATTCTAAAAGGGCCTAGGCCTCATTCTACAGGCGTAGACAGTGAGACCCAGAGTGAATAAGGGACTTTTTCAATTATTGAATCTTCTATGGTAGCAGAATGTGCTTAATCTGTTCTTGCTGAGACATCTCTATATCTCTGTCTTTTAAAACCAGTGGTGTTAACTACATGTTGATAAATATTTCCCTTCATCTACACCTACTCTATTTTAACACTGGTGTTGAAATTCACATTTCCTCCTACAAGAAAGAAATATGGCCCAGATTTTCATTGTGGGACAAGATGTTTCATCTTTCCCACGCCAGGTTTTTTGTTTTGTCTTTTTCTTTTTTGGGCACTTCTGATTTTTTTTTTAATGATAATAGAGGCTTGCTGTCCCTTTAGTTGCTGAAATCTTAGTTTAGATAGCTATCTATTTTGTCTTGTTTTGTTTTAATTAAGGCGTAGCACTAGCTGGCAGATTCTGAAAATAGGATCCTATTTTAGTTTCTTGTTTTAGCTAAATGAAATCTTTAGAGTGTGGTCAATTAATAGTGAAGTATGTGCCTAATCAGTGACAGGAATCCAAATTTTTTTTCCAGCTCGTTAAAATTCATTTATGTCTTTCAGTCTAACATTCCTATTCACAATTATTCTATCTTATTTGAGCTCCATCCAAAGAAATAAATGCTATAGCATATTCTTTCAAAGAGTAAAATAAAAAGGTGTTAATAAATTTGATATAGTAGCTATAGAGTATATGAAGCAAAGTATTAAGTAAGATTAATTCAGTTTTATTTCTTAGTCTTTTTTTCATGGAACTTAACTGTGAGTTCTTCAATAGGGAGATAAAGCATTAGAGATAGAGATAAGAAGTTTAGGTATGAATGCAATTATTATATATTTAAAATTTTTATGTAGTCATTTCCATGATAATAAAACTTTAATATAGCCACTTCAGCTGTTTTTATTAGTGTTTGCATGTTACATCTTTTTCCATCCTTTGACCTTAAACCTATATATGCCATTATGTATAAAATGGACTTTTTGTCAATGGCAGATACTTGGGTGTTGCTTTTTTAATCAGTCTAATAAACTTTTTATTTTAATTTGTTTTTTAGATCATTTACATTTAATGCAATTATTAGTATGATTAGATTAAAGTCTACTACATTTCTTGTTGTTTTCTGTTTGTTCCACCTGTTTTTACTCCCCTTGTCCTCATCTCCTGACTACTTTTGAATTAATTGAGCATTTTTATCATTTCACTTTATCTCAACTATTGGCTTCCTTTAATCTCCTTTTAAAAATTTTTGCTAATTGTCCTAGAGCTTACTCTATTTTTTTGTTGCTGCTCAGTCACTAACTCATGTCTGACTTTTTGCAACCCCATGGACTTCAGCACGCCAGGCCTCCCTGTCCCTCACCATCTTCCAGAGTTTGCCCAAGTTCATGTCCATTGAATCAATGATACTATCCAACCATCACGTCCTCTGCTGCCCTCTTCTCCTTTTGCCTTCTATATACAATATAAAGTTTTAATTGGCTTATGTTCCTATGTAAGATAAAAATTTTAGTAGATTCTTGATCATTGGTATGATCACTTTGTAATCAATTGACTATTAAAACTATCTTTCAGTTTCCATTTTTATATTTTTCTTAATTATATTTAGGAGAAGGCTATGGCAACTCACTCCAGTACTCTCGCCTGGAGAATCCCATGGATGGAGGAGCCTGGTGGGCTGCAGTCCATGGGGTCGCTGAGAGTCCTACACAGCTGAGCGACTTCACTTTCACTTTTCCCCTTTCCTGCATTGGAGAAGGAAATGGCAACCCGTTCCAGTGTTCTTGCCTGGGTAATCCCAGGGATGAGGGAACCTGGTGGGCTGCCTTCTCTGGGGTTGCACAGAGTCAGACACAACTGACGCGACTTAGCCGCAGCAGCAGAAGCAATTATATTTACAGTCATAATAATAAATAGCAATCACTGAGTCCTTACTGTGTACTGGACACTATTGTGAGAACTTGTATGTTTATTGATTCACTTGATCCCCTCAGTTGCCCAGTGTGGATAGGTCCTGTTTACTTACCTCCATTGTACAAATGTAAAAAATGAGGTAGACAGAAGGCAATACTGCTTTTATTTTAGGAGAAAAGAGTAGTAGGATTTAATCCATAAGAAGAGGGAGGAGAACGAAGGCTTTCAGCTGCTCAAATTTTCATACCAGAAAAGAAGAAAAGCTGTATTCTCAGGATCGGATGTCTATGGTGTTCCTCACTGTCACAGTCCTGTAGAGGAGGCAGCATCCCATTAGGGCTGTGAAACATTGCTAACTTGAACTACACTGCTTTTGTAATTTGTGTCCAATGTGAACATTTGTATGTTTTTAAAAATAGTTTTTATAACAGCTTTACAAATAAGGTGTTTAGGAACTTCTTTGGTGGGCCAGTGGTTGAAAGTTTGCCTTCCCGTGCAGGGGGTGTGTGTTCCATCTCTGGTCTGGGAGCGAAGATCCCACATGCTTCCCAGCCAAAAAGACAGAACATAAACAAATAAGCAAAATTGTAACAAATTCCATAAAGTCTTAAAAGAATAAGGTGTCTATATCGGACTCTACAATCATACATATTTAAATAACACTAAAATGAAAATCATTGAAATCAGCATGAGCGATCCTTGAGAATTTTTCCTTGTGTGTGTTAGGTTGGTGCAAAAGTAATTGCTCTTTTGCACTGCTGAAATTTGCTGTTTAATATCAGGATGCATTCTTAGATAGATGTGGTTATGTTATAATCATTTTAGTGTGCATTTCTCACTTTATATGTTTGCTAATGACTTACTACTTGCTGTGTATTTCACATTGATTTTAGTCTACGGAAATGATATTAGACAAAAAGCAAATTTGAGTGATTTTCTGATTCAAGTTCAAAATGAGTTCTAAAACAGCAGAGACAACGCGCATTATCAGCAATGCATTTGGCCCAGAAACTGCTAATGAATGTACAGTGCAGTGGTGCAAGAAATTTGCAAAAGAGACAAGAGCCTTGAAGATGAAGAGCACAGTGACCGGCCATTTGAAGTTGACAATGACCAATTGAGAGTAATCATCGAAGCTGATCCTCTTACAACCACACAAGTTGCTAAAGAAATCAACATCCACCATTCTGCAGTCGTTCAGCATTTGAAGAAAATTGAAAAGGTGGAAAAGCATGATAAGTGGGTGCCTCATGAGCTGACCACAAATCAAAAGAAAAAAGATCTTCATTTTGAAATGTCTTCTCTTATTCTGCACAGTAATGAACCATTTTTCGATTGGATTGTGACGTGCAATGAAAATTGAATTTATACGACAACCAGCAACCCCGAGCTCAGGGACTGGGCTGAGAAGAAGCTCCAGAGCACTTCCCAAAGCCAAACTTGCACCACAGAAAGGTCATGGTCACTGTTTGATGGTCTGCTGTCAGTACTGACGCTCTTCTGAAGCCTGCTAAGTATATCTGAGAAGTATGCTTGGAAAATTAATGAGATGCATTGAAAATGGCAACACCTACAGCTGGCATTGGTCAACAGAAAGGGCCCAATTCTTCTCCGTGACAGCACCCCACCTCACATCGTACAACCAATGCTTCAAAAATTGAACGAATTGGGCTACAAAATTTCGCCTCATCTGCCATATTCACCTGAGCGCTCACCACCTGACTACAACTTCTTCAAGCATCTCAACCACTTTTTGCAGGTGAAATGCTTCCACAGCCAGCAGGAGGCAGAAGATGCTTTCCAAGAGTTCATCAAATCCCAAGGCCCAGATTTTTCAACTATGGGAATAAACAAGATTATTTCTCATTGGCAAAAAAATGTGTTGATTGTAATGGTTCCTATTTTAATTAATAAAGATGTGTTTGAGCCTAGTTGTAATGATTTAAAATTCACAGTCCAAAACCACAGTTATGTTTGCACCAACCTGATATATCTATGGACCCTTTGGTTCAAAGAATCACTGATCTTATGAATGTGAGAACAATGTGTTCTATACGTCTGTTGATGGGAAATCCTAGTGCTTCTTAGCATTTGTCCTCGGCATGATTTGGGGTTTGGCTGAATCTTCCTGTCTGGACTGTCAATAAGAACTCAGACTTTGGGTTGGTTAGCACACCTACCTTCTATGAGAGGTAAAAGACAGGAGCTGATTCACTAACCGCCCCCACCCTTTCATCATTCTGAGGTGAGGAAGGTGAACTCTGATTATTCCCTTCTGAGAGTAGCCTCATTCTTCTTCATTCCCTCTCAGGTGACAGGAGGCTGCCTCTTCTCATCTCCGAGGCCTGGCAGAGCCCACGCTGAGCCAATCAGTGTCTGCAGAACCTTTGCACTGAAATTCTTTCTTGCAAAATTGGCTGCGCCAGCAGGGTGCCCGCTGCAGTGAGAGGGTGCCGCTCTGCAGTCGCACAAGTTCAGGACCAGGGCCTTGAAACATAATAAAGGGACAGTACAAGTAGCATCGAGGCTTTATCACAACGTTCTCTTGAAGAGAGTTCAAAAATAAGAAAAAAAAACTTTGGAGAGTTTTCACCATAGGGAAAGAAAATGAAGAAGGAATTTAGAGTACTTGTGGTAAGTAAATCAGAGCATGAAGGAAGTAGACAGGATTTGACCCCTTCAGGGCCTGACTTTGCATCTTCTCTATGTGACTGGTTACCTATTAAAAGCAGAAGCTGGTAGTAGGGAAGATTTATAGGAGATGCATTTTTTTAACTTATTATATGAGATGATCATTCTTAATTATATACTATTATATATAAACTAAGGGCTTTCCTGGTAGCTCAGACGGTAAAAGAATCTGCCTACAATTCAGGAAACTTGGGTTTGATCCCCGGGTAGGGAAGATCTCCTGGAGAAGGAAGTGACAACCCACTCCAGATTTCTTGCCTGGAGAAGTCTATGGACAGAGGAGCCTGGCGGGCTACAGTCTGGGGTCGCAAAGAGTCGGACATGACTGTTACTTATATATTATAATGTGTATTATAGAATTCATATAAATTATATAACATAATTTAGGTAACTAACCGTAATAAATTATGAAATTCAATTAGCTACAAAGAGTTGTGTATTGAATAAATGCAATCTTAGAAAAGAAAAGAAAAATAAGCTTCTATTTGTTTATTAGGTATATTCAGTCAGATGGGATCCACTGAGGATTAATTAAACTCTCTGCCTATGTAATTATTTTTCAGTGAGAAGGGGACATGTGATCCCAAAATATGCTATCAGAGAAAGCAACCAGAGGTATCCCCAGGTTACTTTGTTGAAGTCTTTATTGCATTCCTACAAATGGCCCACTAACATTTTTTTGACTCAGGAATCTGATATTGTCAATATTCCATCAATGGTTCAGTGTATTTGGACTGCATACATCTTAAGCAAACTCATAAAAGATAGACATGTAAATCAAAAGGCCATTTCTCTAATCACCTCCCAAAGGTTCCACCTCCTAATACCATGACATTGGGCATTAGGTTTAAAAATATGAATTTGGGAGTTGGGAGGGAGGCAGAAATATTCGGACTACAGCTTTCTATTATCTAAGAATCCTTCTGTATTGTTTTAGGTCATTTGAGGTTCAATTAAATTACATGCTAAAATAAAAAATAATAATTAAAGGTCTAAAAGGGAAACTGACAAAATTTTGCTGTGCAGTTTGGATAAGACCATAAAACCAATCATTCCCAAGAAACTGTCAAAAGGATAGCATAATGAGAACAACCCTAAATCAATTAATTATATGGGGGAACCAAGATTCAGTTTTTAAATGCATTTGTCTTGGGGAAAATTGAAATAATAACTGCATGCCTATAATTCACTTGATCGGTTTGCTTAATGATTTGGAGACCAACCAATCTTTCAAGTATAGAGTCAGCCAAGTTTGTCAATGTCTATAACCTCACTTCTTGGTAGCTTTTAGGCACTACCCTTTTATCTTCCCTTCCTAACAGAACAGGAAAGAACTGGGTTGGCATTATACCAGTTGCCTGATGGACTAATCACAGTTTCATATAAAAGGATTGTTGATGGGGCAGTTCCAGGAGGCATTTGCATTTTAAGTCTTTTAATTCCAGTTTTTGAGTGTAAGAAATTTTAGGCATCAATAAGCATAGGAAAGATAAGAGCTATTTGTGTTGAATACTGTCTGCTCATTTGTGCCTCTGAATCTTTGGAAATACTAGTCTGTCTGCCTAAAACAACCCTTCATCACTACACATTACCTCCCTATTCACTAGTGATTCCTAGTAGATAAAGCAAATGCATATACCACCATGTAAGAAGGGTTCCTTTTTAGGCATGCATAGTGCACCTTCATAGGGTCACAAAGAATAGGACAGGACTGAAGTGACTTAGCACGCATGCAGGGTACAGCAAAGCCAGGGACAGGTGTGTCCTTGGAAGACATTGATGGCAGGAGTTCTAGCAAAGTAAGGCTACAGAATTGCAGAACATTTGTGGTTATGCAGTGGAATGATTCGTTCTAAGTAAAGGTGACCTTGCCTATGGGGGAAACAATTTAAGGTGCATTTTTTGTGAACTGTTTTTAGTGATCAAGAAAAAGGGACAAGCTGTTGTTTAGTTTCCCTCTTGAAGCACCCACAACTCTGAGCTTTCAAGTCAGAGTTGAAGTCAAAGCCCTGTGGTGCCTGGAGGGGAAGATCTCCAAAGCTGGTGACGCCAGGTTCCACTGGCTCTGTTGACAGCTGTCCTTCGATCATTGACCCCATGTTGATCCCTACCTCACACCACTTTGTAACTCAGCATGATGAAGACAAATTCATTTCTTCTCACTTTCTCACTCCTTCTTCCCTTCCTCCCACCCCACTTGCTTTTGAAAGTATTTGATTCCAATAGGAACAGATAACTGAAAATGAACGAGGATTGGAAGAATCTATGTTGTTTTTACAAAGGATGAGTGTCTCAGGATGTATTTTCAAGGGTGGATATTTAATACTTTCTTTTCCCAAATAAACTGCAGTGAAGAATCATTTCATCAGCTCTTCTGAGACAGAGTTCCAGGAATACAGTAAACCAGGAGTAGCTAACACTGAAATGAGGTGGGCTATAGATGTCACTTGGCCGCCAGCTCCCTACCTAGATGACTCATTCATCCTCTGCCATGTACCAGCCTTGTGTCACTCATGACTCAGGCTCCTCCCTCAGCAAAATTTCAGTTGCTGCATGTCCTAGAGCTTCAGGGTCATTCAGCAGTAGTCAGAACTCAAATATCAGATTCTCCTTTGCCAGGGGTCTGATGTGGCCATACCTGTGAATGCTGGTCCATTGAATGTTATTGAAATTAGTTCTTTTCATGCCCTTTACCGATTTTGAAGCCCTTGTTTGCAGATCACTTTCCTTCTAGACATCTGTGACGTTCTCTCTCCCTTCTGGGTCAGGAGGAACAGTTGGAATGGCTTTACTGGGCTGGATCGTTTACCACTATGGCCCGTGTTCGCCTCTCCCCCCTGTTCTTGGCATCATGGTAGCGATGCCCACAGTGCCAGGACTCAATAGCCTTATTCTGGCCTAATGCCCACCTTTGGGTTCTTAAGCCTTTCAACTAAATATCCCAACATATATTATAAATAAATAACAAGTATTTCTTTCACACTTTCGTTTATAAAGTGGCAACTGTGGTTAATCCAACCCTCCTTCTTTGTACCTCCAAGCTTTGATCAAGCACCTATTTCAACTCTCCCTAGAGAATTCCAAGTTGAAGTAAAAAATCCTCTGGGATATGGCAGTTAACTTTGGCCTGAGGCTACTTATGATCAAAAGGCTTATGAGCAGCTCCTTCCAAATGCAGTTGTGGTTATTTCAGATTCCAGATCTTTCCTGCACAGACCACAGCTAAACAGCTAAACTCTGTTAAACAGCTGTTTAGCTGGGTCTGCTCACCCCAGCCCCATCCCACATGTGCAAGCACCCACACACACAGGCACTAATAACTTACATCTTTTGTTTTTTTCTGGCTGTGCCATGCATCATGTGGGATCTTAAGTTCCCTAGCCAGGGAGTGAATCCTCAGCCCCTGTACTGAAAGTGCAGAGTCTTCACCACTGGACCACCAGGGAAGTCCTCCGTCACTGATATCTTAATGGTGGTTTTCTGATCTCTTTTTGTTTCCAGTTATTTGGCAGAAACTCAGGAGGAGATGAAGAGGTGGTATTTAGAGTTCTTAACCCTGTACCACCATGTTTTCAGTGAGAAGGGACAGATTCACAGCTCTTGTTCATATTAATTCTATCCCTTTATCCTTTAAAGTTACATATAGTTCAAGCTATTCCTCAATTGTTTTAAAAAAAAAAAAGGATACTCTGAAGAAGTGTTAAATTATTAAATTAAATTATTAAATTTATATTTAATTAAAATTAAATCTAAAGGTTATTACATTAAATTTTATCAAATGTAAAGGTTATTATTTAATTGTTGACTAATTAATAATTATTAAATAATTACTAATTTTAAATAATTGGATGTTATTATTTAGTTAATAATTTTAAAAATACATACAAGCCTCATTTCCCCATTTTTTTCTAATTCACCTAGCATCTGCAGTGTGACCAGCCATCCCCTGAATTTAGTGTCTGAGTCTGCAGAAAGGTTTCTAGAGTGTGAAAAAAACCAGCACATAATAGGCATAATAGGTTTGGAGTCAGTCTTTATTATTATGTTACTTATGCTATTAGGAAGGCCCACTTTTTTCCCATTCACTTGAAATTCCACAGTGTTTTTGTAATCGTCAAAATTATATAAAATTACAATAGTAAAGAATTCTTTTAAAACATCATAATTAACTGGGGAAAGGATTCAAATATCTCAGTTGACTAGGCCTACAGAAAACCAAGGTATTCAGACAATAACTCAAGTGTTGTGTTAATGGCAGCCTACCACTGAGGTAGGCAAGTATTGAGGACAAAGAGAAAGTGGTCTTGAGACGACACGCGCATCTTAGGAGGAGACTCAGAAAACCAGGGTCTTTGACCTTGCCTCTGACTTCCTGAGTTTAAGCGACACTTCCTGTGAGTCGTGGCTGGTATTAGTCAGTACACACTGGTATGTCTCTACCTCCGTGTTTTGGGGTTTTTTTCAATCTCTTTTTTTTTTTCCCCATTTATTTTTTTTATTAGTTGGAGGCTAATTACTTTACAATATTGTAGTGGTTTTTGCCATACATTGACATGAATCAGCCATGGATTTACATGAGTTCCCCATCCTGAACCCCCCTCCCACCTCCCTCCCCATCCCATCCCTCTGGGTCTTCCCAGTGCGCCAGCCCTGAGCACTTGTCTCGTGCATCCAACCTGGGCTGGTGATCTGTTTCACCCTTGATAGTATACTTGTTTCAATGCTATTTTCTCAGAACTTCCCACCCTCGCCTTCTCCTACAGAGTCCCAAAGTCTGTTCTGTACATCTGTGTCTCTTTTTCTGTTTTGCATATAGGGTTATCGTTACCATCTTTCTAAATTCCATATATATGCGTTAGTATACTGTATTGGTCTTTATCTTTCTGGCTTACTTCACTCTCTATAATGGGCTCCAAGTTTCATTCATCTCATCAGAACTGATTCATTTGAATTCTTTTTAATGGCTGAGTAATATTCCATGGTGTATATGTACCACAGCTTCCCTACCCATTCGTCTGCTGATGGGCATCTAGGTTGCTTCCATGTCCTGGTTATTATAAACAGTGCTGCGATGAACACTGAGGCGCGCGTGTCTCTTTATACAGTGGTGTGTATCTGTTAATCCCAGACGGCTCGTTTATTTCCCCCCAATCGCTTTGGTAACCGTAAGTTTGTTTTCTGCATCTGTGATTCTGTTTCTGTTTCATAAATAAACTCATTTGTATCGTTATTTTAAATTCCACATGTGAATCATATTGTATGATATTTGTCATCCTCTCTGTGACTTTCTTCACTTAGTAGGATAATCTCTAGGCCCATCCATGTTGCTGCAAATTTCATCATTTCATTCTTTTTATAGCTGAATAATACTCCATGGTGTTTATGTACTACATCTTTATCCATCCATCGTTGATGGATGTTTAGGTTGCTTCTGTGTCTTGGCTATTGTAAGTGCTGCTGTGAACATTGGGCTGCATGTATCTTTTCTGATTCTGTTGTCTTTTCTGGATGTTTGCCTAGGAATGTGATAGCTGGATCTATTTTTAGTTTTTGAGGAATCTTCATACTGTTTTCCATAGTGGCTGCACTAATTTACATTCCCACCACCAGTGTGGGAGGCTTCCCTTCTCTTCACACCCTCTCCCTGTATCTCTTATTTAAATACTTTTATATTAGTTGATGGTCAGCCTTTGCCCAAGCCCCCTGCCGGGCCTCTTTGCCTACTTTCCTGGAACTCCTTGGATTTCCCTGTGAGCCAGGGGTATTCTCCAGGGAAGAATACTGAAATGGATTGCCATTCCCTTCTCCAGGGGATCTTCCCAACCCAGGGATCGAGCCCAGGGTTCCCATATTGCAGGCAGATTCTTAACCCTCTGAGCCACCAGGGAAGCCGGTGATCCAGTCACCGAAGGCTTATTTCCAGCCCTACTGTTTGAGCAGTGCCTGTACAGAAAATTCCTGAGTATTTTGGACATCGCCTCTGCTCCAGGATTAGCATTTCTTATCTCTGAAATTAAAGTTTAGATTAAATTACCCCTAAATTTCCTTCTAAAATCTTGAGATTTTATTTTACATGTTTAATATTGAGAGGACATACTTCACTTGGAGCCAGAACTCTGTCTTTGCCCTTGGAATTGGCTGTCAGGAAAGGGTGTGATGCTGTATTTGCACGGAAGGCCAGGAAGAGCCTCAGGGCAGCTCTCAGCCAAATGGAGCTGTAGGCTTTGGCCCATCAATAACTCCTAGTGTAAAGTTACTTATGGCACCGTCATTTCAGCGGAAGATAGATGGCTCTTTGTGGGGCTCTAGCTCAGTGGCCCACAAAGCAAGCTTTGGTTTCATGCTGTAACTTAGAAATTGAGCACAAACATTTTCAGCAGATGAAGACAGAGGACTTCTCTGCAGAGGAACCTAAGGATTAAAACTGCATCTTTTTTTTTCAACATATTTTGTGACCTGAGTTATCAATAGCCACCAGAATAGAGCAGTAATCTAAGTTTTCATGTCGCCTATTTGAATGGTTTCTTTTTGATAAGCATATTCAAGCCATTAGGGAAAATGTGAAGTATTTGTTTAAAAAACTCACATCTCGAAATTTTCTCCTTTATACAATTAAAATTTTTTGATTGGGCAGCTCAGGATTCTGCTAGACCCTGGAAAAATAGACATGAGCAAGACTGAACTGGCCCCTGGCCTCAGGGTGCTTCCAGTATATCTGTAACTCAGTGAAAGGAAGATATTATTAAAGATGATAATGGAAGGCAGATTAGTATGGTGGGTTCATATTATAGGCTGTCAGGAAAGACTGCTACTTATTAATTCTGTGACTTTGGGCAAATTATTTACTTAATCTCTCAAAGCCTCAGTCTCCTTATCTCTAAAATGGGGGCAATAATATTTACCTTACTAGTCTATTAATAGAATTAAAAATATGATGCCTTATAATATTTTTGGAATATGCCTGACATATAGTAAGTACTAATACATGATATTTCTGATTTTTTTATTTAAAGTATAATTGATTTATAATGATTCAGGTGCACAACAAAGTAATTTGGCTATACACATAAATATATTACTGGAGTGGGTTGCCATGCCCTCCTCCAAGGGATCTTCCAGAATGTACTGTATAGCACAGGGAAATGTATTCTACACACATATATATATATTCTTTTTCAGATTCTTTTCCATTATAGGTTATTATAAGATATAGAATACATTTCCCTGTGCTATACAGTACATTCTGGAAGATCCCTTGGAGGAGGGCATGGCAACCCACTCCAGTAGTCTTGCCTGGAAAATCCCCATGGATGGAGGAGCCTGGCGAGCTGTAGCCTGTGGGGCTGCAGAGTCGGACACGACTGAGCGACTAAGCATAGCACAGCGCAGTGTGTATCTATTAATCCCAAAGTCCCAGTTTATCACTTCCTCCCCTTTCCCCTTTGGTGACCATAAGTTTATTTTCTATGTCTGTGAGTCTGCTTCTGTTTTATAAATAAATGCATTTGTATATCCACATATAAGTGATATCATATGATATCTTTCTTTCTCTGCCTCACTTCACTTAGTATGATAATCTCTAGGTCCATCCAAGTTGCTACAAATGGCATTACTTCATTCTTTTTTTCTGATAGTTAATAAAGTGGAGGAAGATCCGCTGGAGAAGGGATAGGCTACCCACTCCAGTATTCTTAGACTTCCCTGGTGGCTCAGCTGGTAAAAGAATCTGCCTATGATGCGGGAGACCTGGGTTCGATCCCTCGGTTGGAAGATCCCCTGGAGAAGGGAATGGCTACCCACTCCAGTATTCTGGCCTGGAGAATTCATGGGGTCACAAAGAGTCGGACACAACTGAGCAACTTTCACTTTCACGAATAAAGAATAAACAGAAAAATAATAAACCAAAAGCCAAAAAAAGATAAAAGTTTTAGCTTAGTTTTCTCCCTCAGGTTCCTCTTCAAGCACCTGCCAGTTGAAACGGAAAGCTGTTACATCATACCTGAGCCTTCCCTGTCTGGTGAAATAATTTAGATCTCCCTGTTCATTTGTTTTAGGGCTGTGACATTTTTCTGAAGCACCAGAATCTTCTTATCCTTTGAATACACTTTTTGAGAAATCGGTGAAAACCTATAGCTGCTCAGGCATCACTTGGGAAGCTTATGAAAGCACACATTCCCGGACAGCAAATCCAGGAATCCCTGTTAGTGGCAAACAAGCCAAGTGATTCTTAAGCGCAAACCAACTGTGGACACACATGTGAGAAACTGCTCTTGAGGGCTAACCTTGCAAACCTCTGCCTATAAAGTAATGGCAGGCTGTAAGCTGGACATGCATCCAGGGCTGGTATTAGCCTGCACACACCTGCTAAAATATCAAGCTAATTCCCCGCTGCCAGTCCTAACTAGCTTTGGAGTCCTTGAGTGCCCTTCTGCTCCTCCTTACCCCCTCCCAGCCCGAGCCCCAGCTGCCTGACCTTCCCCCAGGAATCTTCCAACCAACCAGCAACTCAAGAGCCTCGCACAGCCTGGGCTTGTGCTCTGGGGAGGCGGCTGATGTCTGCTCTAGAATGGGGCTGATTAATGAATAGTTTTAACATTGCCCTTGAAAATGACCGATGGTAGGGAAAAGATGGCAGCTCTGTTCCTGAGTGAAACACACACATACGTGCACACACACATATACACACCACATGTATGTACACTTGTGCACACACACCTCCTAAAGGCATTTATTGCTTCCTTGCCACCTTCCTTAGAGTCCTTCAGTGTAATAAATACTCAGCTTCCTTATGAAGGGATGAAAGAACAGGATGACAAAGGCTGTCAACCCACTGGTTATGATGAATGAACTTTTCTGGCCTTTTATTTCATAAGGAGCTACAGCCTCTTGGCAGTAGAAGTAATTCTCCAAGCCTCCATTGGAACCAAGAGAATTAGAATGTCTGTTTAAATCCAGCCCTGTAAAGGGGGCGGGGGGGGGGGAGTGCGGGGAAGCCCCTTAATTCTTTACTTTATATCATGTTTAGTGGGTACCAGGGGATACCTGCTCTTTTTCATAGTCCTATACCCTGAAGTAACTGTATTCACTACATTTATGTCTCTGTCCTCATAGACAAAGCTCCTTTTAACAATTAAGAAGAATTTCCCTGGTGGTCCAGTGGCTAAGGCTTCATCTTCTAATGCAGGGTGTGCCGGTTTGATCTTTGGTTGGGGAGCTAAGATTCCACATGCTTCGTCGTGGCCAAAAAACTGAAGGAAAACATAAAATAGAAGCATATTGTAACAAATTTAATAAAGACTTTTAAAAAAAATAGTCCACATTTAAAAAAAACTTAAGGGTTGCAAACTAGTGAATGTAACAAAAAGGAAGCAGATTCACAGATATGGAGAACAGATTAGTGGGTACCAGTGGGGAGAAGGGAGGGGAAAAAGGCAGTGGAGGGGTAGGGGATTAGGAGGCAGAAACTTTATGTATAAAGTAAGCTACAACAATATATCATACAACATGGGAAACATACGTAATATTTTATAATAACTATAAATGGAGTAGAACCTTTCAAAATTGTGGATCACTATATTGCATACCAGAGAAGGCGATGGCCTTCTCCAATACTCTTGCCTGGAAAATCCCATGGATGGAGGAGCCTGGTAGGCTGCAGTCCATGGGGTTGCGAAGAGTCAGACACAACTGAGCGACTTCACTTTCACTTTTCACTTTACTTCACTGGAGAAGGAAATGGTACCCCACTCCAGTGTTCTTGCCTGGAGAATCCCAGGGATGGGGTAGCCTGGTGGGCTATCGTCTATGGGGTCGCACAGAGTCGGACACGACTGAAGCGACTTAGCAGCAGCAGCAGCATACTGCATACAGGTAACTTATATAATAATGTACCTCAACTATACTTCAATTAAAAGGTTTTAGGGACTTATCTGGTGGTCCAGTGGTTGGGACTTTGCCTTCCAATGCAGGGGGTACAGGTACAATCCCTAGTTGAGGAGTTAAGATCCCTCACACCTCGAGGCCGAAAAGTCAAAACATAAAATAGCAGTGATACTGTGATGTATCAATAAAGATTTTTAAAATCCACATAAAAAATATTTTTTAAAAATTAAAAAAACAATTAAGTGTTGATATCTTATATAGGTTCCATGTTCTAGTATGCCAGTTCTTTGCTTGAAAATATTAAAAGCATTTCTAATATTTCCCTCTCAAAGAAAATTATTTTCAGGGGATGATACTTAAGGGACTCTATGCCTTTAAATGCTCTGTTGAACACCCTTAGTTCTGACTTCCCCAATTTAGAATGATTAATCACCTCACCTGTGCTGCCAAGTCCTGCTTATTACAGCACTGGCCAGAGATGTCTGGTCAAGAGCTTCATCTTCCCTGGAATTGTCCTTGATCTTTCAAAGCTTCATGTGGGGTAAAGAGCATTTCACTGGGAAGCCTAAAGCATGGGCTCTGCATCTAGTTCTACCCCTGACCAGCTACATGACCTTGACCAAGACTCAGTCACATTGTGCCTGAATTTCTTCATCACGGAGAATGATGAAACCAAGCTGGAGTATCTGCTGAGTCCTTTTCATGTGCCAGGCACTACGCTCACCACTTTACCTGAACTATTTCACTCAACAGTCCTTTTTTGAGCAGTTACTTTTCATCAGATGCATTTTGTACACTATGTCATTGAATTCTCACAACATCTCTATGAAGAAGCTATTCTTATGATTCCCATTTTGCAGAAGAGAAGACTGAGAGACCACGTTCCTTGAGCAAGGCTCTCCTATAGTAAGTGACAGAGAGAAAATTTGAACTCAGTCCAGTCTGATAACCAAGCCAGTGTTTATAGCCCCATACATACCATACTGGCCCTGATCTGGCTGGCCATAGAGGACACAGTGGGGTTAGATAAGAGGAGATGGGTGTAAAGGTTAGTTTGACCAAAGACCTGGATGCAGGGAGGTCTAGAGCAGTGATTCTCTACCAGGGCAATCCCCCACTCCCCAGGGGGCACTCAGCAATGTCTAAACACATGTTTCATAATCATGACTAAAGGATAATTTTGTATTTAGCAGATAGAAGTCAGGGGTGCTACTGAACACCCTATAATGCACAAGACAGCCACATGTTCACAAAAAATTATCTGGCTGTGAATGTCCCTAGGTTGAGAAACTGTTCTATTTTGGAATCTCCAAAAGAGACAACTGGACACTCTTTGGGTTTTACCTAGTAGCTAAAGTGCCCACTTATGTCCATTAGGTAATGCATAATTCAAGCTATCAGGACCTGGAACAGTGTGGGAATCAACAGGTCTTGCCTGCAAGCAAGACTCTGACTTCTGTTAATCAAATGTGACGCAAGATGGATTGAATGGAAAAGTTGGAAGATTTTGTGACTCCTAAGGTGCTAAGAAAGCTTAGCACCTATACAAAGGGAAAACAAACAAGCAACGATCCCTGGGTGTATGTTAGAATAATCCAGAAAGCTTTTAAAAATACCAAAAAAAAATCTGGTTCATGTGATCTGGTGTGTCTTAAATAATTCCAATGCACAAGCAGGGTTTAGAGTCACTGGCTATATTGCATTAACGTGAGTGGTTGATGAATAGAACTTGGATAAAATAGCAACTGTAGAGATGAATTGACCGTTAAAAAAATAAGTATTGCACAGGGAGCTTAGCTTGGTGCTCTGTGATGACCTAAAGGGGTAGGATAGAGGTGGCAGGGTGGAAAAAAGGATCAGGAGGCAAGGGATATATGTATGCATATCGCTGACTCACTTCGTTGTACAGCAGAAATGAGCGCAACATTGTAAAGCAATTGTACTCCAATAAAAAAAATAAATAAAGGTCTGGTACAGTCAGTCAGTCAGTTCAGTCACTCAGTCATGTCTGACTGTTTGTGACCCCATGGATGCAGCAGACCAGGCTTCCCTGTCCATCACCAACTCCCAGGGCTTGCTCAAACTCATGTCCATCGAGTCCGTGATGTCATCCAACCATCTCATCCTCTGTCATCCCCTTCTCCTCCTGCCTTCAATCTTTCCCAGCATCAGTGTCTTTTCCAATGAGTCAGTTCCTCACATCAGGTGGCCAAAGTATTGGAGTTTCAGCTTCAACATCAGTCCTTCCAATGAATATCCAGGATTGATTTCCTTTAAGATTGACTGATTGGATCACCTTGCAGTCCATGGGACTCTCAAGAGTCTTCTCCAACACCACAGTTCACAAGCATCAATTCTTCAGTGCTGAGCTTTCTTTATAGTCTGACTCTCACATCCATACATGACTACTGGAAAAACCATAGCTTTGACGATATAGATCTTTGTTGGCAAAGTAATGTCTCTGCTTTTTAATATGCTTTTTAAAGGAGCAAGCGTTTTTTAAATTTCATGGCTGCAGTCACTATCTGCAGTGATTTTGGAGCCCAAGAATGTAAAATCTGTCACTGTTTCCATTGTTTCCCCATCTCTTTGCCATGAAGTGATGTGATCGGATTCCATGATCTTAGTTTTTTGAATGTTGAGTTTTAAGCCAGCTTTTTCACTCTCCTCTTCCACTTTCATCAAGTTCTTAGTTCTTCTTTGCTTTCTGCCATTAGGGTGGTGTCATCTACATATTTGAAGTTATTGATATTTCTCCCAGCAAGCTTGATTCCAGCTTGTGCTTCATCCAGTCTGATGTTTTGCATGATGTACTCTGTATATCAACTAATAAACAGGGTGACACATACAGCCTTGACATACTCCTTTCCCCATTTGGAACCAGTCCATTGTTCCATGTCCAGTTCTAACTGTTGCCTCTTGACTGGCATACAGATTTCTGAAGAAGCAGGTCAGGTGGTCTGGTATTCCTGTCTCTTTAAGAATTTTCCACAGTTTGTTGTGATCCACGCAGTCAAAGGCTTTAGCGTAGTCCATGAAGCAGATGTTTTTCCAGAATTCTTTTGCTTTTTCGATGATCCAACGGATTTCGTCAATTTGCTCTCTAGTTCCTCTGCCTTTTCTAAATCCAGCTTGAACATCTGGAAGTTCTCGGTTCACATACTATTGAAGCCTTGCTTGGAGAATTTTGAGCATTACTTTGCTAGCATGTGATATGCGTGCAGTTGTGCAGTAGTTTGAACATTATTTGCTATTGCTTTCCTTCCAGTGCAAGGAACTTTAAAATACTCAGCCTTCCAGAGATGTTTAACCTGAGTTAGATCATGATGACATAAAAAACAAACTTAAGCAGCCTGGTATGCTATAAAACATTTGGCGTGGACATGGACTTCAAAAATGTCCATGCCAAGAACTGAGGAATGGTCCAGACTAAAGAAGCCTAAAGAGAAATGATAACTGATCCAAAACATGGTGTGGGGTTTTCTCTTGCTGTGGAGGACCCTAAGTGAATAATGAGTGAAAACTGAAAGTGGTTTGTGTATTAGAGTATTATATCAATGATCATTTTCTGAGTTTGATAACTGTACACTGGTTATGTGAGAGAATGCCCTTGTTGTTTAGTCATATACATAAAAGTTTTAACACTAAGTCAAGTGATTCAGAAGAAAAGTGTGTGTGTGTGTGTGTGTGTGTGTGTGTGTGTCTAGGATGGGAGGGACAAGAATAAAGCAAATGTGATAAAATGTTAACATCTGGGGAATCTGGGTAAAGGATATATGGGAACTCTTTGCACTAGTCTATTCTCGCAACTGTTCCATAAATCTAGAAAGTATGCCAAAATGCAAAGTTAAAATACTCCAAAAAGTGATAGAAAGATTTTTGTTTCTGAAGTCCTTTGGGACTAAGATATGTGTATATGTGTGTGTGTGTGTGTGTTCTGTCATGTCCGACTCTTTGCGACCCCTTGGACTGTAGCCCGCCAGGCTCCTCTGTCTATGGGATTTTTCAGGCAAGAATACTGGAGGGATTGCCATTTCCTACTCCAGGGGATCTTCCTGACTTAGGGATTAAACCCGTGTTTCTTGCAGTAGCAGGCGCATACCTTACCACTGAGACACTTGGGAAGCTGGGACTAAGATACATGTCTGTATTTCATGGTGTCTCAGGTGACATCTTTTATGCAAAGAGGGACTAAATGGAAAAGGACACAAGATGGTCTGAAAGGTCTGAGGTGATCTCTTTTTACAATCAGGGAAATTCCATTGTGAGCTCTAAGCTAGGAGATCTCCCCAAGGATCTCCTGATAGAGCCACATCATCTCCTCAGAGAGACTCTTTCTTTGCACATCCAATGTTGAACCAACTTCATCTAAGTCAGTGCTGTGGCGACCTAGTCACCTAGGTGCACTGCTTTTAGCACTCTGCCCAAGAGAAAGCAGTCCTCCTCTTTTTAAATCCCTTACTCATGAGATGGGGTCAGGGGATAGGAGAAGTGGCAACTCAGGAAGAAAGAAATTGATTAAATAGCCAAATATAACCCTCTAGAACCCTTCCCTCCCTGACACCCACCACACGCTGCCTGTCTTAGTTCCTTTGGGCTGCTGAAACAAAAATACCACAGGCTGAGTGACTTAAAAACATTTATTTCTCACAGTTTTGGAGGCTGGGAAGTCCAAGGTCAAGGTACAAACAGATTTGGTGTCTGGTGAGAGCTGCAGATCCATAGATGGCCATCTTTTTGCTGTGTTCTAGTATGGAGGAAGGGGTGGGAGGACTCTCTAGAGTCTTCTTCATAAAGGCACTAATCTCATTCTTGAGGGCTCCACTCTTATGACCCAGTCACCTTCCAAAGGCCCTCCTTCCTAACACCATCACATTGGGGAACAGTATTTCAACCTGTGAATTTTAAAGGGACCCATTCAGTTCATCACACTGTTCCATCTATACCTCCTCTGGCATAAATTTTAAAATATATGGAGAAAAGGGGGGGCTGTTCTTTCTCTATTGACAATAAAACGTGTGTGTGAGTCGCTCAGTCGTGTTTGGCTGTTTGTGACCCCGTGGACTGTAACTCACCAGGCTCCTCTATCCATGGAATTCTCTAGGCAAGATTACTTAAGTGAGTTGCCATTTCCTTCTCCAATGATAAACTATTACATATTTTTAAAAGGCATTCGTGATAGATTACATAAAAGGTAATTTTTTTTTAAAAAAAAGCATTTATTGATCTGATTGCTTCCAGAGGTGAAAATACTCTACAACTCAGAAATGAAGTTAGTGTTTAGAACCAGAAACTGTAAGGAAACACTTGGAATCCAACTTTTCCATGCTTTGCTTTCTTTATGACTTTATTCTTCAAGACTTCCTCATTGGTCACTGAGAAATAAAACATGAAACACAATTAAAAGCTACTTTCTAGAGAGAAGATGAAAAAAGTGAATTGGGTGAGCATCTCTGGGCACAAAGTCATTATCTGTTTTGGAGAAAGTGATTTTTTTTAAACTGTTCTTTGTGATCCACAGGTTGAGTGACCACACATCTCAATTTGTCCAGTCCTCTTAGCACAATTATCAGCACTTCCTATGATCCTGAACAATGTCCCAGTTTGGATATTAAATTCTGTAGTTATCTACCTATAGAAAAAGTCATTTCCCCTCCTATGGAAGAATAATTTTTACCAAGAGTGGTATTTCACTCAGAACACTGGACTTCATCATAGAAAAGTTGACCAGATCTGAGTAAATAACCATGTGGAAATCTGAACCCATTTGAGATACACCAGAGATTGATATACAAACAGAAAATAAATACCTTCTACAAAGGAAACAGTAAAAAACTTGAGAAACAGAAAGTCAACTGAACAGGGTAGTTTTGCTGACCTTTCTTTTTTTTTCAACCACCATTCTAAGTTGTTTTTCTTTTCCTTTTTATTTTCTTTTTGATAGAACAAAACTGTTTCCTTTTTGCTCCCCCAGGCAGGGCCTTTCAGTTTTAGCACATTTCTTTGTGTTCCATTTTCACAAAAGGGCCTGGTTGTACTGATGGTATCAGCTGAAGAACCTCATGAAGCTCCCATCAAGTTTCAGGGGGAGATGGCCCAGGTTTCTGTGAGAGGCTGACATGCACCATCTCTTTAACTTTCAACCTACCTCTGTCCCCATGCAGCTCACAGAATCACGTTCCCACTGGCTGCTCTTGTCAACTCACCTGGGAAGAAAAGGCTCCATCAAGATGAAATAAACTGTAGCTGATGCACAGGCAAAGGGATGACTTAATGCAGTCCAGAGAGCTTTCAGTGCAATTTCAACTCCCAGGCTTGAGTTTTGAAAACGGGTGAATGCCGTTTAAATTATTTATGAGTGTTTGGGATGGCTTCTTTCAAACACAAACAGGCTTTCATGTTTCAAGTGTCCCCCAAAGCAGCATTTCATGGGAGAGACTGTGTGTAGCTCATATGATCCAAGAGAGGGACAGTTTAATTGTGACTTGGGTATAAACACATCCTACCTTTGACTGAGGTCGATGGATCAGTCTCATGGATGCCTCTGTTGATGGAGGAACAGAGAATCCTGGGGCCACAGAGCCCCTAGCTGTGCCCACACCTCATATGCTTTGGCCACAGTTATGACAGTTGTTTGTCTCTCCTTAAAAGTTGTATTATGGTGGATATGTCCTATGACAGGCACTGTTGGACATCCATAACTGAAAGCAGTTTATTACAAGCTCTGGTATGAATTTTTAGGGACTCTTTTACAATATATTAAGATATCCAGTAGGGCTTTCCAGGTGGCATTAGTGGTAAAGAATCCGCCTGCCAATGCAGGAGACATGAGAGACATGGGTTCTGTCACTGAGTTGGGAAGATCCCCTGCAGAAGGGCATGGCAACTCACTCCAGTATTCTTGCCTGGAGAAGCCCTTGGACAAAGGGACCTGGTAGGCTACAGTCCATAGGGTCATAAAGAGTCAGACACAACCGAAGCGACTTGGCCCAGCACAGCACACAAAATATCCAGTGGAATTCTATATACCAAACCTTGACCTGATAATTTTTTCACTTGAAAACTTAGTTTGGGAAAAGAAACCAGCTCACTAAGTTGGAGATGAACTCATAGTGAATGTTCTTCCACTGTTGTTACGTTTGTGGAACATCTTTTATATTTTAGGAAACTCTAATCCGTTACCATTTTGCATGTGTCATTGGCATGGGTAGAGCATGAGAAAGGAACCAGGCTCCTAAGAGAGAATGTGGGAAAGAGCCTGTGTCTCCATAGCTGTGTAGCCAAATGAGGGTTCTATGGCCATTCCTTAAGTACTGTGTCTTCCCTGGCCTCAGGCGACCAAATAGCTTTTATTTCTCAGGAATTCCAAAGTAGGTGATGCTTATACCAAGCTAACAAAAAAGCAGTCATGACCGTTAGTGACCAGCTATTAAAAGGATAACAGTGATTATGTGTGCCATCTGATGGCTTAGAGGAGGTCTGTGTTTGTGAGAAGATGATAGAGCCAAGTCCAATCTTGGCAATCTCACCAATTGTTTTGCTTTGTGATTACATTCTTACCATGAGCTCCAGAGGGGAGAGAAGGTCTAGACTTCATGGCCCATAGTCTCAAAGATACCAAAGCAACAGTGACCTTTATTTTTGGTTGCCAAAGTGATATCTACTTGGTGTACTGATTGTCAAAATGTACTCTGGGAATTCCCTGCTGGTCCAGTTATTAGGATTCTGCACTTCCACAGCAGGGGGCACAGGTTTGACCCTAGTCAGGGAATTGAGATTCCCCAAGCCTTGCATTTCAGCCTTAAAAAAAAAAAATGATCTGAGGAAGGTAGAAATTTAAAAAAAAAAAATTAAAAGTAGAAATTTTGAAAAAGCAACATGTAATCTTAGCCACTTCTGGCTTTTCTTGTAGTCACTGCAAAGGTTTCTCGGTCAATTCAGATCCCCTGTAAACTGGTGATGAATTGAAAACCCTGCACATTGTCACAGTCTTGCAATATGGTTGCTGGGAGTGAGGGTGGCCGTGTTTAAATTTAGATAAGCGACATCCACTGCTGTCCTGTCAGGATGCTGATCCCCAGTCATCTGTGTCCATCTTTCCTGGCATGAATTCCCCGATTTCCATCTGCTGCGCTGTGAAAGTCTCTGAGTTTACTCTCAATCTTCTTGTCCCAGCTACAGAGTGGGTCCTTGGGTCTCCTGCCCTCCCTGCATGCCTCTGCACTCTTCTTGGAAAAAGCCCCCAAAGCATTGGAAAGTCGTTTGTGACTCTAAAGAAATGGGAAATCCACTGGGGCTGTCTTGGACCCTCTCTGCCTGGACAGCCACATAATTTATTGTTTATTTATTTATCTATTTGTCGTTGCTGTTCAGTCACTCAGTCGTATCTGACTCTTTAGACCCCATGGACTGCAGCTCGCCAGGCTCCCCTGTCCTTCACTATCTCCTGGAGTTTGCTCAAATTCACATCCGTTGAGTTGGTGATGCCATCCAACCATCTCATCCTCTCCTGCCCTCTTCTGCTTTTGTCTTCAATCTTGCCCAGCATCAGGGTCTTTTCTAATGAGTCAGCTCTTCACATCAGGTGGCCAAAGTATTGGAGCTTCAGCTTCAGCCCAGTCCTTCCAGAGAATATTCACAGTTGATTTCCTTTAGGATGGACTGGTTTATCCACTCTTTGGTTTCTGTACAAAATAGGATATGTGTGGGAGGGATGCTAGGGCCTTGCTACTTTCCTAGACACCCTTCCCCCCAGGAAATGAGGCACAGATGCTGTCTACTGCAGATGTCTAAACACACTTGGGGATTCCAGAATTCTTCCTGCCCACTGGACCCTCTGACCTAGATCAGAGCAGGATGTCAGCGCCCCTACTCTGAGCCCACACCAACTTACCATGTGTTGTTCTTACCAATTCTTTGTCTATAGTTTAGAGAATTTTTATCTCCTTGGACAGAAACAATTGACTCTGCAAATATTCTTTTGAATATTTTATATTAGCATCTGGACCTCAGCTTTTGAACTCAAAAGCTGAGAATGTGACCTCTCTGTTTTTTGCTTCCCCAGTTGAGGGATTAGATGGTCCACATGTAGCTACCTGAGTAAGGTAATGAGATGCAAAGAAAGAAGCCATCAGTCAATCAGTAAATAAAACCAGCCTTCCAAATGCGTTGTTTGTATAATCTGAAGTCTGAAGGTTGAACAGCTTCTTGTCTGAACTGAACTCTTGGTTAATCTTGGTATCAGAAACAGGAAGACAGCTAAAATGCTGCTGGGGAGTAAGTGATAAAATAATCACGGCCCACATTTTGCTTGCTGCAAGATCCACAGGAAGCCTCCGTGCTGCGTCCCGTTGAGTCAAAACTCTCATCATCATCTTTATCATCATTTTGTGCATCCAGCCTTTCACAGAGCTGACGACAGGCCAACTTCGCCCAAAGAACCAAATGCATTCATTAGGCTTGGTCACAAAAGAAACACACAACTCATGATTTTTTTTTTTCTTCTGCCACTCACTTTCTACTCTCTAAAGAGGAGATGATGGTGACTAGCACAATGGCCGCAGTACATTTAGAGCGAATGTTCATGTCCTTGATGGACCCAGCCATTCAGCTGTCTGTGTTGATTAATATCATCTCTGCAGTCTGTAAGGAAAAAAACACCTTAATGTTTATGAGATATTTATGATCCCATTTCCATCTGTTGAAGTATATAATCTATGCATATGTATATATGGAAGTATATACACAGTGGCTTCCCAGGTGGCTCAGTGGTAAAGAATGTATCTGCCAATGCAGAAAGTGCAGGAGACGCAGGTTCAATCCCTGGGTTGGGAAGATTCCTTGGAGAAGGGAATGGCAATCCAGTATTCTTGCCTGGAGAATCCCATAGACAGAGGAGCCTGGCAGGCTAGTCCATAGGGTCACAAAGAGCTGGACACGACCGAGCGCGCGCACGTGTGTGCGCGCGCGCACACACACACACACACACACACACACACACACACACACACACACACACACACACATTCTGTTGGTTCTGTTTCTCTTCTGAAGAATCCTGAAAAATATAGTAGCAAATTACCCCCCCAGTTTATTTCTTCGTGTGTAAGAGTCAGGAGTCCAGGCAAGGCTTAGCTGAGTCCTCCAGTGCAAGGACTTCCTGGGGCTTCAGTCACCATGTTCGTTAGAGCTGCGGTCTCCTCTGAGGACTTGACTGCGGAAGGAAGCTCTTCTAAGCCCACTTAGTATTTGTTTCCAGGATCCAGTTCTTCATAGGCAATTGGACTGAGAGCTTCGTCCCTCTCTGGCTGTTGAATGGTAGGGCTCTCCAGAGAGCAGCTCCTAACATGGCCGCTTGCTTCCTCGGAGCGAGTCGGTGAGGAGAGCTGGAGAGAGAGAATGATGGAAGGCACAACTTTTTGTAAAGCAATCTCAGAAGCGCCATCCCACCACTCTTGCCATTTCTGTTCCTAAAGCAAATGCCAGCGTCCAGCCTGGCCTCAGGGGAGGGGACCACACGGGGCGTGAACGTCAGGATCAGTAGAGCCACAGGGAAGGGCGCCCGCCCACACTCGGCTGCTCAGCGCGCGTCACAGGTGAGATGACGCTCAGGCCGAGTCCAGAGCCCTCCTCAGAGGGCCTGGGGGATTTCCCCTGCAGGAGTGGACAACCTGAGGATCGCTTGGTGAGCAGAGCAGGGGGAGTTCTCCAGATCACGGTGAGCACGTTGCCCCTGAGCAGAGTCCTGGCCAGCACTGTCGCAACCCTCAGAGTCAACGTCCCTCTCCTCCGGAACACCCTGGTAAACATGGCGGAAACCTGCCCTGTTGACCTTGACTCCATCTTGTATTAATACTTCCTGGGAACACATTCCTTCTTGACGTAGAGGGATGTAAGCAATGTGCTCAGAGTCACCTCTTGGCACAAAATGTGGCCACATTCCTTCAAATTCACGACTCTGGACCCTCATGCTGCCTATCTGGAGGACAGCTTGCTTTCTTCTCGGAGCACTCGTCTTCTGATTCATCCAAGTCTCAGCCGTCCATGGGATCCGTTCTAGTGAGCCTCACCTCAAGTGAAGGGAAGGGTTGGAAAGGTGGCTGGGGCTGGAATTCTCTTCTTGGCAGCACCACTGTTGAAAGTAAGAGGGCGCTTTTTTTTTCGTGGACAGAACAGACACTACGCTCGGTCAGTAGTAGGCAGTGCCTCCTCAGAGCTCAAGAAGGAGTGAGGCTGGGTTATCACTGCGCTCAGTGCCACCACACGCATGGGAGCCCAGCCAGGCGGCTTTCCCAGTTTCTGCACCTCTGCCTTGGACCCCACCTCACACACAGTCATTTACCCCGTGGTGTGCCCTGAGTCCCTGGGCATCTGAGTCAGTCCGTTCCCCATGCCAGGACGCCCTCCACGGATACCAGTATCATCCTCATTCACCAGCCAGAACACCTGAATTCCAGCAGAGTTGTAGAGAGAAATGACCAAGGAGAAAATGCCCATCACAGTGTCTGACGTTGGAAGTACATTATAAATTCCTTGGAATTGAAGCATGAATGAATGAAACAAAAAGATATATTTTTTTAAATATTGATGATTCATGTTATTTCTCTAAAGAGAGTGAAGGAGGTATTCCTTGGTTCATCTGGCTTACCCAATGCCTCTTGGACTGTCAGTCAGATTGAACCACAAGAAAGTGCCAATATTCGATGGGTTTTAGCCCTGATAAAATGCAATTCCATGTGCTTCAACCTAATAGAATCTCAGCAAGAAGTCCCTGGTGCACTTTTGGCTCAAAATAACAAGACCGAGAAAGTGTTTAACTCCTCTGTCTGCCAAAATGTCTCTGAAATGGCAAGAATGAAATGTAATGAGAAGCAGCAGTCTGAGGCACTGGAAATAGTAGGAAGTGTCAGGAGCACGTCAGAAATCCTTCCGGAAGGCGGCAGGTAGAAAGGACCCCACGAACAGGGCAGACGTATGCAAGGATGGCTGTGGTGGTCAGGGACTTCCAGGGCGCGCCCCTCTCTCTGAGCATCGTACTGGCTGAGCAGGTGAAACAGTGAGGCTCCGATGGGCAGCCACCTGGGCTGGAGTGGGGCCCCTATCTAGGCTCTCAGCCTCAGCATTTGCTCCCAGGAGAAACCTGTGGGAGAATAATCATTCCATAAAGCATAGAATCCACCTTATATGGTTTCTTGAGGGTCGTTGCAATTTCAGGGGATGGCAGAGCTAAGCCCGAGGGAACTTGAGTGACCCTATGACACAGGTGGCACAATCATCCTGGTGGCTCGTCCTGGGGTCCTGCACTCACGGGACTCCTGCCAGCTTCTGCGTCCTGATGCCAGCCAGGAGCCCTTGAAGTCCTCTGTGTCCTTCCGGCATGCCTGATCCATGCTTTCTCAGTCTCTGGAGTCTTGGCAGCTAGAGGTTATCAACTAAGTCCCCAGGAGAGAGGAGCTTTCGGCCAAGGAGAATGGGATGGCTTCCCAGGTGGTGCAGAGGTAAAGAATCTGCCTGCCAATGCATGAGACAGAGGAGACATGGATCTGATGCCTGGGTTGGGAAGATCCTCTGGAGAAGGAAAGAATAACTCACTCCAGGATTCTTGCTTGGAAAATTCCATGGATAAAGGAGTCTGGCAGGCTACAGTCCATGGTCTCAAAGAGTCAGACGCAACTGAGTGAGCATGCAAACACACGGACACAAAGACACACACACACGCAATAAGGGTCACCTCACCAAGGCCTCTCCACTAGGGATGGCTCTCATCCAATAACTGCTCCAAGAAACACAAGGTCCTGAATTGGGGATACTTCTGAAAGGCCACCCTGCCCCCTATTATTGCCATATGATGTTTTGAAACCTTTTTTGAGTCTGTCAACCTGGTCTGATGGCAAAATATACACATATCTGACAATGCATTGACTCAGAGTGTTTGCTGTCTTTGTGGAGGAAGGAGGTATACTCAAAGATGTTTTCCCACATAACAGAAAATTGACTCCATGAAAGAGGGGGATACATAAAACAGTAGAAATGGCCCAAGGTTGAAATGAAATTTTGTTTTGACCATTGTATACAGCAGCTCTAAAACTTAATCAGTTGAAAATGGCCCAGCATTTCAGAGGTTTCTGTGATGAATGACTTAAAGAAGACATTTTATATGATAACACAAATTGCATAATTAGGAACCTGGAAGTACAATTTTTGTGCTGTTACTAATGAAATAAAGGCTTATGTCTCTTCTCTTCAATAAAAATAGAAAGGCATTTAGAAATTATAAATGGAAGAGAAAAGGAGATAGGGATAATTCTGTGAAACAAGCAAAAATTTGTACCATTGATGAAGTAAATAAAATAGTGCTTTCTATTAATAAAACAACAAATCCAGACCCCACAGGTTAGGAAACTGAACCATAAGGAGAGTTAGGAGTGTCATGAATAGTTCTAGTCAATTTATTTTATGCTCTTTGTACATACTAGTTGCAGTTACTTCCTTTTCTATGCTGCTATGTTTTTTCCCACCAAGGTTTGCTTTTGTTACTTTTATGTGACATTTTACAAATTTGCAGTTTTCTATGATTTTCTTAGGGCTTCCCGGGTGACTCAGTGGTAAGGAATCTGCTTGCAATGCAGGAGCCACAGGAGACACAGATTCAACCTCTGGGTCAGAAAGATCCCCTGGAGGAGGTAATGGCAACCCACTCTAGTATTCTTGCCTGGAGAATCCCATGGACAGAGGAGCCTAGTGAGCTATAGTCCTTAGGGTCACAAAGAAACAGACATGACTGAAGTGACTTAGCACACACGCACACTTGATTTTTTCAGTAGTTTTGGGTTCTTTCTTAGATTAAATAACAGAGATTTAACATTTTTTGTTTAGATATCAGCATCATCTTCTGATTTTCATAAGACAGACGACTTAGATTTTATACCTGGAAACATAAACCTATTTTTCTGAAGACTTTTCATTTAAAACTTTAGAAGAGTCCTTTAGGAGATTAATATTTCTTGTTTTGGAGAAAACTTTTTTCTGAAAGTCAACAGTTTTTTTAGTTTTCATTAAATCTTTTTTCTGATTAAATAAAATTGATAAATGCAATGCCTTTGTTAACAGTGATTATCTTTGATAATGGAGTTGTTTTATCCTGTATATCTGTATATATTTTTCCAACTGGTCTGCCATGACCATGTTACTTTCTAAAGAGAGTAACAGTTTCCAGTTACAACATGGTTCAGAGACAGAATTTGGCAAACAGTTGTGAATTAGAGACCTCTCATTACCATCACTTGCCCATAACCTTTAATGAATCACTTAACTTCTCTTGGCCTTGGTTTTATGAAATGGAAAATTGGGGTGAAATTTACACTTGAGTCTTTCTGAAAAATAGTTAGCATTGGAGACTTGTTTTTCCTAGGGAATATCTGACTTCCAGTACTATATCTCTGAATATCTTAAGAGTTTTCAAAGCTGGCATCATTCACAAGGTCAAAATATATCAGGAGATTCTTGATTCTAAATATTGCTGTAATCTCTTTGTTCATGGGACCCTCTAACACAATACCCCCTCTACCTGATGGATCTCTTCTTTGCAGTAAGAAAAGAACCCGGCATCATTCGCAAGGTCAAAATATATCAGGAGATTCTTGATTCTAAACATTGCTGTAATCTCTTTGTTCATGGGACCCTCTAACACAATGCCCCATCTACCTGATGGGTCTCTTCTTTGTAGTAAGAAAAGAACCCAGTGGGAAAAAAAAGAACAAGTGAAAGCAATTCGGTGATTATAAGAACAAAGCCACCAACACGAATAATTGCTAAGTGTGATTCTAATAATGTATTAGTTAATACAAAGAAGTGAAAACCACTAATACCCAAGGATGGCACTGGTAATTCCCAGTAGCACAATTCTATGTGTCAGTTTATGCACTTAGTCAGGAAGCTCTTAAGTCTCAAATGGTCCAACCTATGTCTTCTAATTGGTTATCAAGCTTTAAAGGGAAACTAATCATCTGAGAATCTGGTTGAAATGCAGATTATGAACCAGTAGGTCTATGGGCTTAGGGCCTGAGATCATGCTTACATGACAATAGCCCCCAAGGCTGCTTCAGCTGCTGGCTTGTGGTCCATGCGTTGAACTGTCAGGATGATGACGTATAGCACTTAGCATAGTGTCTGCACTTAGGGAGGCCTGCTAAGTGATAGCAATAATTCTTATTGCTTGGAGGTACAGGAATTCCAGCTTTCCATGTGTTCATATGCAGTAGTATTAAGAATTGTGCAGCAACCAGGTTTTTTGTTGAATATAGTCATCCCTCGGTATCCATGGTGATTTGGTTCCTTGACCCCATGTATGTCAAAAACCATGAATTCTCAAGTCCCTTGTGTAAAATGGCATAGTGTTTGCACAGAACCTATACAGCTATTCCCTTCTCCAGGGGATCGTCCCAATCCAGGTATCAAACCTAGGCCTCCTGCATTGCAGGCAGATTCTTTGCCACCTGAGCCGCCAGGAATTCCAGCCTACACACATCTCCTTGCTGTCTGATGTATAGTTACGTGTATATATTCATCCTGACCTCCTCCGTTTGCCACCCTCTCCCCATCCCCTCGCTTCCTCAGTCAATCCTATTTTAGTCAAGGAGTCATACACTCTAGCATCCTACTCATCAGTTCATCCAACCCCATGGAAGTCATTCTTGTTCTTCTAGGAGTCCAATTTTTCCTTTGACTACTTATAATACCTAATCCAATGTAAATGTTGTGTAACTAGTTATAAATACAATGTAAATGTCACAGATAGTTGCCAGAGCACAGCAAATTCAAGTTTTGCATTTTGGAACTTTCCATAATTGTTTTTTTCTTTTTATTAATATTATTAGTTCCAATCTTTAGTTGGTTAAATCTGTACATGCAAAACCATGGTTACTGAGGGTCAACTGTACCTAATTTAGAATCCTTTTATAAACTCATTTACGGATTTTAGTAGTTAACCCTTACAAGTTTATTCTGGAACTCTTTCCTAGATTAAAAAAAAATCTAAGGAATATGCATGATTTGTTGTTAAAACTGCTGAGAAAGCTTGCACATTTGGACAGGATCCATCCATCAGGAGGGCAGTCATGTCCTTCTAATGAGCTGAGGGCCACCATTTTGGAATCAGTGATTCGGAGGACCAGCCAGTTGGTGACTAAATATTCAGGGTGCCCACGACAGTCCTCAGGTCACAGCCTAACCCATAGCACTCCCCCTCCCAGATTCAACAGCACGTTGTCTAGTGATCCTAGTTACAGTGGACAATGAAGACATATTACTGACTTCATTCAGCTTTTCCATTTCTTCCCAACCTTTCTACCACATGGGGGAAAAGGAGTTTTCAGTCAAACCCTCCTTCTTGGTTGGCAAAAGTTTTGACCCTAAATCAGGCTTATGTTCAACAGTCCTGCACATTTGAATGTAACACACACACAAATGTTATTCTATTTGGAAGAGACATGGTTGTTTCATCATTCATTGCTATAATTCAGTTTGTGGATACTTCTCATCTGAAATGCCCATGTGAAGCTCTCATCCTTTTGACGGGAGAAGCATTTTCTCAGGTTCCAACCATTTTCCCTAGGATTACACAAGAATTCTTCACACTACTGGTGGCCTGTGAAATAGACAGGAGTAAAACTGACTGAACACAAAAGATGGGTCTGTCTCCTTGGGTGAGACGCAGGAAAGGGATGAAGTCATAGCAACACAGCTTCTCTCAGCCATAGGTGGGGCAGCCTGGAGGTAAAGCCTAAGGCTCCATTATCAGGATTAAATCTGCATTCTGTCACTGGCCAGCTGACTAATTAGGCAAATAATTGAATCTCTTTCAGCCCATTTATGTGCCCATAAACTGTCTCATAAGTTTATTTTGAGATTGAAATCTGTTATAATATGGAAAGGTCTTAGGAAGGGCTTGGCACATCAAAAACATTCAACCCTTATCCATCCTTAGCCATCCCTGCAGTCCTTATCTGCTGCCTCATAAGATTCAGCCACTGTGCACAATAGCAATCCTGTTAGCTGCAGTGTTGTCTACCACGCTTCAGTTCCAAAAGGCTTTTTTTAGGTGTCTTGTGTCCCAAATTTTTATGGGTTGAAACAACCATTGTAGTTTTAAATCTCAAGGAATTTGAACATGAGAGATTTCATTTTATGTAAGGTTTTTATAACATGTCTTTATGCAAAGCACCTAACAGAACCTAAATAAGATAGAAAAGGTACATTTGAGAGGAGGAAAAGGAAGACAGAGGAAGACCATTAGGAGCATAACAGACTGTATGTTTTCTTTCTAGATTTAAAGATACAGTCACAAAAACTTGCTCATATCTGCATCTCAAAAGAATGCAAATACCATCTCAATTTCAGGGGAAAAATAAGGATACCATGCTGCCTTTGAAAAGCTTGCTTTGATCATATGCCAAATGGCAAAATGAATGAATTTAATTTGAAATTGCCTATCTTCAGAAAAATGTGATATGGAACATATTTAGGAGTTAGCCTTTTCATGTAGCATTAAAGATACTAAAAATGTCCTCATCAATTATTGACAGCCCAGTATTAACACAGAGGCTTCATTTCAGTCTTGAGAATAGAGGACACTGCTTGTTTCTTTATTTTTAATTTTTACAACATGCTTGTTTCTAGAAGCACGTTTCCTCCCTCTTTCAGCTGCAACACCATGCGGAGTTCTCAAAAGGGCCCATTTGCTGGACTGGTGTTGGCTGGTGAGCAAGTTGTCCTATTTGGCTCAGTACGCCTCATGACCTCTAGCTTAGAGTTCAAATGAAATGTATTCAGTGGAGCAGACTGCTAGGAAAATAAATGTCATAAGGAACATGTAAGAACTGATCCTTGAAATAATTAAAAAAAAAAACTCCCAAAAAAACTCATTTATGTTTTTCTACAATTCTATTAATAATGAATAACAGCTGTGAATGGGCAGTAAGGCCATGCCCAAGGAAATGTGGCTTAGGACTATTATGTTTATCCTCTTCTTCCTTGGTGCCCCCACATCCCTTTTCTTAGAGATGGTATCAGATTAATAGGAATATATAAGTCCTTTGAAAATGCTGCTCTTGCCTGGAACTGAAATCTTCTTTTGAAGTCTCCAACCACCTCATTTCCACACATCAAAATTCTATCCATCTTTCTTTCTTTAAAAAAAATTGTTTTAAGTTTTTTTTAATTGATTTTATTTATTTATTTTTTTATTTTTGGCTGTGCTGGGTCTTCATTGCTGCAAAGGCTTTTCTCTAGTTGTGGGAAGAGGGGGTTACTCTCTAGTTAGGGTGCTTGGCCTTCTCGTTGTAGTGGGTTGTCTTGTTGTGGAGCACGGGCTCTAGGACACGTGGGCTTCAGTAGTTGTGGCTCCTGGACTCCGAAGTACAGGCTCAAATGTTGTGACACGTGATTTAGTTGCTCCGTGGCATGTAGGGTCTACCCAGCTCAGGGATCAAACCGATGTCTCCTGCACTGGCAGGCGGATTATTTATCACTGAGCCACCGGGGAAGCGTCTCCATCTTTCATTTACAGTTTCCTCCCTGAAATCTTTCTTGACCTCTTCCCCTTCTCTGTGCACACACATGCTCTTTGATGACATGTTATTTTGATAAGAAATTCAGAGTGTTTTAAATAACCAAAGGATTGAACTTAGATGGAGGAAGGCTGTGTCAGGGGAAGAGGTCAAGAAAGACTTCAGAAATGTGCAGAATTTGAAGTGGGCTTCCCTATTACATTTAATGTGGAGGATTTTTATCCATGTGTTCAGTACATATCTGTTGATTTTATTGAAGGTAGCTTTGAAGAGAAGTAAAACCTCACCAAAAGGTAGTGGGTGAGGGAGGGGTGGATGGTTCTATTCACATTGCTTTGTTCATTTCATTATCACATGAGCACTTCCCATAGTGTAGGTACCCTGCATGGTATTAATATATAGTTGGCACTCAATAATGAATATATGAGCAAAGAACACAGAACTAAAGCATGAACCATTCCTATCCTTGAAGTTCTTATAGTCTAGTTAATGAGAGAGCACTTCCCCTCCCTGACTAGATAACTGTTGTGGAGCACCATGGGAGGCTGTGTAAACTTCAGTAGAATTCAGGAGGGATTTCTCACATGAGACCCAATCTAGGGTTTGAGAGACAATTTGAAGTTATCTGATGGGGAGGGAATATACAGCATGATAACTATAGCCATCAACACTGCATTGTGTATTTGAAAATTGCTCAGAGAATAGATCTCAAAAGTTCTCATCACAAGAAAAAAAAATGTATAACTATGTGAGGTGATGGGTGGTAACTAAACATATGAGGCAATCATTTCCAATATATACATCTATCAAATCATATACTGTACACCTTAAACTTATGCATGCATGCATGCTAAATCACTTCAGTCGTTTCTGATTCTTTGCGACCCTATGGACTATAGCTCTCCAGGCTCTGAACCCATGTCCTGCGTTGCAGACTGATTCTTTACTACTGAGCCACCAGGGAAGCCCCACCTTAAACTTACATGATATGTCAACTATATCTCTATACAACTGGAAAAATAATAAAGGCAAAAAAGAGAGAAGTTATCTGATGGAAAACGGTGTCACAGGAAGAAGAGAGAGCAAGTAAGAAACAACTTGGAGATTCAGAAAAGCCTGCCTTTGGGAACCTGTAAGTGGAAGTTTGGCTGGAGTATAGGGGACAGATTAGGGAAAGGGTAGAATGTGAGATGTGTGGGTGATAGCCATTGTATAAAGAGCTTTTCATTGCTAAGCCATGCTGTGTTCTAGAAGCCACTGAAGGATTTCATGGAAGAGCTGTATCATCAGAATTTTTTCTTTCAGAAAGATCTGTCTTGCAGTAGACTTTCAAGATTGATTCCAGGGAGTGTGTGTGCACGTGCTTAGTCACCCAATCGTGTCTGACTCTTTGTGACCCTTGGGACTGTAGCCCACCAGCCTCCTCTCCCCATGGGATTTTTCAGACAAGAATGCTAGAGTGGGTTGCCATTTCCTTCTCCAGGGGATCTTCTCGTCCCAGGGATCGAACCTGCATCTTTGGTGTCTCTTGCATTGCAGGCAGATTCTTTACCCACTGAGCCATTAGGGAAACCTGTTCAAAGGTGACCAGCCTGAAACTAGCAACCATCAGGAGAGCTGTGGTGAGCCAGGGAATTGATGAGGATGCAGAGTAGATGCTGGAAGGTTGTGAGAACACAGGCTGACTGGCGGGGTAAGGGAGAGGGGGAAGACCAGGATGACAGTCAGCTTCCTGACTTGAGCAACTGAGTGGATGTGGTCTATTTGTTAAGAGAAAGGAGAGGCAGATTTCTAGGTCCCCTCTCCTCTGCAAAGAATGTGACTTTAGAGTCATGACCTTTAAGGCATCTATTGAATATCCCAAAGGAAATGTCCAGGAAAGAGTTGAATATAGGAATTAGGATCTGGAGATGGGTTTGTTTAAAAGGAAGTTGAATCACATTGGGACAGGTGAAAAGAGACAGATGGGAATGGCTTAACGAATCTCATATTCATCTGAGCTTCAGACATTTCCAGTAGGGGCTGGCATCTCTGCGATTTATTGCTCCCTCTCTGAGCCCCAGCCCCTGCGGATGGTGCAGGATCCCCAAAGGGAAAGATTGAAAGCAATTACCCAGTTGATTTCCTCCTTAGAATTATTTAATTTAGCATGTTTTTTTTTTTAAGGAAACCTTTAAAGCTCAGCAGCCAAGAAAGAAATCTTGATGGTTAATTGGGGCTTTACATTTTAAGTAGATAATAGCATCAATAAAATCATGTTAGTATAATTAGACTTAATTTTATATGAGATATCACTCTGGGCATTCCTGTAATTGCTCTTAATCTTTTAAGGATTAGTCACAGGTACAAGTATAGATATAAACATAGATAGATAAAGGCATAGATATATTTTATACTTGGATTTAGATATACAGATATTTATACAGCTAGAGCCAGGGTCCAAATATAAACATATAAACAAAGCATTGTTTATCTTCATAAAAACTTGAATAAATTTATCATGCTCAGTGATTTAAATATATTAATGTACTTCATGTGTAAAGCAGCCCTATACAGTAGATTCTGCTGTTATCCCATTTTGCAGGTAAGAAAATTGGAGTGTTGGGTAAATAAATTGCTTAAGGTTGCACAAATGCTAGACCTGGGATTTGAACTAGGGAGTATGGGTTGGTCTAGAGTATATTCTAGTAACATGGCTTTATGTTGCCTCTCTTTGTCAGTTTCTAACAGATAAGTCAATATGTAAGTTAATTAAAATGCAATTTCTGTCCTCCTACATGATTGTCGTTATGTTAGTCGCTTAGTCGTGTCCGACTTTTTGTGACCTTATGGACTGTAGCCCACCAGGCTCCTCTGTCAATGGGAGTCTCCAGGCAAGAATTCTAGAGTGGGTTGCCATTCCCTTCTCCAGGGCATCTTTCTGACCCAGGGATCAAACCTGATCTCCTGCATTGTAGGCAGATTCTTTACTGTCTGCGCCACCAGGGAAGCCCTACATGATTGGGTAAGATATAACGGGGGTGGTGCAGTTTTTCAATGATGCATGCACAATTAAATTCTGTATCTAATCAGAGCTGAGGACAGCCATGTGCGTTCTTGCAGATTACAGATCAGAGGAATTACTGGCCCAGAGAAGGATGTAGCAGTCATTAGCTCTCAGCAGATGCCCTGAACCAAGGCAGCCACTGATATTGTAAAATGAAATGTAGCATCTGTAAAAGGACTGTCGCATGCTTCCTTCCTTTATACCTGAGTAGAGATGAACAACTTTGGGGCCTGTAACAGAGATCTGTGCTCTTAACCAGACTCTCAGAGGTCTACTTTGCCTGGTCCACTCCCTCTCCATCCCTAGTACAGGTGAGGGTGGCCCTCCCTGCTAGTCCCTACTGCTACAGCTAGGGTTCAGAGACCTCCTGGAGGGCTTACCCGTGTCCTGGGGCTGGAAGGAAGCAAGCGGACATCCACAAATGGTGTCTTGCTTGCACAGCCAGACTGCATAACCCCCTGGTCTCACTGGTGGGACAGTGAGACCCACTGGAACAAGCCCTGCAATCAGGTGATGGGAGGGTCTTACTCACCCAGCCGGTGTGGGGCACTCACTTCTCAAGGGTCCTGGGCACGCAGACAGTGCCAGCTGTAGCCTCCTCTCTTGGCCCCCCATCTCGCACTTGTGTGTGTGCTAGTCACTCAGTCGTGTCCAACTTTTTGCAATCCCATGGACTATAGCCTGCCAAGCTCCTCTGTCCTTGGAATTCTCCAGGCAAGAATACTAGAGTGGGCAGCCATTCCCTTCTCCAGGGGGTCATCCAGAAACAGGGATCAAACCCTGGTCTCCTGCGTTGCAGGCAGATTTTTTACATCTGAGCCATCAGGGAAGCCCACTTAACACCCCTTACTGAGCAGCAGCAGGGCAGGATCTAGGCAACCCCTTTCCTTGTTCCTTCTCCTCGGGTCTCCATCTTGGGTATATACAAAGAGAATTCAATGCAGCTGGAAAGCAGTCATCTCTAATATGAGACATGGGCTGAAACTTTGCAGATTCGATTTTCTTGGCTCTCATCCTGGTGATTCAAACATTTAGGGAAATGAACGTCATCAGCCTAGAGTTACATAAGCATTATACTTGTTTTAGCTGTTCTGCAAACCTAAACTCCTGACTACTTGGTGATGGCCCAGGAGACTTATCATTCTCTTGGTCCTGCTTCCTGGGAAATGATTGAAGTTGCAGCTCTAGGGCCCTCATTTGCATGGGTCTCTACCAGGTCCCTGGTAGGGCCCTGCAACCTGTTCCCATGGTTATCTATAGCTTGTAAATTTTGCAAAAGTTATTGCCTCGGAATTTTTTTTGCTCTCATCCCAAAAAATAAATTCCAAGTTGGTGCCTAATTTTGCATTATTTTGCTTCAAGAGGGCTTCCCAAGTTGTTTAAACCTCAGGCTGCACAATACTTAGACTCACCCCTATTCCAAGGTCATTCCAGTTTCTAGCCCTTGTACAGTTTCTTAGTTTTGGAAGCATTTGGGGAGCTTTGTTTTTCTGATTCTAAATGCATAGATGGCAGCTTGGGAGCAGAGACACAGAGATTTTCTTAACAAAGAGGAATACAAATGGGGACTTCTCTGGTCGTCCAGTAGTTAAGACTCTGGGCCTCCAGTGCAAGGGGTGTGGGTTTGATACCTGGTCAGGGAACTGAGGTCCCACGTGTCATGTGGCGTGGCCTCAAAATTTTTTTAAAAAGTGGTTGCTGTTCAGTTTTTCAGTTGTGTCCAACTCTTAGCAACCCCATGGACTGCAGCACGCCAGGCTTCCCTGTCCTTCACCATCTCCTGGAGTTTGCTCAAACTCATGTCCATTGAGTCCGTGATGCCATCCGATCATCTCATCCTCTGTCACCCTCTTCCCCTCCTGCCTTCAATCTTTCCCAGCATCAGGGTCCTTTTTCCAATGAGTCAGCTGTTCCCATCAGGTGGGCAAAGTATTGGAACTTTAGCTTCAGCATCAGTCCTTCCAATGAATATTCAGGGTTGATTTCTTTTAGACTGGCTTGATCTCCTTGCTCTCCCATTTAAAATTAAAAAAAAGAGAGAGAGAGAGGAGTAAACATGAATGCTCACATGGCAGTGTTATCCAGTCTCTGTGAACTTTAGGGTCGCTGTTGGGAATGAAACAACAGAACCAACACGGGCCACAGAAAGCATCCTGCCGAAAGAGGTGATGAATCTATGAGGTTTTAGGACAGAGCAGCTCTTTTGGAGTTTGGATCTGAGTTTTAGATCTTTGTTTCTCACAAGGACTCCATTGGAAAGGGATCAAGGCTTTGTGAACTATCTATTTTTGAGCCTCTATGTGACATGAGGTCTGTCCACTTCTTTTATCAGCAAGGAAGGGTTGAGAGCCTCCTTTTGCAGTGATTTTTTTTTTTATTTTGGTAATATCAGGACCACAAAGGGAACAAAGCATGATTTAACACAAGTCTGCCTAGCCTAAGGAATCCTGACAGGTTAAAATCCAGATGAAAAACAATCCCTCCACGCAGGCCTGGTTATGCCTCTCACATAAGGAGTCTGCATTACAGAAGATTTACAGTAACAGTCCCTTTGACAGGAGGCCCTCCTGAGCAGCCTATAAAATCCAGTATGATCCTTAAACATGGGATTTGCACAGGGCTCATCCGGGGCATCCATTGAGAGGTGATAAACCTAAATGAATTATTTCAGTCTTTGGCAGTTTCTGGGAGGTGTTACCTGACAGATGAGAGCCTTGTGGCTTTGAGGGACACTGAATTTCTTATTAAGATAATTTATACCCAAAGGGATCATAAGTGAGAAAATTGAAAAATTACATAAAGGTATAAAAAGCATCGTTTGGAATGCAGATAGAGGCACCGTTGCATTTCTCTGGCAGCCACGTTTTCAAGGTCAGGACTGTTCTTCTGGATGGACAAGTAAAGCTGGTTTTTCAGACTCCTCACTTGTTTGCACATCATCCACGATATAGCTGTAGTATAAACAACCTGATCTGACTAGCTCTGGTTTTGCTAACTAGCTAGGTGATTCTGCGAAGGTCATTCACTTCTTTGGCTTTCATGTGTTACTCAGGATAACAGTAATTCCACCTCTCCCTCAGAGGGGGCCTTAGTTAGGATTTAATGAGATGATATATTAGATCACATGATATATTAGATAGATCAGATGATATATTAGATTGTTTATCTACAGGCTGTCTGGTTTAGAATTAAACTGAAGGTAATATTTCAGCATTCTAATAGTTTATAAAATACCTTGGGATTTTGTGTCAACCAATTAAGTAGAATCTATTGATCACTTCCTAAGTCTTGGGGACTCTTAAAGGGTGTTGATTTAAAAAATAATTGCTGCTTCCATTTTGATTGGAAACTATTAACAGACCACCTGCTACTTGATCTGTGTTCTATAATAACTAAGGGCAGCAGATATTATGTAGATGTTCTCTGTATCACCAGAGCTTCTGTATGAGAACCATGGGCAGATCTTTTTGCCTGGTTTTTGGGCCAGCCTCAACTTTGCCTTACTGGCCCTGAGAATTGCATAACTGATGAGGATGACTGTATCATGTCAACGTTGAGAAAAATCAGAGGTAAAATGTTGGCCCACCCATGGCAGATAATCAAGATTAGATGAGAAGCTTTTTACTTTTTCTGAAGAGTTCTCCTTTTTGACTTTATCTTTTTACTCTTGTTTTCTTCTTTTTCTCTATCCAATTTCCATGTCATTTTATTTCATTCTTCCATGTCTTTATAAGCCATGTTAGAATCTTTTATAATGTAGGGCACACTTAATAAATAAAGGAGTAATTACAACAGAGATGAAATAAGAAGGTTAAAAAAATTGCACTGAAATTCTCTGGGCAAAGCAATAAATGGTTCCAGTGGTAGCAATTGATCTACACCTGTCTCAGCACTGTCCAGACCACTCAAGAAAAGCAATTACATTTAAAGTAGAAAATTTTAAATTCCAAACTGTTCATATTTGAAACCATAGCAATATTTGATTTCAAATAAGACCTGAGTTTGCCTTGAGTCTACATTCTCTATAAGCAGTCCCTTCCACAATTTTCAGGCATACTGCCTGGAATGTCTTTATATGCACCTTGTAGTTCTTGCTATATAAAGAATGAAGCTGATAAATATTGATGAGGGTAAAAATACCAGATTATTCTTTGGACACCAAGCAACCCAGCCCTGCGTGGTCTTACCAGCTATCGCACCCTTCCTTGCTGGTTATCTCGTCTACCCTACTATGGGTGTACATTACTCAGAATACTCCCCATTGGCACAGCATCCTCCCCTGTGTTCATGTCTCATCCAGCTCCACTCTTCATCCCTGGTCCTTCTTTTCCTACAAACTCCGTCTCCTAGCCTCTCTCACTTTCTTCTCTAGAGCTCCTTATTAATTTTCCTGAGAGTACAATTTGTGTTCTAAAATAACTCCTCAACATCCTCCCCATACCCAATCCTAGATTACTCTTGACAGCCCGTATCCCCTGGGCATCACTCAAATGGAGGCAGACCATTCTTTGACCTCTATCATGTAGTCTCACCAGACCCCTTGTCTGACCTTTTCTGAGGTCCTACTGTAGAGCAGCTCTCAAAGGTGGTCTATGCACTCCTGGGAGTTCCCAAGACCATATCCCATGAGGTCAAAACTATTGATATTCCAATAATAATAATACTAAGACATTATTTGCTTCTTCAGCCACGTTGACACTTACACCCATGGTGCGAAAGCAAATGTGAATAAAACTGCTGGTACTTTGGTTTGAATCAATGCAGTGGCATTGAACTATACTATTAGTATTGGTAGTCTTCACAACTACACACTCAAAGATTTTATTTAGAAAAGGAAAAGGAGTGCAATAAATAAAAATACCAATTTTGCTTCAGAATGTCCTTGATGAAGCCATAAATGTTGTTAATTTTTATCAGTCTTTGTTCGTGAGCACATGCCTTTTCAATAATCTGAATAACGAAATGGGATGTCCATTTAAAGTCATTCTGTGGTGTATGAAAATACATTGGGTGACTTGAGAAAATGTTTTAAGATGCTCTAAGCTGCACTCGGGAGGGGTGGATTGGGAGTTTAGGATTAGCAGGTTGCAAACTATTACATGGGCTTCCCCAGTGGCTCAACGGGTAAAGAATCCACCTGCAATGCAAATGCCTCAGGAGATGCAGGTTCAGTCTCTGGGTTGGGAGGATCCCCTGGAGGAGGAAACGGCAATCCACCCCAGAATTCTTTCCTGAAAAGTTCCATGGACAGAGGAGCCGGGTGGGCTGCCATAGTCCATAGGGTCTCAAAGAGTCAGACATGACTGAAAGATTTGAGCATAAACAAGAACGTGTTATACATAGGATGGATAAAAAACAAGGTCCTATTGTATAGCACAGGGAACTGTATTCAATATCCTGAATAAACCATAATGGAAAAGAATATGAAGAAGTATGTGTGTGTATATATATATAACTGAATCACTTTGCTGCCTAGCAAAAATTAGCACAACATTGTAAATCAAGTATACTTCAATAAAATAAACTGAAAAATAAAACCACAGTTCTTTAGGATCCTCTGTCATTTATTTATTTGTGTGAAGAAGTCCAGAGACTAGAGTTTGTGATCACTGCTGTAGAGTTTTAATGCAAACCAGTGGCTAAAAATAGATTAACTGTTGAGGAAATGAATTTATTGGGTTTGTGGGGTACCAGGCTGGAAGAAACTGCAGCCAGAGGACACAAAAATATTACCGTGTCGCTGGTGGGAACCTGGGCATCAAAGTCATAGAAGATTTGCTGTAAAAACAAGTGGAGGACCCCCGGGACTTGCTCTGATCAAGTCACGGCTTTGCCTAAGGATACACCTGGCACCTTCACTGAGTTGGATCTGCCTCTCGCCAGTTTGGTCTGGCATCCTGCTGCCTTAGCAAATGAAATGCTTGTCATGTCACTAGTGGAAAAAATAGAGATGACCAGCAATTCCCAATGCTTGGCCAATTGTCACCCTCAACACTACAAGTTCTCAAAAGGCCTGTGCAGTGTGGACAAGCCAAGTACCTGTTAGTTGCTTATTACTATTATCATTGTAGAAATGGGCCCCAGAAGAGTCAGTGAAAACCCTGATCTCTGAGCTCTGGGACACACCCCAGTTCTGGTGGAAGATTTCCTTTGCTATTTTGGTCTAAGCCCAAGACAAGACATATCAAAGAGCCTTCTGTTACCTCCCATCTCCAGCTTGCTGCCTGGAGCCTTGTTTGGAGAAGTAATGGGGAAAACAATTATCGTCATCACTGACATCTGATATTCATGTTATCCCTGCCCTAAGCCTGAAGCCTGGCCTCCTCCATCCCTTCCTCCTTCAGGCTTTTGAGGCCAAACAGCTGAGGTGTGAGGCATAAAGAAGATGTATAAAACAAAAAGCAAAGAGTTACACTCCAAGGAAAAAACACCTCTCCCTTCAAGGCTGGTCTTGACACCTATGCTGAGGTCCTGGTGTTGGGGTGAGGGTAGGGGCAAGATAGGAAGGAAACTCTTAGACTGGAGTGGAAAAACATAGACCCACAAAGAAGACCTACAGATTTTGTCCAAGAAGATAGAGATAAGAGCTTTCAGTTTAATTCCTTCCATTCCTGAAAAGCCTCAAATTAATCAAACTGCCATCTTGGATTTCACCTGGTGAGACTATTTCCTTTTGCGAGGAACCAGAAAACATTTTATTCACCAGGATCCTTGTTCAGGAAAACAATAGTGGGGGGTGGGGAATGCCTTAAAAAAAACCCTGGGGGAGCTTCCCTGCTGGTTCAGTGGTGAAGAATCTGCCTGCCAACGCAGGAGACACTGGTTCGATGCCTGGTCCAGGAACATCCCACACCCTTGCTGAGCAACTAAGCCCATACACCACAACTATTGATCATATGCTTTAGAGCCCCGAAACGGAAACTGACTGAGCCAAGCCCGTGCTGACCAACAAGAGAAGCTACCGCAATAAGAAGCCTGAGCACTGCAATTACAGCGTAGCCCCTGCTCGCTGCAACTAGAGAAAAGCTTGCACATCAGTGAAGATACAGCACAGTCAATAAATAGGTCAATAAAATTGTTAAAAACTTTATAAATAAATAAATCAAAAGAAAGCCCCCTGGGACTCGTGACTGAGGCCCCCGGCCTGGGAGTTGGCTCATCCCAAGGCTTGAGAGTGGAGAATAAAAACTACCTAAGGAACAAACAAGGGAAGATTTCTGTTTTGTTCTTGCTAGAGAAAGAGGAGTAAGAACAGAGCCTGAAAAGGGAAGAGAGAACCCCTCAAATATCTCCACAAATGTCGTGAGACTGGGGAAAAAAATAAAGCTGTTTTGAAAAGGGGTATAATGGAGTTACATGAAATCATGTGTGTGAAACTTTTGAAAAATGTAAAGCACAATAGAATGTAAAAACTCTTTTATTCAATTTAAAGAATGTGACAAAATGCTTTGAAATAAAGTTTTCCCATTCATGACATTCAGATTCTTTAAAAAAAAAATATTGCCATGGCCACATTTCAATAAACATCCTTATATCTAAACAAACAAACAAAAAAGCTAATACATGCATACAAAAAAAGAAACCAAGTGTGTAGACATGAGTCAAAATGGGAGGAACTGTGGTGGGCCATGGGCTTCCCCCGAGACTCAGTGATAAAGAATCCACCTGCAATGCAGGAGTCGTAGGAGACACAGGTTCGATCCCTGGGTTGGGAAGATCCCCAGGAAGAGAGCATGGCAACCCACCCCAGAATTCTTGCCTGGGAAATCCCGTGGATAGAGGAGCTTGGTAGGCTACAGTCCACAGGGTCACAAAGAGTGAGACACAACTGAAGCGACTTAGCACAAATGCACGCGTGGCCAGCGACACAGTGGAGAATCTCAGAAATGGGCAGCAGCGTTTGGAAGGATCACAAGCCTTGGTCTTGAGGGTCTGAGACCAGTTCACTTGGTTGTGCAAGAGGCAGGAAGACCTCGCCGGACATAAGAGTCGCTCTTCCCACGCGGCCTCGGAGGGCAGTGGTTCTCTCACCCCACATCACCTTGTCGATTCTCTTAGATGTGGTCACACAAGAGCCCGGGGCAGCTTATTGCTCTCCATCTCTTGCTTTTATTAAGGCAGCAACCTCTTCCTCTCCATCTGGCAGGGTAATTACTGATGTAATTGAAAACATCTCTGTATTCTGGTTCTGGCTCTGCCAGCAAGTGCCTGGGTGTCCGTGGGCAGGCCCTCATCTCTTCACACCTCAGGATCCTGATTTGTAAGATGATGGAGTTGAGAAGGGAAAGGTTGAGTTAATTATCTCTTAGGTCCCTTACAAATCCTAGTGCAGTGAATCTTGCCGTATTAATCTTTCATGCATCTTCATTCCTACTTGAACTCACCCTTGTGACAAAATATCTCTTATTGTAGAAATGAAAGGATCAGCCATTTTTTTAAATAGAAGTTATTTCCTTGGTGGCTATTATTTCTCCATTAAGAACACAGAGTATCTTAACATGCACTGTTTTTGTTTCTCACAATAATTTTTTTTTTGAAGCTAAGAGGAACCAGATAGATGGTGTTCATACATTTTGTTTAGTTTTCCTTTTATGTCTTTTACCAGTCTTATGGGTGTTCTCTTATTTGTGTCTGCCTGCCTGTCACCTTAGATTATTAGATCATTGAGAGTTGGAACAAAATGGTTCTCACTTCTGTATCCTCCTAAGACTCAGAGACTATCCTTTGTATAAAGTAAGCATTGAATAGATATTTGTTCAGTTGAATTGAAGTTTGTATCAAACCAAAAATTTTAAATTATTGCTTTGTGCTAGGTTTGGTGGTGCTGCAAAAATAAACTAATTCACAAATCTCAGTTTTATTTTTTTCAAATCTCAGTTTTAATACAGTCGAGAGTTCTTTTCCTTTGTTGAGGCGAAGTCAGCTATGTGGGGTGGGATTTGGGAAGAAGGTATTTCTGCTCCACAGAGCCACTCAGGAACCCAGGCTGAGGAAAATCCTACTCTGACTTTCCTACCGTCTGGAGCACATGGCATCTTCAGGGAAAGAGGCTGAAAGTTTTCTAAAGGGCTCTCCTGCCTTCTGTAGCCATTTCATTGGCCAGAACTAATCACACGGCACTGCCTGACTAGTAGAAGTGTTTGGGGCTGTGTGAACTCTTATATTTTTAGGCAAGAACAGCGTCCTCGAACTCGACGATCACTAGCAATGTTGCCCACATGATTCACTCAGCAGGTCTAATATTTTGGAGATAGTGGACTCCTTCGGGAACCTTTGACCGTTCTGATACCCGACCCAGAAACAAACGCATCTGTGTTGAAACACTCAACATAGTTGTCAGTTTTTCATGCATTTCCAACCCCATTCACTTCTTCCCTATGAATCCCTGGACCCAGATTATGAACCTTATGACAGAATCCACAGGCATGTTTACCACCTGGTAACAGATCAACAGATGGAAAAAATATGTTACAGAGTTCTGTTTGAATTTTATGTTAGGAAGAGCCTATTTATTTACTTGCTCATTTGTTTTTGCCAGGTCTGGCATCGGACAAGATATGTGACCAATGGATTTTCCTCTGTGTTTGTTTTTATCAGGAGAAATTTGAGGGCCTGTTCCGGACTTACGATGACTGTGTGACGTTCCAGCTGTTCAAGAGTTTCAGACGTGTGCGAATAAACTTCAGCAATCCCAAGTCTGCAGCCCGAGCCAGGATAGAGCTTCATGAAACCCAATTCAGAGGGAAAAAGTTAAAACTCTACTTCGCCCAGGTAAGATCATTCTTTTCCAGAGTTAATCCATCTGCCCTATGTTGTCTTTTTACCTTTTCAAAATGTAAATGAATCCCTTGCTACTTTCAGATTGCTTTGTAGTCTGTAATTCACTAAAAAATAAATTTATATCATGGTTCCCAGGCAGGGACAACACAGTGGTTTAGAAAACAGGCTCTGAGGGCCCACAATAGCCTTGGTTCTAAACTAGGCAAGTTATATAACCTCACTGGGCCTCAGTTTCCCCATCTGCAAGATGGGGATGATGGCATACTCCTTACACTGTCATGAGGATTAAATGACTTATTGTGTGTTAAAGTGCTTAGCATTTTGTAAATAAATGCCCAGTAAAGACCAGCTAATACTTGTAATAAGAATGGGCTCATCACAACTACTGGAGACAGAAATGGTAGTAACTGTTTAATGGGTCCAGGGCTTCCTCTGGAGCAATAAAAGTACCTCAAATCTCGATAGGAGTGGTGATTGCACAGCACTGAGCGTAGACTAAATGCCACCGAAATTGTTCAGTTTAAAATGGCTTAATTTCAAGTTATGTGAATATCACCTCAATTAAAAAAGAAAGAGAAGAAGGGAGAGAGATAGATGGAAGGAAGGAAAAAGGATATGAAGGAAGGATGGGAAGGAGGGGAGGGACACAGAGGGGAGAGAAAGAAGGGAAGAAAAAGAAAGGTCTGAGGACCAGCAGCGTCAGCATCACCTGGGAATTCGTTAGCAATGCAGATTCTCTGACCCTGACCCCATCAACTGACTCAGAAACTCCAGGAGTGGGAGTCAGCACTCTGTCTTAGTAAGCTTCCCAGGTCATTCTTATGCAGCTAAAGGCTGAGATCCACTGTTTTAAGAATCAAGTGAGATAACTGAGCCCGTGGTGTGTGGTCAGTAGTCATTATTATGGCAGCCTGGTTCATTGGTTCATTTGTCACAGGCTAAAGGCCAGGCTCTGCATCCCAGTGGAACTGCACGGCATATCTGAAGCCAAAATGAATAATGCGCCTTCATTTCTCCTGTGTTTGAAAGGTTCAGACTCCAGAGACAGACGGAGACAAACTGCATTTGGCTCCACCACAGCCTGCCAAACAGTTCCTCATCTCACCCCCTGCCTCTCCGCCTGTCGGCTGGCAGCCCATCAGTGATGCCACACCCGTCCTTAACTATGACCTCCTCTATGCCGTGGCCAAACTAGGACCAGGTAAGTTCTGTGGCCCTGTCTGGAAATAAACATTTGGCAGCTGCTTAGAAAAGCCGAACAAGATGAACCATCCTAAAATCCTGGCTTCCTTGTGACATCTGCATTTCTTTTTTTCTCATAATTTTTTAAATGTGGATTTATATGTTTCTTTTTGGCTGTGCTGGCTCATTGTTGCTCTGCGGGCTTTTTTGTACTTGTGGTGAAGCAAGGCTACTCTCCAGTTGCAGTGGGAGGGCTTCTCATTTCATCGGCTTCTCCTGTTGCAGAACACAGGCTCTAGGGTGCAAGGGTTTCAGAAGTTCAGCACGTGGGCTCAGTAGTTGCGGCTCCCAGACTCTGGAGCACACGCTCAATAGCTGTGGCACTCGGGCTTAGTTGCTCCTCAACATGTGGGATCTTCCGGGACCAGGGATCGAACCCATGTGTCTCTTGCATTGGCAGGCGGATTCTTTACCACTGAGCCACCAGGGAAGTCCAACATCTGCCTTCCTAATGAGTTTATCTCTGTATGTAGACAGCCAGAGGGATGATGAATGAAAACGCAGCATCAGACTTTGTACCTGTTCAAAAGCAATTCAGGAACTGGCACTGAAACGTCAGTCCCAGCTTCTGGATTGCAATGCAGATATTTTAAGATTGAAAAACAGGCAAAATGAGCTCTACCAGCTGGCACAAGGCTTCTAGACTGTGCAACCTTGTTTAACTGATGCCACAGTATGCTCAGGAATCCTTGGCTACCAAACAATCTATCTGTGAAGTGACACCTCTTAGACGCCCAGGGAAGCCAGTCACATTAGCCTCTAACTTTAGAAAAAATCTATGGTCATTTTGCTCTGATGTTGGTACCTGTAGCTTGGATGCTCTCATTTTCACTATCGTGCAGTATTCCATTGGGCAAGTCCATTACCACTAGGTATTCATCCACTCTCCTGATGATGGCCATTTAGATAGTTTCCAGTTTCTTGCCATTACAGTCCAAGCTGCAGTTAACATTCTTGTACGTATTTCTTACGCAGTTATCCAAAAGCTGTGTTTTTATACCTAGAAGTGGTATTGTCCTCAGTTTCAGCTGATGGTGCCACCTTGTACTCCAAAGTAGTTTTCCTATATTATACCAAGAGGGGAAATGGTGGAAATTGGTGGGCCACAACCAGGTGGCACCTGAGCTTGTAAGCACCGAAGATCTGAAAGTAAATAATAGTCATTGTATCTGCTGCCTGTACTGGTGGTTCTCACAGTGTGAAAGGGGGCTGAGTGCACATCCCAGAAATTCTAATTTAACTGATTTGGATCAAATCAAGCATCAATATTTAAAAAGAAATCTCCCCAGGTGATTCTGATGTGGAGATGAGTTCAAGAACCATTGGTAGCCAAATACCAGGGATGATAAATTTATAATAAGTTCTTACCAGTATTTCTTAGATAAGGAAAACATTTGGCATTAGTATCTCTCACCCCAGAAATCTCAAGTTTTAATAACACATATGGGTTTTCATGGTGACTCAGACGGTAAAGAGTCTGCCTGCAATGCCGGAGACTAGAGTTTCATCCGTGGGTCAGGAAGATCCCCTGGAGAAGGGAACGGCTACCTACTCCAATATTCTTGCCTGGAAAATCCCATGGACAGAGGAGTCAAGAGGGCTACAGTCCATGGGGTTTCAAAGAGTCAGACATGACTGACTTGACTTTCACTTCCACTTTTGTTGCATACTCTGAAATTTAAGAATCCTGAGTATGAGCATGACCCACTGTCTTGGTGCCCTCAGACTTAGGGGATTCCTGGGAACTTGTGATGCCAAAACCAAGAAATCCCCAGGCAATTCCGGAAAAGCTGATCATCCTACTGGGTCTTCAGATTGATATGAGGCTGACGTGATGAATAATTACTTCCTGCAAGAGAATTACTGGCTGTCCCATGTGTGGCCTTAAAGTTAGATTACAACATTTTCAACAGCAATGTCTTTGGGGAGTTTCTTTGTAATCACTGTCTAGTCACTCAGCTTCTCAGAGCCTTTAAAATAGCTATTGGTTTCTACTACTGAGAAGCAGGGGGTATCCAGCTACCAAGATGGGCTGATAAAAGAAGCAATAATAAGGGAGATGTTTGTGCACTGTGATTTCCTTGAAAGTCTGGTCCACATACAGGAATTCTGAGCATATGCACTCCCATCCCATGACTCTCTCCAAGAATCTGCCTGCAATGCAGGAGACCCGGGTTCAATTCCTGGGTCGGGAAGATCCCCTGGAGAAGGAAATGACAACCCACTCCAGTATTCTTGTCTGGAGAATTCCATGGACAGAGGAGCCTGGCTGGCTACAGTCCATGGGATCACAAGAGTCAAACACGACTTAGTGACTAAATCACCACCACCACTCCCAAGAGAGCCTTGTGTGTGATATGTGCAAATGTTGTAGAGTGTGTGAAATTAATCAGGTCTGCTGAAGTCAAGTCTGTGACCCATTTCCCACAGTCATTTCAGGATACTTTACTTTTAATTTTATTTATCAATTCTTTTTGGCCATGCTGAGTCTTCATTGCTGCACTCAGGCTTTCTCTAGTTGCAGTAAGTGGGGACTACTCTCTAGTCATGATGTGCAGGTGTCTCCTTGTAGCGGCTTCTCTTGTGGAGCAAGGGCTCTAGGGTACTCGGCTTCAGGAGTTGCAGCCCTGGAGCACAGACTCAGTACTTGTGGCACAGGAGCTTAGTTGCCCTCAGCATGTGGGATCTTCCCGGACTAGGGATCGAACCCAAGTCCCCTGCATTGGCAGGTGGATTCTTAACCACTGGACGACCAGAGAAGTCCCACTCAGAACACTTTAAAAGCAGGACCATGAAAACTGCTATCCTTCAAGCTGCTGGCTTGACTGCCAGGATTTTAACAACAACACAGTTGACATCTGTACATCTGTTTTGAACGTCAGCAAACAGAGCTCTACATAGAATCACTGAGGTCTTGGCTAGAGGGCCTAGGGGTTCCCAGATAGTGCTAGTGGTAAAGAATCTGCCTGCCAATGCAGGAGACTCAAGAGACGAAGGTTCGATCCCTGGTTCAGGAAGATCCCCTGGAGGAGGAAATGGCAACTCACTGCAGCATGCTTGTCTGGAGAATCCCATGGCCAGAGGAGCCTGGCAGGCTACAGTCCATGGGGAGACAAAGAGATGGACATGACTGAGCACCTGAGCACACTTAGAGGACCTAGGGGATCACTGCCAACTTGCATTTCACAGGAGGGGAGCCTGAGGCCTTGAGAGGGAAGCAGGAAGGATGCCAGTGACAGGACCAGGGCCCCACGGCAGTACCCTTCCTATTTCACTCTCTATAAAGAAGGCCCAGGCTAAGGCAGACTTTCAGATCCCAGCTGGCCTCAGGTCCACTCACTTGGAGCCTGTAATCCAGTAAATTCAAATCATTTTTAATCTAGAGCCAGAAAGAAAATTGATCTATAGCTAATGGTCACAGAACATGATGCAAAGGGAATATAAGTGCAAGTCTCAGACCACCTCACTGGCTCGTGGAGCCGAGTCCCCGGTCTGAGGCCAGTGCCGGGGACCAGTGTAACCTGGGGCTGACAGAGGCAGGAGTGGAGGCAGTGGGATCAGGCCTCAGAAGGAATGCTCACAGGGCATGGTACAGAGGAGCAAGGAAGTAGGAAGAAAGTGACCTTAAAGAGACAGAAAAAAAGAGGGCTTCTTTTTAGAATTGTGAGTAATTTATCAATAGTGTTAAAAATGCATGCCTTTTGCCTTAATTTTATGGCTTAACCTGTGACCGTCACCTTCCCTTTTGTTGTCGTTCAGTCGCTCAGTCATGTCTGACCCTTTGCAACCCCATGGACTACAGCACGCAAGGCTTCCATGTCCTTCACTATCTCCCGGAATTTGCTCAAACTCATGTCCATTGAGTTGATGATGCCATCCAGCCATCTCATCCTCTGTCGTCCCCTTCTCCTCCTGCCTTCAATCTTTCCCAGGATCAGATCTCTTCCAACGAGTCTGCTTTTCGCATCAGGTGGCCAAAGTGTTGGAGCTTCAGTTTCAGCTTCAGTCCTTCCAGTGAATATTCAGGGTTGGTTTCCTTTAGGATTGACTGGTTTGATCTCCTTGTAGTCCAAGGGACTCTGAAGAGTCTTCTCCAAGTAAATCTTGGAGTAAATTTACTTCACCAAGTAAATCTACCAGCTTTGAAGTATCCTGCTGTGCAGTCAACACAGACATAGGCTCTGTTAATGTCCCCATTTTTCAGATCAGACCACTGAGCAGTAGAGTGGTGAGCGCATTTGCCCACAGTGACGCAGCTAGTTGGAGGCAGAGACAAATGTCCCTGGCTCTTCTGATCACCACTTGGCCAGATTCAATGGCCTCTATTAAGGATAGAACCCACCCTGGCTGCCTGGATGGGCTTTAGGCCGTCTCTGCTCTGAGATGGGCAGAATGTGTAACCCAAACCTGCATTGACAGTCACCTCTAACACCATCATAACTTCCAGAAAGGCTGACCCAGGGCCTGATAAGTGTGTAAATGAAGGCCTGTGTGCAGTGTGTGCAAGAGTGAATATGGAGGGTCTCCTGCTCTTTACAGTTGACTGACATCATGTCCCGTAGGACAGCTGCAGTTTGGGTGTCTTCTCTTTATCTTTTTCTCCATTGTTTGTCTGCAGTTTAAGGTTGTTTCTCTTTCATTTCATTATCCACATGTCCTTTCCCGGTGTCCTTAAGGCTTCTACACTCCACACAGATAAACGATTTATATCCAGCAACTGAACTGAAAATCTCACTCAGGTTCTAGTAGAAGCCTGGGCCTCTGGCCGCTGTTTCGGCTGCAGTGATGAGAGCAGGACCACACACTGAGTCCCCCGACCCACAGCTCTGCCCCCGCCCCAACCAGGTGCCATGGCCGGGAACTACTTCGGTCCCCTGCCGCTTCCCACAAATGCTCACTTCCCCTTCTGGTAATTTTCTATTGTTCATCTTTCTGTCTCCCCTGCTTTTTTGAGGGGAGAATGCATGTTTTATTCATTTTGGTATTCCCAGTGCCTGATAGCATTTTGCACATAGTAGATGCTCTATAAATACTGAATGAATGAATGAATGAATCAGACCTATTACCCACCACCACCTGCCCCTCCCCCTACCCCCAGAGATAATTTCTTCACTGGCAAACTGTTGCTGTTTTATGACTTTAGCCAGACTGAGTCAGGCAGCACTAAATTAGTGTTTTCTCCACCAAGAGGACTTTCAGCATTTCCATTTAGAAAAAAAAAAATGATTTCATAAAATTCATTTTTAATCCTTAGGCAGAATCATTTCAGTAACAAATTATAAGTCATTCCATGTTAAGGATGACTACCTTAGTTCCAGGAGTAGAGACATAAATTAGAATGCGAGCAAAGCAACTCCAATGATCAAAGGAGTGGAGTTTTGCTTCCTTCCGAGGAGTGACTAATGGTGCTAAATTGGTCCAGCTGAGTGACTGCGAAGGGATGCAGAAATACAAGGATGCTGAGGAAAAGTCTAAAGAAAGAGCATCTCAGAGCAGAGGTCTGGAGTCATATGGCCCTCGGGTCCAGGATCACTTTGGCAAACCAGCTGGCTTGTGGAAGCTTTGACACTTGTGTAGTTGCCAATGGAAGGCAACAACGTGTTATTTAGACCCTTTCATGGAGGATAAATGGGAGAGGGAGGACACAGTTCCTGCATCAGACAGGAAGGGGCGAAACGGCACCTTGTTCTTCAAGAAAGGAACACGGGTGACTCTCTTCCAGAGAGGGACAAGTCATGCTCCCCAGAGCTTCTAAAGAGGTTCTTGAAACAAGCATGGTGGGAACAGTGCGATCACAGAAGGACCATGATCAAATCCAAGCTTGTGGGTTTCCTTTGAAATCCTTAATGGATTTCGGTGTGAGCCCAGGGCCACGTAACACTGGGGAAGCATCTCTTTGTTCTGTTTGTGTTAGTGAGAATAGGATCATAGTCTGGAAAATAGGAGAGGCACAGTTTCAAACATTTTTAACCACTGTCTCCATGACCATATGTTCTGTTTTTCATCCAGAACAGAAAGTAAGTAAAATAGATAAATTAGGGGGAAAATGTAAACAGAAACTGGCTAAAACTGATATATGGGGCTTACTGTGTGCCAGGCACTGTTCTAAACACCTTACTAAATAGATTATCTCATTTAACATTCGCAGCGACTCTAAGAGAAGGTGTTATAATTCTCCTCATTTATACAGCTGGGGAACGTGAGGCATAGAATGGATAAGTAATTTGCCAAAGGCTACACAGCTTGTAAGTTAAAATATGTCCCTCTGCCCCTGGTGAGACACAGAAAGGATTAATGGAGCCAGCACCCTTGCCTTAAGGAGTGCAAAGTTTTTGAAAAACCAGGGCGATCTCTTGAAGAACAGAATTATTTCTCCAGAAGCAATTCCAGATTGTTGCCAAAGGATATTTTAAAAAATACAGGCCAACTTAGACATTTTGTTTCTTTAGAATTCATTTCTCTGCTTATTGGCATTTCCCAAAGCATATGCAGGGTCTTGGCTCTTTAAGGCGAGTTTGATGCTCTCCTCTAATGTCAAGCAGGACATGTGGATCAGATTCACCATCCTCTGTTCTTTTTAAAGGACAGGTCTATATAAAACAGAAGAAGCTTTCTATGCAGATCAAAATTGCAAGATGAGTATCACACCAGTCAGAATAGCCATCATCAAAAAGTCTACAAATAGTTAATGCTGGGAGTGTGGAGAAAAGGGAATCCTCCAACAGTGTTGGTGAGAATGTAAATCGGTGCAGCCACTATGGAGAACAGTATGGAGGTTCCTTAAAAAACTAAAAATAGAACTACCGCCTGTTCTAGCGATCCCACCTCTAGGCATATATCTGGAAAAGACAAAAACTGTAATTCAGAAAGACACAGGTCTCCAGTGTTCATAGCAGCACTATTTACAACAGCTAAGAAACGGAAGCAATCCAAGTGTCTGTCAACAGATGAACGAGTGAAAGAGATGTGGTATAGAGAAACAAGGGAATATACTCAGCCAGAAAAAAGAATGAAATAATGCCATTTATGGCGCCATGGATGGACCTGGAGATTATCATACTAAGTGTGGTCAGACAGAGAAAGACAGATATTATATGATGTCACTTATACATGAAATCTAAAAAAATGACACAAATAAAATTACAAAAGAGAAACAGACTCACAGACATTGAAAACAAACTTATGGTTACCAAAAGGGAAAGATTGGAGGAGGTATAAATTAGGAGTTTGGGATTAACAGACACACACTCAGTTCAGTTGCTCAGTTGTGTCCGATTCGTTGCAACCCCATGGAAGCACACCAGGCTTCCCTGTCCATTACCAACTCCCGAAGCTTGCTCAAACTCATGTCCATTCAGCTGGTGATGCCATCCAACCATCTCATCCTCTTCTCCTCCTGCCTTCAATCTTTCCCAGCATCAGGGTCTTTTCCGATGAGTCAGTTCTTCACATCAGGTGGCCAGAGTATTAGAGTTTCAGCTTCAGCATCAGCCCTTCCAATGAGTATTCAGGACTGGTTTCCTTTAGGATTGACTGGTTTGATCTTCCAGTCTGTGGGACTCTGAAGAGTCTTCTCCAGCACCACAGTTCAAAAGCATCAATTCTTTGGTGCTCAGCTTTCTTTATAGCTTTTCACATCCATACGTGACCACTGGAAAAACCATAGCTTTGACTAAACGGACCTTTGTTGGCAAAGTAATGTCTCTGTTTTTTAATATGCTGTCTAGGTTGCTCATAGCTTTTTTCCCAAGGAACAAGCGTCTTTTGATTTCATGGTGCAGTCACCATCTGCAGTGATTTTGGAGTCTAAGAAAATAAAAGTCTCTCGCTATTCCCAATTTTCCCTATCTATTTGCCATGAAGTGATGGGACCAGATGCCATGATCTTAGTTTTCTGAATGTTGAGTTTTAAGCCAACTTTTTCACTCTCCTCTTTCACTTTCATCAAGAGGCTCTTTAGTTCTTCTTCACTTTCTGTCATAAAGGTGGTGTCATCTGCATATCTGAGGTTATTGATATTTCTCCCGGCAATCTTGATTCCAGCTTGTGCTTCATCCAGCCTGGCATTTCGCGTGATGGGCTCTGCATACAAGTTAAATAAGCAGAGTTTGTGTGTGTAACAGGTACACAATACTATGTATAAAATAGATAAACAACAATGACCTACTTAAAGCACAGGGGACTATAATCAGTATCTTGTAATAACCTAAAATGGAAAAGATTCTGAAACAGAATATGTATATATAAATTAATTATATATATATATATATAAATTAAAATTTATATTAATGTCCCTGGTGAATTTACAGAAGCCCAGAGCTTCCCTGGTGGCTCAAATGGTAAAGAATCCACCTGCAATGCAGGTGGCCAAGGTTCAATCCCTGGGTCAGGAAGTCAGCCTGGAGAAGGAAATGGCTATCCATTCCAGTATTCTTGCCTGGACAGAGGAGCCTGGTAGGCTCCAGTCCATGGGGTCGCAAAGGGTCAGGCACAACTAAGCACCTAAGCACAGCAGACAGAACATCATTTATCAATGCCCTGGACAAAATAAAATGAGCTTTGTTCTGGTGGAGAATGAATTGGGTATTTTCTGTTGTTTATTTTATAATGCCTATTGTTCCTGACTCCAGAGAGAGTATAGTCCTCTGTTCTTTTTGGATGTTAAACAAAATAGGTCAAACAAAACCCAGCCCAGCAAAACAGCTTATCTGCACTCATCAGCAAAATGGCAAATAGAGATGTCCCTGGCACTAGATGGGTGGTCAGTCAGAGGTGGGATATAAAATGCCAGCCTGTTCTGCTCTCTAGGATGGCTCTGGAAGGTCAAGTTCATTGTCACTGGAAATGCCTGCAGGCAGAGATATGAAAAGTCATTGTCTGGTCCCTTTTTTCCTCCTGCTATTTTTAGCTCTTGTTAGAGAGATCAATTTTAGTTAACTGCAGAGGAGGGCTTAAAATCGTGCTCGAGTTTCAAGTACACTGGCTATATTTAGATTTTTTTTCCAAATTCTTGTCCATCAAAACATGCCATGGTAAAGCAGTTTTGCTGGTTTGCTTCTGTGTGTACATTGTTTCTCCCCAAAGGGAAAAATAAATGTCATTAATTCATGTCACTTATAAGGAAGAAACATTTTCTATTCCAGGCTCATTGATTCCGAGGTAGCGAAAAATTCCATTTTTAAAATATAGATGAACACCTATATTTGGGGTGCCAGTAGCATGACCATTATATAAGCCCCAGTTCTTGTTCAACAGTTCCTGTATTCTGATCACAGACGTGAAAAGCAAATAAAACAGCCAGTCCCTGGGCTCCATTTATTACAGTCTCCGCACGTCACCCCCCATGGGAGGGATGCACATTTGTGAGCCAGGGACGTGCACTCCTCATTTTCCACCTCCTTTGGAAGAATTTTCCCTGGGGGGAAAATATGTTAAAAGGGCTTATCTTCTAAGTCTATATTCCACAATTATCCTCAGTCATTACTGAGTAGCAATAGGAAGTGCTTCCTTATTTCACAGGTAAAACGTGCACGTTGTAGAAAAACAGAAAAGACACAGAACCAAGACTTGGAAGTGGGTGCACATCCATAGCTATTCCCATAGCCAGACCCCTAATCCTGGGAAAGGATGAACAGGGTGATCACTCCCAGGCCGGGGGACCTCCTGATACTATGGCCAAGCACACTCTTCTCTTCCCCACGTCTGCACTTTGCTCTCATCCCTGGAGCCCAAGCCCCACCTCACAGACTCCCGGCTTTCTCTTTACCTTCCCACCTTCTCCCTCTGTGGCTCCCTCGGTCCCTCACCTCTCCCCAGGGTTCCATGCCTTGGTCCCAACCACTGATTCAGGCCTCTGTCTGTGGTCCACACCAAGTGCCTCCAGGTCCTAAATGACTCAGGAGGGAATGAAGATAAATGGCCCCTTAATCCAGCCTTAGAGGGAAATGCAAAGAAGATAAGCAAACTTTCCTTTTTTTTTTAACTGAAAGATAGTTAATTTCCAGTATTAATTTCAGGAGAATAGCATCATGATTCAGTGTTTTTATAGATTACACTCCATTAAAAGTTACTACAAAATAATGGCTATAATTCCCTGTGCTGTTCAATATATCCTCGTGTGCACGCTAATTGCTTCCGTCGTCTCCAACCCTGTGTATCCCTATAGACTGTAGCCCGCCAGGCTCCTCTGTCCATGGGATTCTTCAGGCAAGAAAACTGGAGTAGGTTGCCATTCCCTCCTACAGGGGATCCTCCCAACCCAGGGATCGAACCTGCATCTCTTGGCAGGCTGGTTCTCTACCACTAGCACCACCTGCAAGCCCTCAGTATATCCTGATTTCTTATATATTTTATGCATGTAGTTTGCACCTCTTAATCCCCTACCCCTATATTGCACCCCCTTCCTTCTCCCCACTGGAAACCACTGGCTTGTTCTTAGTATCTGTGAGTCAGTTTTTGTTTTGCTATATATTGTAAATGTATACATTGCTTTATACATTCATTTTTCTTTAAGATTCAACATATAAATGATATCATATAGTATTTGTCTTTGACATTTTACTAAGCATAAAATTCTGTCTGCTATTGCTCTAAATAGCAGAATTGTTCTATTTTATGGCTGAGTAATATTCATATATATATGTATGTATATAGCAGCTGCATCTTTTTTATGTGTTGATGGGCATTTGGGTTGCTTCTACATCTTGTCTGCTATAAATAATGCTGTGTGAACATTGGGGTTCATGTATCTTTTTAAACTAGTGTTTTTATTTTTTCTCGATAAATATCCAGGAGTGGAATTGCTGGATCTTAGGGTAGTCCTATTTTTAGTTTTTTAAGGAACCTCCATACTGTTTTCCATAGCAGATGCACCAATAATGAACACAGGTTCCCTTTTCTTCACATCCTCACCAACATTTGTTATTTGCAAGGCATTTTGATGATAGCCATTTTAGTGTGAGGCAAGCTTTCTTTTACGGAAATGGAGCACCTCTGAGAACAAAACCATGGAATCGTTCTCCTCTCTCCCCTCACTTCCCTCTCCCTCTCTCTCCCTCCGCCCCTCCTCCATCTTACCAAAGACCACTTCTGTTCTCCTACCTTGAGAAGGGGCAGGCCTGAGGATGGGGGTGGGTAAGGAAAAAGACCTCAGATCTCTCATGTCAGTAATCTTTTCCTAACATGCGCTTATTCCAGACCCGTTGAGGCAGGGAGGTGCTGCCCTGATGTCTCTTCTATGCCCTTCTGAACTCATCCCTCAACTTCGCAGGGGATGTCATGCTTTGACACTCAGGGGACCCCCATTGGAGTCCTACCTCCACCACTTATGTGGGGACCTGGAGCAATTTGCTTCCCCCTCTGCACCTCTCCTTTTTTTGATAAATGGTGGTAATTTGACAAATTGCAAGCACATCATGCAGATGGAATAAGTAGCACTTGTAAAGGATGTAGCCCAGTGCCTGATACGTAGACATTACTGAACTCATGCTGGATGCCATGGTCATTTTTCTCTGAGCAGTATTGTTTAGCAGGACATCCTCAGAGATTCTGGTTTCCTCTGCCTGTGCGTGAATTAAGGTATGTACAACACTTGAAACAGTCTACCGAGCAGTAAGAATGAGTTGCGTGTCCTTAGTGGTGGTGGTTGTTATTCACATGCATTTGTTCCTGGAACTGCCAGTGAAATATTGGAGTTGGTCTATGCTTTGCTTTATCCCCTCTGCCTCCTAGGCTGAGAGGGCGTTCTTCGACAGAAGCTGCATAAAGGAAAGAGATCGAATTGCTCTCCAGTGATCAGTCCGCTCTTGAGTCTATCTCCAGCAGTTTTCTCCCAAACTTTAAATATGAGCCCATGGAACCAGAAAGCAATCCGAGAAAAATTTTGCAAAGGACTCCTCTCTCTGATATGTCTTCCTCCCTAGATTATTTTTTTAAATCCCAAATCCCTCTTCCCACTTCCACTTAGAAAAGTGGTTCTTTCTCCACTCTCAGACTGATCTCGTGAATTGATGACTAGCAAATAGCTGTGAATTGATTTGATTTTGTTTTGACCACATCCCGTGGCTGTCGAATCTCAGTTCCCTGACCAGGGTTAGAACCTGGGCCACGGCAGTGAAAAGGGTGAATTCTCACCACTAGATCACCAGGGAATTCCCATAGCTGTGATTTTTCAAAGTTTCAGTAAATCCCTCTGCCCTGGGTCATGTCCTCTTTGATTTTGTCAAAACTTCCTTGGTGGACCAGTGGTTAAGAGTCTGAACTTCCACTGCAGGGGGTGCGAGTTTCTTCCTTGGTTAGGGAACTAAGATCCTGCATGCCTCGTGGCAGAGCCAAAAAAAAGACAAGATGTAATATGTAGCTGTCAGTCAAGCTCCAACATGAAAAGAGGCATTTTCCATGCTTTAGGATGATAGTTAAACCTCAGGATGTGAGTTTGAATCCCACCTCCACCTTTTATTAGCTATGTGACTTTGAGCAACTTTTTTAACCTCTCTGTGTCTTGGCTTCCTCAACCATAAAATTAGATTGTTGCAAACATCAAATGAGATAATCCTTGTGCATCTACTTATCCAGCTCTGGACATAGTAAATGCTTAGTATGTGTTACCTGCTTACTGTCACTTGATTTTCAAGCCGTATCTTAGTCTACTGAAACATAAGTGCCTATGTTAAGCTCCTAGCTCAGTGTTTCTCGATGTGATATTTTGGAACAGACATTCCTACACATTGAGTACATTTAGCATCTTTGGTCCTCACCTATTAAATGCCAGTATCCACAGTCTACCCAGTCCCTATAACAGTCAAAAAAGAAAAGAAATCCCCACCACATTTCCAGACACTATTGAGAGTGTGGCATATTTGAGAAGCACGCTAGTTGCACTATGGTAGTATTTATCGGTGAAAGTCGCTCAGTCATGTCCGGCTCTTCTGTCCATGGAATTCTCCAGACTACTGGACTGGGTAGCCATTCCTAACCACTGGATCGCCAGAGAATCCCCTGGGTTTCACTATTAAGGAGCCCTCCGTGACTGTCACTCAGCTCAGCCACCTTCTCAGCTTTAACCTTTCATCGGAAACGAAGCTGGCATTACTCGTCTCCCTTATTTCTTATCTAACACTCAGTGAGTTGTGAAGCAAACAGGGAAGAAGCAGGTGCCAGTTGTTCGTCTGAATTAGACTGAATTTTAAGAATGGATGACGGCTTATTAAGGGGAGTGCCGAGAGCATTTGCAGCAGGACCCCTGGACATGGAGCCAGGCTGTGCTGGGTGCTCAGTGCCACTCTGCAGCCTGGATTAAGAGCCCTTCTTATCTGATTAAGAAGAAAACAGAAAGTTCCAGGAGTAAAACCATTCCAGCCTTGGTCAGGCTGAAGAGACACTGCAAGCCCCCACCCCCTAATATTTTTTTTATTGTAAATTTGGACTAAAAGTAACTGCATATATGCCCAGTTAGGGGATAACTGCATACATGCAGTTATTTTTAGTCCCTACACTTTCTTTGTATTCTGTAGCTGGAGGAGAGAGGTTTGTCCAGGTGCAGGCGTGGCAGTCCTGCAGCCAGCGGGCCCGGGTCCCAGGCTTGTCTCAGCTGGACCGGGGCCAGGTACCTCCACCTCCACAGTTGACCAGGGAGGGATGATCCAGGGCTTGTGAGCCTCCCCTCACTGCCACATGCTATCAAGTCCCAACCTAACACTTGAAAGGAAGGGCAATCCAAATGTGAACCCTTTCAAACACATTTCAAATCATGCCATACCCTTCCCTCAATCTCTGTGTTCAACCCCTCAACAGGCAGCCTGTGAAAATTCCATTTTACTTATCCCCATAGGTCAGGACGGAACTGTGCCTGCTGCCTCCTCTTGAAAAAAAAAATTTACAATAAAAAAAATATTAGGGGGTGGGAACTTGCAGCATCTCTTCAGCCTGTCCGACTCTTTGCGACCCCGTGGACTGTAACCCACCAGGCTCCTCTGTCCAGGGGTTTTCCAGGCAAGAATACTGGAGTGGATTGCCATTTCCAATCCATTTCCAATCCAGGGGATCTTCCTGACTCAGGAATCGAACCCACATCTCTTGCATCTCCTGCATTGACAGGCAGATTCTTTACCACTGTACCACCTGGGAATCCCAAAGTTACCATAAGACATGAAAATTAACTCAGTCTATAATTTATAGCCCTTTTATTTTTATAATGTATTAAGCTTTGTCTTCAAAGAAGACTCACTGGCAAGGAAGCCCTACCTAGAGTAACTAGCAACTGGCCGAAAACAAAAGACAAGATGCAGAAGGAATAAGTAGTCCACTTTAGCTAGAGAACAAACATTCACTAAAAACATGAGCTGCCATGAAAGAATATTAAGTTAAAACTAGGCTCTGTTTCAGTAGTTTCTTGTAGAATTTGAAAACAGTAGAATCGTGAGAGGCAGAACTGGAGAGGAGTTATGAGCACCTTCCTTGAAGTCAGGCAGACCTGACCTTGAACCTGACTTTGCCATTCATGACCTGCGTGATCTCAGTGTCCTCCCATATCATCAAGACCTGATGAAACCCCCGTTGCAGAGCTGTTGTAATTAAATACCCAATTTGTGTGAAGCCCTTAGAGCTGCGGTCTGGCGTTCACAAAGGGCTTAGTGAGAAGCTACTGCTGTGTTTTGGGCAGATGGCATGTGTCTGTGACGCCTCCTGTGTCCTGGCACCGAGAGCACAGAGAAAATAGGACAGATACTTGCCCTATTCCAGTAGTTTTCAGCTTAGCTGGAAAGTTAAAACTTAGCTATGTTTGTTTTCAGCAATGCCCAAGCCCTAGACAGTTCTGAAGACCTGCATGAGAATTTAACGTGTGACCACGTGCCAGAGGATTTTGCATGTGCTTGCTGGAAATTCACAGAGTGTGAATTTCTCAGAGGCAGAAGGTAGAAAACTCTGATCTGTGCCTTTTCTGTGAGCTTCTGGCCCTGGCTTCCTTTCCTCCCACAGGGAAAGGACAGTTTGAATACAGACTAGAAGAGATAAGGATGTGAAGGGCAAGCCTTGGCTCGCGTGTCCTTGAAAAGACACGCTGGTCTGCTTGGCTGTCCCATGGGTTCCTTGTCACCTCCTGACCCCAGTGGGTCCCCAAGTAGAGTGACGGCACTGACGTCAGCTTTTGTGGTAGAAGAATTAGCTGAAGCCCGAAGGGAGAAAAAGGCCCAAAACAGAACAAGTCAATCCAGCAAAACCAAAGCTATGTCTTTTATTCTGTGGACTCTCAGCAGCTGTTGGGCTTTGCTGGATTTTGATAGTAAGAAAGTTTCCAAAAATAGAACAGAGAAATGTCAGCGTTAATGGGGTCACAGCAGTGAAACAGCTCTACGACCAAGCAATCTGACTTTGTTAACTCGACGTGAAAGTTACCCTGCTCAGGGTGTCTGCTTGTGCCTGATCCCCATCCCAAGTGTGGCCCCAGCACATTGGGTCCAAGAGGTAAGCATCTCCTTGGGAATGGATATATGCATTGCAACTAGAGGTGTCTCTAAGAGAATGTTCTTTATCCAAGTCAGGGCAAAGAAAGGGTTTCATCAACACCTTCATTATGTATATTTTACTACTTTTTTTTTTTTTTTTTTGGTCTGAAAGCTAGCTTCTTTCCAATAGACGAGGCAAGGGGGAGCGTCTGGTCGGTCCCCTGGCCGGGGTCCCTGCTGTCACCATCTCATCCCTGGTCGCCTGGTCTCCATCTGCCATGGCAGATCATTTTTTGTCATCTGTTCATCAGAGGATGAGAGACTGTCGCCCACTTCATCCTTGTATCCACCCTTGTATCCATCCATTCGTTGCCGATGAGACCACAGGAGCCACTAGTGTCTCTACGAAAGGCACTGCTTCTCTAAACGTGAGAGTGTTGAAGAAATCCTGTGCAGAAAAACAAGAACTACCTCATCTGATTACTCAGAAATTATTTCTTTCTCTGCCTCTTGTCTGAAGGTGTCTGTCATTTAGATTTGCAAAATGTCCTGGTTGGGGGTGAGATAAAATTGTAGAAATCCTGGGAATGGTGACCTTCATCCCTGTCCACAGAATCTTGCTGTCCTCCCAGAAACAAAGATGAGATGCCAAAGATGAATGAGTGCTGGTGGCTGGGAGGAGCTGCAGAGCTGATCTGGGATGGCTTCTCCCTTCTGCATCATCAGCATCCCTCGCTCTGTTACCTTCTCCCCTCACTGTTATCATTTTCCAACAAAAAAATTAGGATGCAGAGTGGAGGAAGGGAGGGGGAAACTACTTGCACACCAGCATCCTCCCAGGGCCGCAGCCCCCTGCCTACCACACCAAACCGTATAGGAATGGCCACTGACCTGCTGAAACACAGAGAAGCACCTGGGGGTGCTGGGTACCAAAGTAGATGCCGCTGCATCCCAGCTGCAGGTTTGCATCCTCATGCTGGTAGACTCTATTTCCAGCAAACAACCCAATAAACTGACAGGTGTTTGAAAACCACTTTTCAAAGAAGCCACCACCCAGGTCTGCCCACCTGTCACCCAGAGCCTCTCCTGAAACTCTCAGGTGGAACCGGCTGCACTGAGCTTTCCCTCCTTAGCTGCATCTGCAGTGGTTCTTCTCCCGTGGGATTTTGATAAAATGGCAAGCTGTAAAAGAGAATGGAGCAAACACAATGAAATGATCTGTGAGTTGCAACAGTGTGTAGATCACAACTACGTGTATGCGTAGAATACCAACTTTACAGTCGATTACAGGAAAGTTAGTAGACTGTCCATCCCTCTTCCCCAGTGGGGAAGCAAAGCCTCGCAGGAGTAACCCACACAGATATCTCCTTCTAGTTCTGTTCCTGTCCCCTGTTTTTGTCACTCTGCTCTCCTGAATCTAAACTGGCCCCGTCATCTCACCGTATCAGAGATGTCAACCTCATTGATGCAACTCTTTCTACCTACAGTTTCACCCAGTCTTGACTCTAACCTATAGAGTCTTTATGAGCTGTATTTCTGTGGTTTGGGTTAGTTCTTGCCCCCTCTGCTGCTTGCCAAGTTCCTGGGAAGTGCTGGAAGTGTCACACTTCATTTTTGTGAAATACCCAGTGCCTTCATCTAGGATGTCGGTGGGCAGGGGAGTCCAATTACGACTTCTCTGACTCTTACCAGAGAGGGAACGCCCTTAGCAGGGTCTGGCTGTATTCATTTGCTAGGGTTGCCATAACTGGACCACAAACCGAGCGGCTTACACAGAGCAGTGTGTTGCCTCAGGCCCTGGAGTTTAGGAGTCCTAGATCAAGGTGTCGACAGGGCCATGCTCCCTCTGAAGGTGCTGGAGAAGGATCTGGTCCAGGCTTCTCCTGTAGCTTCTGGTCGATCCGCAGATGACGGCAACACAACTCCGGTCTTCACGTGGAGTTCTCCTTGGATGAGGCAGGCATCCTAATTTCCCCATTTTATACAGACACTGGTCGTTTTGAAATAGGGCCCACCCTCATCTCCTCATTTTAACTTAGTCATTGGCAAAGACACTATTTCCCAAGAAGGTCGCAGTCATACATACTGGGGGCTAGGACTGCAGCATCTTGGGAGGGGTGGGATGCAGTTCAACCCATCCAGCAGCTGACTCTGAACACTTACATCGTTCCCAGCATCACCTTAATGCTTATGGCATTATCAGTGCTACTCGTTCCCTAATGTCGCACAAAACTTAAAACTATGCCTTGTAAGCATTCTCTGTTTTCACCATTGATGCTCACCAAGGTGTGCACAGAAGCACAGAAATGCTAGCCTGGCACTGGCCATCTGCAAGGGCACTGTCCACTGCAGATCGAGGCTGACAGGCCAGATACCTGGATTGGGCGGTGTCTGGCTTTGATCCTAGAAGGAGGGTGGGACTTTGGAAACCAGGTGAGACTATAGCACATAAAGGGCTTCCCAGGTGGCGCTAGTGGAAAAGAACCTGCCTGCCAATGCAGGAGATGCAAGAGGCGTGTGTTTGATCCCTGGGTTGGAAAGATCCCCTGGAAAAGGGAATGGCAATCCACTCCAGTATTCTTGCTTGGAGAATCCCATGGAAAGATGAGCCTGGAGGGCTACAGTCCATGGGGGTAGCAAAGAGTTGGGCACGAATGAAGCGACTTAGCATGCATGCATAGCAAATAAAAGTAGCTGGTTGGATGGGTATAAAAACGTGGCTGTCATGACTGATGGGAGATGATGCAGAGTCTTTTGTCCTAGAGTCTAAGAAATGATGACTCGATCCAGGGATATCTGGAAAGCCGCTGACCAGGTGGGTCTCTGGGAGAGATTGCTTCTGGGTGTTTCCCATTCATGAAGGATGGGAAACGAAGGAGAGGATGTCGGAAGAAGATTCAAAAAAGTGTGTCAGCAGTTAAGCTGAGAAGTTAAGAGCGTGTAAATTGATAAGGTCCTCTGTGCCTGTCCCCTCCCGGACGCCTTCTACTTGTCTTTAGACCCAGGTCAGCTGTCGCCTCCATGGGGAAGCCTTTCAGAGTTACTTGCTCCTTGCAGTTTGGTACCCTTGACTTATATCACCACCCTAGCACTTAGCATTGCATTTTGCGACACTTTGTGTCCACGTGCCGTCACTGCACTGTGCTCGTGTGAAGGACGCCAGTGGTTTTGACTATGTCTTGTAATGAGCGATGTGTCAGACCATGGGAGATGCTCACCAGATACTTCCTGAAAGCAAACAGGTACAGACAGGAGGTCAGTCGGCTACTAGTGAAGTGATCGCAAGAGGAGCCAGTCAAATATAGACCGATAGACTCTTGGAACGGGAGGGGCCTTGACTATCATCTGATAACCCCATTACCCGGTAACCATGGCAGATCCAAGATGAGTGGGGATCCTACCTTACTCCAGTCTGGGGCAGCTCTCACCTTAGGAAATTGTCCAGAAGGAGGAGAACTTGGAGAACCTTCTCCGAAAGATGATGGAGTGAAGGGATGGGTTCAAGGTTAGCTGTTAGCAGCCATGCTGGGAAATAGAAGAGAAACGGGTAACTTACAGCTGGGCCCACTGAGTCATCACCCCAACCCTTCAGACTTGTTATTGCCATTTTGAAGTTTATAGCAGTGGAAGTTGAAGCTTAGAGAGGTGAGGGGGCCTGCCAGGGGCTGTCCAGGTGACAGCCGGTAGACTTGAGATGGAGACAGATCCATCCCATTCTGCTTTCCGACACCATCTCCCAGTATCTCTCGAGACATGTTAAAATGCCCCCTCACTTCCTAAACAAACTTCATCAAATAATCAGTTTAGAGTTCCCTCCCACCTTCTCATCCCCGTTCCACTTGCTTTGTAGGAGAGAAGTATGAGCTGCACGCAGGGACCGAGTCCACCCCCAGCGTCGTCGTGCATGTGTGCGACAGTGACATCGAGGAGGAAGAGGATCCAAAGACATCCCCGAAGCCAAAAATCATCCAGACCCGACGTCCTGGCCCGCCGCCCTCCGTGTCCAACTGAGCTCACCACTCCGCCTCCAAGAGAATATCCGTCTACTCTTTACCATGCTTTTTTTTTTCTCCCTGTTGTTTGTTTGTCGGAAAAAAAAAATAATTGCCTTTAAATCCCTGGGTGTTTGGTTGTTTGAAATTCCTTCGTTGTAATCAAGCCTCTCGGACAAAAGGGCTAGGAAAAGGTGATAAGTTTCCTGATCATATCATACCCACCGAGTATAATCCATTATTTAGGAGGTTCTAGGAAAAAAAAAAAAGTAGTATTTTCTTATTAAATGGTCAGCACAGCCTATATACCTTCATGCTCTCATGTGGATCCAAGCCGGAGACATCAGTGACAAATAGCTCCTGTGTTGTTTGTGAACCGTTCCAGTCCCAGTTCTGATGTGTGTGCGTTGTTTTTTCTTCCTGGCCACTTAAGTAGGACCATAAGTAAACTTGACTTTGATTGCATGAGATTTCCCTATCTGGTCTCCCCAGTCCTCTGCATCCCAACATTCCCAGGACATGCATGATCACCAGCATTTATTTTTGTGATTTGAAGATACACTATAAGTCACCGATTGTCAGCATCCAGTCATGTCCTATCTAGGTTAGCAAAATTATCAGCGTCCTCCAGCTGAACAAGTCTGGGTAATTGTCACTCTTTGGAGTCAAAGACTTCATAGCTCTGTGAAAATTTCTGGAGGAAAAACTGAGCTTGGCCCCAAAGATAACCCTCAGTAGATTTTAAACATGATTCCCTTGTCAATCTTTCCCAGCCTCCTTGGGGAGGCTTGTCCAGGGTGATAGAGACCGATTTCAGACAAACCTATTTATTACAAAAGTCTCATGGTGTCTGAACGATTGTTTTGTTTTTTTTTTCCTTCTCTTTGTATATTTGTACAAATGTTTCAGCTGTGCTTTTAAAAATCTGGATGTTTTTTATTTAGTGATTCTTCAGCCATTAGCTGCTTTAAAACATATGTGCATTGCTTATGAATGCATTCATATATTAATACAGGTAATCTGATAATATTACACTCTATTATGTATAATGCTGAATTTTGAAAGGGCACAAAACTTCTCTTGCCAATATATAAACAGTTAGCCAACATCTTTGCTATCAAGACCAGTTGTTTTTAAATAAAGTGAAGAAGCAAGTGTCAGCTGCAGGCAGTTGGAATGCAGCTAAATCAACATAGCAGCTGCTGAGCATGTTCAAAGGGAAAGATGGATCCATAAATGTGTGTGCAAGTCCTACTCATGCAATGCTCATATTGCTCAAAAACGTATTTGTTTTGTTACATGTGATTTTTCTATTTCTCTAGCCCAAAGTGCATTACAGAAGATACACCTATAGAACCATTACCTTCTGCTCAATGTGCCAGGCCTCATCTACTCCTGTACGTTCAGTGACTTTCTTTAGATGCAAATGTCAATTACAACGGAGTGGGGAAATACTGTCACTACCCAAGCCTCAGAAAAACACACGAGAACAGTAACACAGCCACCTGATGGAAGGATTGTTGTGGTTTTTGATTAAGGTGTATGCTAGTTTCATCAGAAACTGAAAACATTAGACTGATTACTCAGAAATAAAAGTCCGTTTTACTGTGAATATAGCAATATAGTACTGAACACAGTACAGATGAAACTGAGGACAGCGCTGCTTGTAAAATCCTGAGTTTCCATAAGAAAAACGAAGGCTCCTTTGAAAAATAAAGTCTGAGGAGTATATAATAAGCAAACGCTTTGACTTTCCTTTGCTGTGGAGGTTTTTGGGTTTTCATGGACAAACAAGATTAGACCTAATAGTGGAGAATGCTGCCCTCTAGTGAAGCAAGCTGAGAACTACAGGCTTCAGCCATTTTTGTGCTGACTCGATCATTTGTGGGTTCTTTGACTTTTTAAACAGCTCAGAATTTTCCAAAAAAGGCAGATTCTAGAGAAATCTGGATGAGAGAAACTATTTGGAAATGACTTTCCAGTGTTTCAAAACAGTTCCATCAGACGTTTCCAACCAAATTTAGTCAAAGTTGAAATGACAATTGTGTGTCATCAAAAAATAAAAACTCAGTGGAGTGTATGACAGGTGGTTAGTCTTGGCCACACTTATTGCAAAATGTCGATGTTAATCTATCTCAGATCAAGTAATTCTCTCATGAGATTGGGTTTGGGGAGGTGGAGAGAGGTACATATCCCAGGAGATGGGGAGGAAACAGACTAGACTCCCCTCCAAGCATCGTGAAAGTCAGAATTGCCTCAGTGTCCCCCTGACCCACAGGATGCAAGCCTATTCAGCTCTATTTTGTTTGAAAAGTTTAACTGTGGAGGGGGAGGGGAAGATTCCCACCAACTGAATCATTTGTGCACGTGTATAGCTCAAAGAGCTTAGATTTCAAATATAACTGGTGAATGACTCTGTTCATGTAGTGTAATTTCTGTGTTGTCTGCCTGAATTGGATCTATCTGATGGTTATTGTGGAGGAGGGAGGCTCAGTCTCTAGTCTTTCCAAGACGTTATCAAAAGATGAAATGAACTCAGCTCTTCCTGAAAGGGAGGGGGGAGGGGGCGGGGGAGGAGGGGAGTGGGCAGAGCTGGTTGGCAGCAGGTCGTGAAAGAAGAAGAATTTGGAGAGGTGGGTCGGGCTCTGATAAGCGGTCTGGGAGACACCCCTGTTTATTGTCATAGTTCAGCCAGCTTGATCCTAAGTGTACCCAGACTCTTTTAACATCATCCCCACTCTATTTTCTTTAAAATGCTATCTTAGACCTAAAAGTGAAAGCCACACGGTCATGTTGGACTCTCTGCGACCCCATGGACTATACATAGAATTTTCCGTGCAATTCTCCAGGTCAGAGTGCTGGAGTGGGTAGCCTTTCCCTTCTCCTGGGGATCTTCCCAACCCAGGGATCAAACCCAGGTCTCCCGCATTGCAGTCAGATTCTTTACCTGCTGACCCACCGGGCGAGCCCGTAATAGACCTGACGCAGGCGAAAATGTACCACATGGGACACAACAAGCTCTATCATAAAATAAAATACGGGTGCATTTCCTTTATGAGGATTAAAATCATCTGTTCATCAGATTACACCATTAAGAGAGTGAAAAGGAAAGCGTCAGAGTGGGGGAAGATAATTGTATTAGTATTACCTATAATTGTTAAAAAACTCACATCCAAAATGTAAAAAGAACTACAAATCACTTAGGAAAAGAGACAACTCATTTGGTAAGAATGGTTACAATGCTTAAATAGGTACTTCAAATATACAGGCAATTCACAGAAACACAGTATACCTGACATATCCCTACGGCCCTTGACATGTGTTCAACATCAATTCTCATCAGAGAAGGACCAGTCAGACCCTCAAAGAGGTACACTACACACCTATCAAAACTAGGTCTGAAGAAATACGAAGTCATGGTGTCAGTCCAGGCAGAGAGTAACTGGTACCACCACCTTGGAGTACTGTTCAGTAATGTTTACCAAGGCTAAACACAGATGGATCCGGGAGGGATTCCACTCCAGCACAGACACTCAGCAGATCTGAGTTTTCACACCCACCAATGGACTCATGTTCACGCAAATTCGTGTGCCCAACATGCAGTGAGGCCAAGCAGACTGAGACGTCGGAGTCTGGAGCAGAGTGAGGTGGCATGCAGGGCCGAGCGAGAAGCAGCTCACACCTAAAAAGCCCTGAGCTCCCTGAAGGGTTTTGGCAAGGCACCTTTAAAAGCTGGGTGAGACACTTAGAGAATGAATTTAGAGTTGCCAGGGAGGAGGTATGGGGGAAGGAGGGAGTTTGGAATTGACACACCGTTATATTTAAAACGGATAACCAACAAGGACCTACCGCACACACAGGGAATGCTGCTCGCTGTTAGTGGCAGCCTGGATGGGAGGGGAGTTCGGAGGCAGATGGATACATATATATGTATGGCCAAGTCCTTTTGATGTGCACCTGAAACTGTCACACCACTGTTAATTGGCTATACTCCAATACAAAATAAAAAGTTGAAAATAAAAGCCAGGTGAAGGAGGGGGAATTGCAGGGTCTGTAATCAGCTCCTGCACAATTCTCGGATTGGTTGGTGGTAAGATAGCAGGGTGGTGTCGCAGGGGTGAACACTGTGGGTGCTTAGGCGCCAGGAGGCCTGGAGCTATGTGCTCACCATCATCGAGTAGTTAACATCTTCCATTTGGGGGTGGTGGGGGGCAGCAGAGATTCCATCTGCAAAAACAACTCAGGAAATGTGCATCAAGTACTATTATCTAGGTGCTTCAGAGACGAACTAAAGCAGATGACAGGGGAGGAGGTCTGTCCTGGGAAGGCCTCGTGGGGTCCCACAGAGTTAGTTTTGTTTTTGTTTTTCTCTCTTCCCAAGTTGTTTAGAAGACCTTGGTGTGGGAAAGCGGGGGTGGGGGGGTTGGGGGGGTGGGAGGGTGGACAGAGCAGGTGATGAAGAATGATAAGTCAGTGATGCAGGGAAACCTTCATTTAACTGTGGGTACAGAGAGTCCCTGCCAGAAGCCTCCATGCAGAGCTTTGCTGAACGCTTGGCAGGCGTTCCCCTTAAATCTGCAATCTGAGAAAGGGAAATTTCCAAGCAAAAAGTTTTCTGTCCAACTCATTCATCTGCTCCTTTCAAAGAGAGTCTGGTGAAGTGTTGTTGGACTTGATTCAGGAGTTTTTTAGGTCTCTAAAGGGAAACTACATCCTAGATTAATCGTGTGTGTGTGTGTGTGTGTGTGTGTGCGCGCGTGTGCATGTACCCAAGTGCCTTTGGTTTAAGTTGGAAATAGGAAACCCAGAAAAGGCTGAAATGAGATACTTTTTGCTGCCCTCCTTGGTTTTTTTGTGTTATTTTCCATCCTCACCCAGTAACTGAGTGAGAAGACCTGGAGGGCTGGGCAGGTGAGGGGCATCTTGGACTAGTTGTAATTATTAATGAAATTATTGTTCCCCCAACAGACTTCGGATTTGCCTGTGGGGTCATTTCATTCTAAAAGCAAGATTTGTAGTTGTTTCTCCAGGGCGGCCAAGGTCGGCCCCTCCTCTGCAGAGCCCATGTCCTATGCTGCAGGGGGGGCTGGGGTGCAACTGCCACGCCAATGCCAGCCCTGGCCCCAGCTGCGGAGTGGCCCACGGCCAAGTCCCCGAGACTAGCTTCCTGACGGGGTGAGAGTGCGCGCTGGTGGGTCCATCAGAGCCACATTTGCTCATGAACACATGGATGGGGAGAAAGGTGTCTAGTTTTGACATAGGATATTTTCCAGTAGCATCCCTGACAAAGGAAGCATGAAAGGCACATTGAACAAGACCACGCAGGTCTCATTGCATCTTCACACTTGACTGATAGTTTGGTTTGTTGGAATGTCTTCTAGAGAGTGAAGGCAGCGCCCCATTGCTCTTCCAGCTTCTAGAAGCTATGGGTCATTCTCATTTCTGAATCTTTGATGCAACTTGTATTTCTTCCCTGGGTCCTTGTAGGACTGCTTTGTCCCAACTGTTTAGAAAATTCAGGTACTGGATTCCTCATGGGTCCGTTCAATCTAGAAACTCATATTCTTCTATTATGGGCAATTTTCTTGAACAAATGACTTGAAACATCCCTCTTCTGTACCTTTTAGGCTTTCTCTTTTACAAGAGCCATTATCGGATCTTAGATCACCTGAAATAATCTTTTAATTCTTTTTTTTTTTCTTTTCTCTCTACAATTTTCTATCTCTTTGCCTTTTTTGTTCCATACTCTGGGAAATTTATTCAACTTTCCCTTTAGCCCTTCTAGTCAATGTTTTCTTTCTGTTAACATGCATTTGATTTTTTTTCATTCCTGGAATTTTTCTTTCTTCTTGCCACCTGTTCTTATTTCAAGAATCCAGTATCTTCTCATCACTCTTGAGATTTTTTTTTTGCTCATTTCTATTATTTTCTGCATTCTGTTTTCTTCCTGTTTCCTTTTTTTCCTATTTACTTGATAATTCTCTCTCTCTCTTTCTTTCTGTCTCTCTCTTATGTTTGAGCAGTAGTTCTTGATAGGGAAAGGTGTTGCGCCCAGGGGATCCTTTTGTTGCCACAACTGGAGATTTGTGCTACTAGTATGTGATAGCTAGAGGCCAAGAATGCTTCCCTGATAGCTCAGTTGGTAAAGAATCCACCTGCAATGCAGGAGATCCTGGTTCTATTCCTGGGTTGGGAAGATCTGCTAAAGAAAGGGTAGGCTACCCACTCCAGTACTCTTGGGCTTTCCTTATGGCTCAGATGGTAAAGAATCTGCCTGCAATGTGGGAGACCTGGGCTCAATCCTTGGGTTGGAAAGATCCCCTGGAGAAGGGAGAGGCTACCCACTCCAGTATTCTTGCCTGGAGAACTCCATGGACTGTACAGTCCATGGGGTGGCAGAGTCGGACGTGACTGAGAGAATTTCACTTTCACTTTCAAGGATTCGTCTAAGGAACTTACAATGCACAGAAGTAGCCACAAATAAGAGTGCTAAGGCTGAGTAGCTGTTAGAAGTTCTCTCCCTGCTCCTGAGATGCTGGGTGCTTTGCTCATATTTTGGGTGAAATGCTGAACATGTAATTGGATTGACTGTGTGGTTATAAGTGGAGCTCATTGACTATGAACTTCACTGTAGGTTAACCTGGATGGCAGTTTCACTGCAGGCCTTCAAACTCTTTGTGTCTTGCCTCCTTTTTTATAGACAATAGTACTTTTTTAAAATATATTTTTATGTTACCTTGGACTGCAGTTGATTTACAATGTTGGGTTAGTTTCAGGTAGACAGCAAAGTTATTCACTTATATATAAACATGTCTCTATTTTTTTTCAAATTCTTCTCCTATTTAGTTTATTACAAAATGCTGAGTATAGTTCCGCATGCCATTTGGCAGGTCCTTGTTGATTATCTATTTTAAATATAGTAGTGTATATGTGTGTAGCCCTCCATTTTTTGGTGTTTAGGAATAATTTAATTACATAATTATGGAGTTCAATACAACACAATAGCCATATTTCCTATTAGACTTTATTTTTTAAGAACAGTTTAAGATTTACAGAAAAGTCATGAAACAAATCCAGACAGTTTCTATAAATGCTGTTCCCAGCTTTCCCTACCATCGATCGCTTACATTAGTTAAGGTGCATTTGTTACAATTAATGAACCAATATTTAAGGTATTATCATTAACTAAAATTCACAAGGGAAAGCCATCTAATCTCCTGCCTGGAAGGCTGAGGTCTGGGGGCCAGGATTCTGGGAGCGAACAGAGAAGGCAGTCATTCCGTCTGCAAGCTGCCTTTGTGTGGAGCGTGACGCCCACCCCCCCCCCCCACTGCCAGCCACTCACTCCAGTGGTACCTGGGACCCAAGATGCCCCAAAATTTCTAGTTTCATTTCTTCAAGGAAGAGAAGGCTTAGATGAACAAAGTTAAATAAATAGCCCAAAGCGCTGAGCTATGAGCTCAGGCCATCCATGTCCAGAGTTGCACAGTGGCAACAATTAGTCCATACATCACCACTGGACCTGAGAAGTGGTAAAGTGCTGGCAAACATGCTGTATGATTTGACCTCATTTAGTGCCCACGGAACATCAGATGATGCCACAGGTGAAATATCTAACACCGAATAGATGGTGGGGATAACACCAAGTGGGAGACCCTCCAGGGGATCAGGATGCTTCTACATCACTATCTGTCCACTCTGCGTCTGTCACCAGCTCGGAGATTTCCTGCAAAGGGCACAGTCTCATCTACGTCTAACATTTTTTACTGGCCCCAGAAGGGTAGGCCGAACTTTCCAGGAGTACTGTGCTCAGTTAGTGAAAGCTCTGATCTTTGTGAGGTCTCTTGTCATTCTTTCTGGAACTGGACAGTGGGAGTTGGCACTGGGTCCCTGGATTCACAGATAGCCTCTGTAGAAAGAAGTGTGAAAAATACAGGTTCAGTCTCTGAAAGCTCAGGTAGGTTCATGGCTGATCTAGGCAGAGCCCCACAGGGAGCAAACCAAGTCATAAATACCAGGGGAAATCATAACAAAACGTGTACAATGCGGGCTGAGTTATTTGAAGCTTAAGGAATGACTTGGCAAGGCTTCGTATTGGGGGTCTGGCTGTAATTTGATGCCACCTCACAATGGTTGTCCTTTTCAGCTTAAATACCATCGGGGACATGGCAGCTTAAACACCCAGGACATTCTGGGTCCTGTGGCTGGTGGGGACTCCCAGGATGGCAGCAAAGATTTGAAGAACTTCCTTATAGATGTTGGCACAGTCTGGGAAGATCAGTCTAGGGGAATCCTAACACGGGGACCCGTCTTCCCCTTACCTGCTGCTGGAGTCAGCCTGCCTGGGCTGCACCTAGACCCTTTGCTTCCTTCCTCGTCCTCCTTTTACCTTTCCCACACCTTGGAAGATAAACACTTGAGCCTACTCTTATTTGCAGTTTCATTGTAGGCCTTCAAACTCTCTGTGTCTGAAGATAAGAGCCAATCACGAGATGCTCATTTCTTATTCTCTCAGGTGCCTTGTAATGGAGTTTTTTAACAGGAAGTTTATTTTTGATTGGAATATAATTACTTTACAATATTGTGTCACTTTCGGCTGCACAACAGCACAAATCAGCTATGCGTGTATGTGTGCTCAGTCACTCACGCAGTTGTGTCCAACTCTCTGTGACCCCATGGACTGTAACCCACCAGGCTCCTCTGTCCATGGGGTTTTCCAGGCAAGAATACTGGAGCGGGTTGCCAGGGGATCTTCCCGGCCCAGGGATTGGACCTGAGGCTCTTGCGTGTATGCATATATCCCCTCCTTCTTGAGCCTCCCTCCTACTCACCCCCATCCCACCCCTCTAGATCATAACAGATCACTGAGTTGAATTCCCTGTGCTATACGCAACTTCCCACGAGCGATCTAATTATACATGGTAGTGTGTATGTGTCAATGGGACTGTCTTAACTCGCCCCACCCTCCCCTCCCCCCACGCTGCGTCCACAATTCTGTTCTCTGTCTGCATCTCTACTCCTGTCCTGCAAATAGGTTCCTGGACTTTTATGTGAACAGGTTTCAAAGTGCGGCCAAAGCTTATGTGAGCTACTTCTATCAGTAAGCACTCTTGCCATCAAGAAAGCTCTGCCTTTTACCTAGCACATAACCCTTCTGTTTATTTATGACTGGATTCTCTTACTAAACCTCTGGGAAGGGAAATGGGCACTTTCAATGGTTTTTTGGTGTGTATATTATAGTTGTGTGGTTACATGACTGCTCCACAACCCCCACCCCCACCCCCAACACACACACACACCCCTCAATAAGCTCCTGGCAAATGTTTTAAGAGCAAGGAACTTGCCTTTTCCTCCTTAGCTTGACTCACAGCACATGATCCCATGCTGAGCATCCATTAGGTGCTCAATAAATCTTAAATGAAGGAATTGGGTGAAAAAATCAGATGATTTGGAAACCCCAATGATATACACAGATCTTGTAATAAAACCAGAAAGGATTTTATACAAGACAATGTGAAAATTGTCCACACTTAATGAAGAAATAAATACCTGACTCCTTGACCTATTCTCTTAGACTCCTTGATGCAAGCTCAATCAGATGAGAGAAAAAGAGACTATCATTCATTTATTCAAAAAACATTTACTGAGAACCTACTCTGTTCCAAGCACTGTAATAGGCTTCGGGAAAATGAGATATCTTGGTGAAAAAGACAATCCAAGTTCCTGCCCTAACTGAGCTTACTTTTTAAAGTATTTAGTGGTTGTAAAGTGTTATGGACGGAATTGTGTCCCGTCCACAATCCATATGTAGAAGCCCTATGTGACTGACTGTATTTAATGGCAGGGGTTTTACAGAGACAATTAATATTTAATAAGGTCAAGAGAATGGGGCCTTAATTTGATACGACTGGTGTCCTTATAAGAAGAGGAAGACACACAGAGATCTCTGTCTCTTCCCACACACAGAAAAGGCCACATGAGCCTTTTAAGATGTCACCAAGTAGCTGGCCATTTTTAAACAAAGAAGAGAGCTCCCACCAGAACTGAACCCTGCTGGCACCTTGACCTGGGAATTTCAGCCTTCATAACTAAGACAAAATAAATTTCCATTGTCTAAGCCACTCAGCTTGTGAAATTTTATTATGGCAGCCTAGGTTGACTAACACACAAAGCATCAGCAGTTATGGTGACAAGATAGGAGAGGAGGAAAGAAAGAAAATTGCTCACAGGACAGAAATACTGAATGATTGTGATCATCAATTCAAATTCTTGCTTTTTAACAATTTAAGATTACTCTTTGGGACTGGCTTACACTTTGCACTCCCAATGCAGGGGGCCCAGATTCCATCCCTGGTCAGGGAATCAGATCCCACTTGCTGCAGCTAAGAGTTAGCATCCTGCAACTGAAGATCTTGCATGCAGTGATGAAGGTCGAAGATCCTACATGACACAATCAAGAACCAGTGCCAAATAAATAAATACAATTTTTTAAAAAATTGCTCCTATTTTTTAGGAATTCCATAAAGGAAAATCTACTTCCCCTGAGACTTCTTTTGATGATTACCTGGCTTTCTCAGCCCTGTCTAGAGCTTTTAACTATATGGTTATAGTCAATGTTTCTACCCCCTGAGACTCAGAGCCTCCTTCAAAGCAATGCTCAGCCTAGTTCATATGCCAGTTGCTGCTGCTGAGAGTCTGGCCTAAATATAGCTGCATCCCTCTTAGGGATTTCTCTTTTCTCCTGTGAACTTCAATTCCCAGTCCTAGTTTTAATTGGACACCCAGGTAATTTATTTCTGTATATGAGCAACCTCTCTGCTGTTTTTCTGAATCACTGAGACAGTCTACCCTCCCTTATCTATTGGAATTAGGTAAGCATGTACCCCAGTCAACTGCGACATGGACTGGTTCCCGCTGTCACAGTTAAACTTGGGGTTTAGCTAAACTTGGGGTGTTTGTATTTGTTATCTATTTCCACTTAATAAGTTACCACGAAGTTAGTGGTGGTTTGAGCAACTCACATGTATGATTTCATCTCTGTGGGTCGAGAATCCAGTTTAGCTACTTCAAGGCTACTCACGAGACTGAGTCAGGTGGTCTCATCTGACAGCTTGACTGGGGAAAGATCACATTCAAACTCACTCAGGTTACTGTTAGAATGCTATTCCTAAAGGGCAGCTGGACTGAAGGGTCTCCACAGCCTGCTGGCCGCTGTCAGAGACCACTCTCAGCCCCTTGCCACACTGGCCTCTCCAACAAGTCCAGTTACTTCAGCCAACCACGAAGGCCAAGGAGGCGAATACAGACTGCTTGAAAAGTCATCAGAATGACATCCCATCATCTTTCCCATTGTTCTCTTGATCAGGAGTGAGTCACCAAGGTCCAGACTACTCAAGACGGGGCGGTGGAGGGTAGGTGGGATGAATACAAGAGGATGTGGGTGTCATCAGGGTCCACTTTAGAAGCTACCTACCACAGGGCAGGTGAGTGGGAAAGGAGTGAGTCTGAGTCAACTGTCATCTCTGCATTTCTTACAGACCCCTGGAAGAACTATGGAGTCCTGTCGTAAGATCACAGGTACAAGGCCTTGCAGCAAGACCAAGAAGAGGAGCCCAGAACCATGGTCACCTCTGAAACTGACTGAGCCCCTTTGCCAGAAACTCCCCAATCATCACCAGCAGGCTTTCTGCCCCTAACTTAGACAAAAATGCCTACCTCAGTGCTCACCCTTTAGTGTCCTAACCAATCACTTAATGCTAACCTTCCAACAGGAATTTTGTCTGGAAGTTATAAAAATTGGCTACATGAAAAGTTGAGCTAGGCTGCTGATTTAACAATGTCCTGTCGACTCTGCCTGGCCCGTCAGGAGGTCAATCCACTGTGTTCTCAGTGCCCACGTTATCTCTGCTCTTTGTTCTTAATAAACTCACTCCTTTCTGCAGTACTCTGTATCTGGGAATTTTCTTCCAACTCGTGTTCAGACTGCCATGACAAGAACTATTTATTTTTTCTTATTTCTTAAGAAAATATCTAGAAAGGTGATACTGATTTCTGATCAACTTTTTAGAAGCCATATCAATTCTGACTATGAAACAACTCCACATTTCTCATACATATTACCCATAGTCACTTGAATGACAGACAGGTGCATGCATGCATGCCGTCCCTTCAATCATGTCCAACTCTTTGCAACCCTATGGACTGTAGCCCACAAGGCTCCCCTGTCCATGGGGATTCTCCAGGCAAGAATACTGGAGAGGGCTGCCATGAGCTTCTCCAGGGGATCATTCCGACCCAGGGATCAAACCCGCATCTCTTACGTCTCCAGCATTGGCAGGTGGGCTCTTTACCACTAGTACTACCTGGGAAGCCCCAGAACTTACATAATGTCTGTCAAACACCACTCTTCCTGTCTCAGGAAATAGACCAGCCCATTGAGACTTCTCTCCGGGGCTTCCCAGATGGTACTAGTGGTAAAGAATCTACCTGCCAATGCAGGAGACCCTGGAGATGCAGGTTTGATCCCTGTGTCAGAAAGATCCCCTGGAGGAGGGCATGGCAACCCACTCCAGTATTTTTGCCTGGAGAATCCCATGGACAGAGAAGCCTGGTGGGCCACAGCACAGGGGCTCACAAAAGAGTTGGACACGACTGAGCGATTGAGCATACATGCACATGCACATTTTGACTTCTCAAGTCAGAAACTAAGAAATGACCTCTGGCTCCTTTCTCTCTCTCACACCCTGCCTTGATTGAGTGAAATATCATTAATTATGGTAAGTTATGTAGAAGGGGAGCTACATGGCCATCAGGTAGTTATTTGCAGGTGATGAAGGTGGGACAACAAGAATATTCCCATATAATTTGGATAAATTAATTCATCTCCCTAAGATCTAGCTTTCTTTACTAAAAAAGAAGGGATAATACTGGGAGATGTATGTCAAAGAGTTGTTGTGAGGATCAAATTAAATGACATCTGTAAAATGCTTAGATTATTGTTTCACATCTTGGGAGTCTTCTGTACCTCATCTACCATAGCAGCTATCAGAAAACTATAAGGAGGCTGTTGTTATTTCTCACTAACTCAAATCTCCTCTCTCTTCCATTTTAGATGCCAAAAATCTAAACACACATTTCTCTAATCTCTCTTGTAGCTGGGGGTGCCCAGGGAGCATAGTTCTTGGAAAGCTTCAAGTCTTCTGATAAGAATCTCTTCCTTTCCTGATGAAGGATTCAGTGTCTGCCACTTTCATGCATGAAGTATCAAGCATGTGGTTGAATCCCAACACACTAAGGATGGTGGAATGGAATGAGTTTGTGTTCCTGAAGACACTGTCAAAGAGCAGAACCAATGTCAGCAACCAGTTACCTTCAGGCTTCTTGCTATCTAAGAGAAAGAAATCTCTGTGAGTACTTTATTATTTGTAGTTGAAAGTATGCCTAATAGATACCTGTTTCAATACCCTGGAACACAAATATCTGAAAATTTAAGACAAAAATTTTGGTGAAGTTCACAATTTCTGTATCACTGTATCAATACAAGATTTCAAATTTTGTCTTTTTCCATATTGAATAACTTATTGTAGATGGTATGGTAGACTTACAAAATATTCAAAACCTCAAAGTTGAGAGTAATGTTTTATTCAGCAGGAAGTTTTAGGACTTCAAGTCTGAGAGGCAGCATCTTAAGTAACCCTGAGAGAATGGCTCCAAGGAGGTGAGGGGGAGAGATTATAATCTGAACACCAAAAGATTATTGCTGATTAAAGGAAACCAAGATATTCTAACTTAAGGAATTTAGTGCTTTTCTATGTATGGGAAGATGCAAGAATCTTGGCTCACTGAAATCATTCCTTTGATATACATGCTAAGTCACTTCTGTCATGTCTGACTCTTTGCAACATTATGGACCATAGCCTTCCAGGCTCCTTTGTCCATGGGATTCTCCAGGCAAGAATACTGGAGTGTGCTGCCATGCCCTCCTCCAGGGGATCTTCCTGGCCCATGAATTGAACCTGCATCTCTTGTGTCTCCTGCATTGGCGGGTAGATTCTTTAAACGAGTGCCACCTGGGAAAAGGTGAAAGCGAAAGTCACTCAGTCATGTCCGACTCTTTGCGACCCCATGAACTGCAGCCCTCAAGGCTCTTCTGTCCATGGAATTCCCCAGGTGAGAATACTGGAGTGGGGCTCTTCCTGGCTCTTCTCCAGGGGATCTTCCCAACCCAGGGATCAAACCCAGGTCTCCCATATTGCAGGTGGATTCTTTACCATCTGAGTCACCAGGGAAGACCAAGAATACTAGAGTGGGTAGCCTATCCCTTCTTCAGGGGATCTTCCCAACCCTGGAATTGAACCAGGGTCTCCTGCACTGCAGGGAGATTCTTTACCAGCTGAGCTACCCGGGAAGTGTCACCTGGGAAGCCCTCCTTTGATATGCACCCCAGTTATCTGGAGCCAGTATCCTGTTTTCACATCCTGAGTTTCCTCAGGGCTCACCAACTCACCATCAGTGATGGCTGCAATCACTGATGACTATAACATTCTTTGTTTACTGATTTGGCAAGAAATATTCCATTTCTTAGGATAAATGGAGAGAAAAATTGTGTGGGCTTTATATGTTCCATTTGTACTTGCGTTAATTTAGTACATTTAACAGTGAAAAGAGCTCTGCATATTCAAGGCTCTCGGATAATGTCAAAGAAGCACTAAAAGTAAAAAGGTAAGGTGGGAGCAGAAAAAAGGCAGAGCCTCTGAAAAAGACAAGAAATAGAAAAGTGGAGATAAGTCTATTGATACAACTGTGTGTAATATCAGACTTGAATTTCCAAGGTTTTTACAGTATTGACTATAGACTGCCTACATCAATGAATTTATTATAAGACTTTTTCATGATTCTGCCTCTTTCGAAGAATTCCCAAAAGTGATATAGTAGGATCATAAAAGACATATATGGGCTTTCCTGGTGGCTAAAGAATTCACCTGCCAATGCTGGGGATATGGGTTTGACCCCTGGCCCAGGAAGATCCCACGTGCTGTGTGGCAACTAAGCCTGAGTACCACAACTACTGAAGCCCATGCACCCTAGAGCCTGTGCTCTGCAATAAGAGAAACCACCACTATGAGAAGCCCACACACCACAACTAGAGAAAAAGCCTGCACAGCAATGAAGACCCAGCACAGCCAAAAATACATAAATAAAATTATATATTAAAAAGAGAGAGACATGTATGCAGATATTAGGCAGGCAATATGCAAAGTTAAAGGGCCCAGGAAGGACATACCTAATATAAAATATTCAGTCCACACTCCTGCCAGGAAATGTCAAGACCTGGCTGAATATGTTATCGTGAGATTTACTAAAGTACGGATAACACAGCCACAAGACTGACTCTAGAGGTGCAATAGCCACTAGCCACCCATGACCCCAAAGCACTTGAAATGTGATTGGTGAGATACGTTGAAATGAAAGTATTTTGTATATGCTGGGATAAAAGAAAATAAACCCTAACAGTAATTTAGCTTGTTTCTTTTCATTTATTGTAGTATGGTCACTAAAAACTTTACAATTATACACATGGCTCTCAGTATATTTTTATAAGAGAGTATCACTTCAGAATATGATAGCTCTCCTTAGCCATGTATGGCTCAACTTCATTTACTGGATTGAAAGAATTGAGTCTAAACAGACAATGATAAGGAGTGGCCGTTTCCACATGGAGGACAGAGAGGTTAAAAAGGATGGGTCTAAGCAGAAAGTAGGTGTGATTCTGACAAGTGAAGAGCATGCTTATGTACGAACATGTGAGTCTGGATGGATGGAAGAAAAAGGGAAATCCTTAAAGAAGACAATAGCTCCAAAACTGTGTTTAAGCCTTGGTGAAATTCTACCTGGGGCCCATTCTATCCAATTTGTTGGGTAGTTTCTGCTTCTTGTACTGTTTATTCACCTCAGTCACCTTCTCAGGGATCCTTGGTCTCCATGAGCTGGTTTTTTTTGGCTGCTTCTTCCAGTCCCTGCCATGTCTCCCAGTGTGATGAAGGATTTTAAGGATTGGGGCCACTGCTAAAGAATTCTAGTTGCAAGGTAGGTAAATGGAATCAGAATGACAAATGTTTTCCTGCTCAGCAAAGACCTAATCGGTTAACTCAACATGGAGCTCCTGAACTCGTCTTGAAATGAGCTGGTAAGAGAACCTCATCCATCTTCTGTTTGAAACCTTCAAGGTCTTCATCCCCTGTGATATATTGTCAGTTTCCATTAAAAGCCCGGAGTCTCATGGCACTTATTCTCTGAAGAACCTTGGCTCTGCTAGAGAAACCTGGTAAATGAACAAGTCAGCAGAGCTTTAATAAACAATCAGATTAACAGCCCAGTAGGAGAGTTACAATCCCACAAGCAATAGATTTAAAGCCCCACTAGTCCCGAGTTGTGGGTCAGCAGAAGCATTTGCCTCCAAATGTTTTTTGGGCAAAGAGCCATTACATTTCCTGGTGGTCTTGGTGTGGGTTCTTTTTCCATTTAGTTATTTTAAATGTATCAAAAAAAAAAAGGCAATTTCCAGATGACAGGACTTTGTGTTTTATAATGTTCTGTGAGCCAAACCCCAAACCTTCCACATTTCTAAAATTAATGAAGCAAAAAGAAAATACATGTACTTGGGGGTAGAACCACTGGTCAGATTTGAAGGATGAATGCCCTAAGTAGAGACGTCTCCTGGCAAGTGCTTCTCCCTGTTTTTGAAGGAGAAAACGAGCTATTCCAAGATTGTCAAGCCTTCAGTCAGCTTAGCTAGTGTAAAGGAGAGCCAAACAGCCACACAAACACTAAACCTGGAATGCAAGAAGAAAGATTTCTCCCACCTCAATGAAAAGTCAGTTGGTGAATATCCACCAGGAGGGTCACATAGATGACAAGCTGGAATTGCAGAAAGCCCATCCACAGAGGCGTAGAAAGCTAAAAGCGCACCTCCCTTGCCTGTGGACAGCCTCTGGGAAGGCAGAACCAAGGGTCAGAACATGGAATGCTGTGGCTGAGTGTTGCTAAGGAAACTCACCTACCTCAAGAGGGATTTCCCTGGCTGGGAGGTACTTAGGAAAAGGTCAGCCAAGCCATGACTGGCTAAGAACTCACCCTGGGAAAAGTGGCCAGATGCTGCCAAGGAAGAATGTGGGGATCCACTGACTCACTCAGTAAGGAGGACAGTGATACCCAGATGCTGGTGAAACCATTCACTTGAAGAGTGCAGTCAGTGTTTGAATCCAGGTACCAGTGTTGAGCCCTAGGATTTGACCAGTCTGTTTCCATGTCCCTCCTGCTGTCTATAACATGGCCACTAGGTCACATGGTAGATGCCATGGTTTGCCCAAAACTGTTATTATATATTTTTTCAGACAGAGATTTATAAAGGCTGAAAATGCCAGGTGCTTCTATTTCAGCATCCTTGAAGCTGGAACTCAGTTCACAGGACCTGAGGGGAGGTGTACAGTGGGTTTTCAGAGAAAGGTTTCTTCTCCCTGTGAAAGGAAGCGAGAAGAAATGCTCCCTTTCACTTCCTGTATGTTTCCAACTGCTGCAATAACAAATGAACACAAGCGTGGGGGCTTCAAACAAGACAAATGTATTCTCTCATAGCGATGGTGAACGGAAGTCCATAACACAGCACTGCGTCCGAAGCAAGGTTTCAGCACAGCCATATCCCTCCAGGGGTGCCGGGGGAGCATCTGCTTCTTGCTTCTTTCAGCTTTGGAGGAAGTTGGCATTCCTTGGTTTGTGGCTGCATCAATCCCAGTTTCTGCCTCTGTGTGCACTTTCCTTATTCTCCCTTGGAAATTTTCAAAGCTTACAAACTTCAAGAACATTCAACAACCTAATCCCAATTCAAAGGATTTTTTTTCCCTTCACACGTTCCCCCACCTGATTTTTAAACACAGGGTACAGTGGTATCTGACGATATACCATTGACTCTGATTCTTTCCCAAAACACTAGACAAGATAGAAATTAATTATTAAAAATTCATAAATACACAATGTTGTAAAGCAACTGTACACCAATAAAAAGAAAACAAAAATTCATCAGTTATTTATGTCTAGAAATTCTGTTTTAACAACTTCTCAAACCAAGATAAGTAGGCCCTTTCATTCATAAGTGAACATGACTTGACTATTTATTCTAGAAGATTCTTGCCCAGGAAAATGAGACTTAACAAATAATTTGATGGTGTCAGGAAATTCCTGTTAATATGTTTGTCCAGAGTGTGCTGAGTGACCCAGCACAGCTATTAAAGCACACGCACAGACCAAAATAGGGTTTCCCTGGTAGCTCGGACAGTAAAGAATCCGCCTGCAATGTGGGAGACCTGGGTTCGATCCCTGGGTTGGGAAGATCCCCTGGGGGACGGCATGGCTACCCACTCCAGTATTCTTGCCTGGAGAATCCCATAGTCCATGCGGTCCCAAAGAGTCAGATGGAGTTGGACTGAGCAACAGCGCACAGCACAAAAGCCGTTTGCTGAAATGGAGAAGCAGCTCCCCTATTGAGACCACAGAGAGCTCCCCTGAGCAAACCTCTCACTGACCAAGCCGTAGTTCCTTCTCTAGATTCACTTCAAAACACTTGTACCTACCAACCCGAAATACGTGATGCCAGAAACTTGGTGCAGTTCACAATCAGTCCTCTGCCTTGAAAGACCCACCTGAAACCCCTTGACTCCCCAAACCCTACCCAGCAACAATTGCTATAAATAACCTCTGGGGGCTCCCCTCTGGGACATGGTAAGACTCTGCCAACGTGAAGTTTCCCTTCACCTCAGGATGTCCAATAAACTTGGCTTTGCTTGATCAATAGATTTTTCCAGAGGTAGTTTGGAGAGCTGATGGCAATACCTCTACCAGTTTGTGAGTTAACTTCGCTTCCTTAAATAAGTTCCAAATTCTGGTCTGGACCACAAGGACAGTTGTAGGTGGGGATTGATGAACGGCTGCTCTTACCTGACATTTTTCTTTTCAGCTTTCCAGAGACCACTCTGGGGGCTCCAGTCCCACTGTGTAGAAAGCAGTTATTGGGCAGTTAGGGAATTGGGAGCCTGGTTGCCAGTGCCTGGCATAGCGCTTGTTTTCCACTTTCCATTTGTCTTCCCAAATGGATCTAAAGACCCAACTCTGAGAATGACAGGAGAGATATAGTCCTACATTCTAAAGTAAGGTACTAGACAGTGGTAAAGAATCCACCTACCAATGCAGGAGACCCAAGAGACACAGGTTCAATCCCTAAATTGGGAGTATCCCCTGGAGTAGTAAATGGCAACCCACTCCAGTATTCTTGCCTGGAAAATTCCATGGACAAAGGAGTCTGGTGGACTATAGTCCATGAGATTGCAAAGAGAGACACGACTGAGTGACTCTGCACCCACACACACAGAGACACATTATTTAACCCAGGTACAAACTAGCAGAACTATTCTTATAACCTCTACCCCATCACCCACCTCCACCCCATCACCCACCTCCACCCCATCACCCACCTCCAGCCTACAATAGAGAAGACTGTATGTTTGAGAGAGGCCTTGGGGAGCCTCTTTGGGCCTGCTATTGCATTTTCTCCCCTCTTCAACTTGATGTTTAAAACCCATTTATATTGAGACCCACAATTGAAGTGTATAAACCGAAACAAAATTTTCATAAAATAATGACTATCCTTGTTACAGGTAGTGCACGTCTATATTTCTTTTTTTGATTCATTATATTCTGTTTCTTTCTTTCATCCTTTCTTTCTTTTTTCCTTTCTTTTGGCTGCAGGATCTTAGTTTCCAACCAGGGATCTTAGTGTCCAACTCTTGTCCCCTGCAGTGGAAGTGTGGACTCTTAGCCACTGGACCACCAGTGAAGTCCCCTTCATTATTCTGATTTTTCTTTAAAAATGTTTTTGATGTGGATCATTTTTAAAGTCATTACTGAATTTGTTACAATATTGCTTCTGCTTTATGATTTGGTTTTTTGGCCAGGAGGTGTGTGGGGTCTTGGTTCCCTCACCAGGAAGGTGAAGTCTTAACCTTTGGACCACCAGGGAGGTCTCCTTCATTATTTTTAAAACGTAGTTGCCAATCTCTACATGAATTTGACAACCAATGGACACACAAACCCCAGGTTGAAGAGCGCTCTCAGAGCTATAGAAATCAGGGCATCTAAAATGAAATGGTGGCAGCATCTCAGTCCAGGTGAGGTGATGGGAAGCTCAGTTTTAAGTCCACAGTCTCAATCCAGAGGAGTCGTGGAGCCAAGTGATTTCAGGCTTGCTAATGAGTCACGGTCCACGGAATGAAAAGTGGTGATAAACCCAGGTCCATTCCTAGACTTCACTGGGGTCGCCAATTTCCAGACAAGGCTGGGAGAAATAGGAGCCAGCACACCTGTCTCTGACATAGCCACTTAATCCCTGGGACAGTTTCTCACGATATTTCCTTCTTTCCTTTTTCCAGTGGATGGTGATTCTAAAATCCAGGGTGTACAAATAAAAAGCTAATGTATTTTAGGCTCCTGGTAACTGGAGGAGAAACAGTTGAGGACAGTAACAGTGAATGTTCTACTGGGAAGAAAGAGTCTTTTTCTTTTTAATTGAAGTATAGTTGATTTACAATGTTGTTAGTTTCTGTGTACAGAAGTATGATTCAGCTATATAACTGAAAAAACTTGTAGAACATATATACACATATATCTGTATAATTTTCAGTCTTTTCCCTTATAGGTTATTATAAGATATTGAATACAGTTCCCTGTGCTATATAGGAGGTCCTTGTTGTTTATCTATTTTGTATATAATAGTGTATGTCTGTTAATTCCAAACTCCTAATTTATCCCTCCACCTCATTTCCTCTTTGTAACCATAAATTTGTTTTTGATGTCTGTGGGTCTATTTCTGCTTTGCAAATAGGTTCATTTTGTAGCATTTTTAAAGATTTCTCATATAAATAATATCATATTTGTCTTTCTCTGACTGACATTTCACTTAGTATGGTCATCTCTAGGTTCAACCATGTCACTACAAAAGGCATTATTTCATTTCCTTTTATGGCTGAGTAATAGTCCACTGTGGGCTTCCCAAGTGGCCCAGTGGTAAAGAGTCTCCCTGCCAAGGCAGGAGACGCAGGTCTGATCCCTGGGTCAGGAAGGTCCCCTGGAGAAGCAAACCCACTCCAGTATTCTTGCCTGGGAAATCCCATGGATAGAGGAGCCCGGCAGCTTACAGTCCATGGGATTACAAAAGAGTCAGACACGACTTAGCAATTGAAAAATAGCAACAACCAAATAGTCCATTGTAGATATGTACCACATCTTCTTTATTCATTGAAAGAGTCTTTGCTTGAGGAGAAATGACTCCTTCCCAAGTCCTGGTTAGATACTGTGTGACTTTGGGAAATGCCTGTATATGAATGCAAACTCCTTTTATCATTATCTTCCACAGAATAAACAATTTTCTCCACATTTCCTGAGAAACCACAATGTAGAAAGCTTTGTCAAGATTCTAAAAGTCTTAACCATGAGAAAAGAGTGATAATGTAAATAAGTTCTTTAACTTCTGTTGAGAAAAACAGGAAAATCAGGAAATCATGTAAAATCAGGAAAATCATTTTCATAATTCCAGCTGTCCTCAGAGCTCTTTGCCTGTCTCTTCAGAAACAAAGACCCCACTGGCCCATTTCCTCCTGCTCTAACGTCTCACATTCAAACAGAATGTCATGTTTAGAGTCAGACACAGAGGTTGTAGAATCTCATTTTTAATAAATTAAATAAGGTTGTCACACTGAATAATGAACTTATCTACAAAACAGTAATGGAGTTACAGATGTAGAAAATAAAATTACGGTGACCAGGGACTAAGGGGGAAGAGGGATAAATTGGAAGATTGACATTGACATATACACACTACTATATAAAAAATGAGTAACTAATAAGAACCTATTATATAGCACAGGGAAGTCTACTCAACACTCTGTAATGTCCTCTATGAAAAAGAATTTAAAAAGGAGTGGATATACATGTATGTGTAAAACAGATTCATGTTCAATACACTTGAAACTAAAACAGTGTAAATCAACTATACTCCAAGAAGGCTTTCTAGGTAGTCCTAGTGGTAAAGAACCCATCTGCCAATGCAGGAGACACAAGATATGTAGGTTCCACCCCTGGATCGAGAAGATTCCCTGGAAGAGGGAATGGCAACCCACTCCATTTTTCTTGCTTGAAAAATTCTATGGGCAAAGGAGTCTGGTGGGCTACAGTCCACGGGGTCGCAAAGCGTCAGACATGACTGAGCATGCACTTTTTTTGTTGTTGTTTTATACTCCAAGAAAAATTATTTTTAAAAAACAACACAAAAATCAAATAGAGTCTTAGTCCATTCTGAATGACATAAGCCACAAAGTAGTGACAGGGTTGGAGAAAAGTTCCTACCCATGGCAAAACCAACTTTGCCCAAGCAAGAGCATTTAGCTCCAGAATCAAGTTAATGATGGAGAAGTTATCCAGAGATCATGGCGTTACACAACAAAACCCGAATGCGCATGCGCAAACTATGGCCGGAACCCACCACAGCGTCAAAATCTTTCCCGGCAAACGCCGCTGGGCCGCGCCTCGCTGCTTCTCCACTGACCGTTCCTCACACACTCCGGGGTTGGTTCCTTTCATCCCTCACGGCCACCAACCACATTTCCCTTAGCGTGGGGACTGCTGAGTGCTGGGGATGGGAGAGAACCCAGTGTGACCTTCCCTGGATTAGCGCCCCCGCGAGAGGTTCTCTGCCTTTCCCAGCAGGGCTGATAGCGTCTGGGAGGGGGAGTGAACCCCAAACGGCCCAGAAAGAAACGCAGAATCTCACAAAGGCCTCCGGACCGCTGCCTGGAAGACCCGGTGCCGCAGCCACGTTCAAGAACGCCAACGGAGGGAAACAGGAAAATCATTTTTTAAAATATAGTAGTTTCCTTTATTATGCAACGCTACAACAGCGCTCTGAGGAAACGGTCAGGGAACCTTACCCATTGTACAGATAAAGACACCCACCAGAGAAATAGAGATTTACTTAACGTTCCTTATCTAGCAAGTGGCAGAACCAAGACTCAAGTCAGTTGTAATGCCAAGGCTAACTTTCTTTCCTTGGGCTCATCAAGGGCAGAAGGCGGCAGGTAGAGGCTTGGAGCAGAGTGAGGAGACAAAGCTTGTGAGAAAGCATTGGGTGACAGGCCTGAGTTCAAGTCCCAGTTTTCATCTCAGCGTCCCTTCCAGGGCTGAGACGCTGATATGTGAGAAAACACTCCACTTCTGGGAGGGAAGATGTTATATTAACTCCCTGTTGCATTTTATGAAACAACATTTACTTGTAAAACTTCAGGGCTTCCCTGGTGGCTCAGTGGTCAGGAATCCGCCTAAAAATGCGGAAGATACCAGTTAGATCCCCTGTTTGGGAGGATCCCCTGGAGAAGAAAATGGCAACCCACTCCAGTATTCTTGCCTGGAAAATTGTATGGACAGAGGAGTCTGGTGGGCCACGGTCCATGGGGTTGCAGAGTGGGACATGACTGAGCGCACACGCACATGTATGTGACCATTAGGGGCTGAAGTGATTTAATCCTGAAGGCCTGTCATGTTATTTCTTTTGAAAAAGAATGTGCCATCTGTTTGAGTCCTCTCTCTGGGTCCTTTGAATTAATTTTTAAAAAATTCCTTAAAACAGGGAAACATGCAGAAACACATTCAGTATTATTTCTGAAGTTTTTCTAACAACATATTCGGACTTCTGAGTCCAATGAGATCCTGGACACTCTTGCAACTGGCATGGCAAGCTCTCCTGTGTGGGAAACTTGTGTGTGGTTTACACAATGACCCTCTTTGGAGCCGGGAACCTCTTAATCTGCTGTTTCTTGTTTACTCACTTAAGAAACATTGAACTGAGTGCTGTGCAGTGGGTGGGTGGTGGGGACACGCTGGTCCCTACTCTCAGAGATGCAGACGAGTGGAGGAGGTCAAGCTATAAATAGGATCTGATGATATAAGAGTGGGTGGTTCAGAGCACACAAGCTGGAAAGCGATAGACCTTTGGGTGGATCCCAGCTTCAGGGATCCTGTGACTTTGGGCACAATCTTTCCTGGGTTGAGTTCATTTTTTCTTTTACAGAAGCAAGTAACAGTAAGATCTGCCACACAGGCTCCTTGTGAGGATGAAACAAGCAAGTATATGTAAAAAGCTAGGCATTACCTAGCACGTGGTGGTGTGATTTAGTCGCTAAGACGTGTCCAACTCTTGCGATCCCGTGGACAATAGCCTACCAAGCTCCTCTGTTCTTGGGATTCTCCAGGCAAGAATACTGGAATAGGTTGCCACTTCCTTCTTCGGGGGATCTTTCTGACCTAGGAATCAAACCCAGGTCTCCTGCATTGCAGTCAGATTCATTACTGACTGAGCTTGTAGTAATATCTCAATAAATATCAGCCTTGACAGAGGAGATTCTGGAAAAGCTTCCCAGCTTCCTGATGGTCTGGAGGTTAGGATTCTGGACTTTCACTGTTGGGACCTGGGTTCAATCCCTGATGGAGTTATCAGGGAATTAAGATCCTGCAAGCCACAGAGCATAGCAAAAATAAATAAATAAATAAATAAAACAAAACAAAACAAAACCAAAAAACCCCAAAGGAATGACTTCCCAGAAAATGGGGCCCCACAGCAGGAAGAGGCAGGATAATGAGCAGTGCTTCTCAACCAGAGCGACATTTAGCAATGCCTGGAGACGACTTTGGTTGTCACGGTGGGGTGGGTGGGTGGCGGGTGGTGAATACTACTGGCCTCTAATGGGTAGAATCCAGGGATGCTGCCAAAATCCTACAGTGCACAGAATGGCCCCCAGGATAGGACAGTCCTCAGCAAAGAACTGTCCGGTCCAAATGTCAGTTGCGCTGAGGTTGAGAAACCCTGGGTTAGAGCATGAATTCTGTAGCCCAAAATGCCTGGGTTTTGCAGCAAATGGAAATCTTGTTTCTCTTCTCTCTTAGGTTTCTTAACAGGAGGCTGCCAATGAAAGTAGCAAAAGAGATTGGGAGGAGGAAAGGGGAATTCATATTGCACACAGGAGGCTAGAGAAGAAGTAACCGGTATGATAAATGGTTACAATTCAAGGCTTTGTGTACACCTAACTTAGCACAGGAAAGGGAAGGGGAGAGATGATTCTAGGGGAAGAACACAATATAGGCATCTTTAGGAAGACAAATGGATTTTTAGAAAAACAGGAGATAAATTTTACGATAACATTTGTCTACACAGGTATGAGGAGTGCTTTCCGTCTTTCTTCTTCAGGATGACAAATCTCCCCCAAAGAGGGATCTGCTTTAAGTTTACTTTGGAGAGTAAAAATTACCCCTTAGAGAGGATTTATGACTGTCTTCATTTCTCAGAAGTCTCTGCTTTGGGTCAGATAAGGGAATCTCTGAGAAGACTTCTTTCTGTATCTGTTGAATTTCAAATGTCTTCAGCTTAAATGAACCTTGGCATCAAGGGGAGACCCAGGGAGACCCAGATGTTTAAATTCTGGCTCTGTCACTTATTAGCTGTGTGACTCTGGGCAAGTTACTGAACATTTCTGTGCCTTACTCACCTCATTTGTAAACCAGTAAATTGAAAAAAGTTAACTGAGTTATTGATCGGTATCTGGAATGTACTAAGTAGTACATTTATACTTACATAAATTCCAGTGTCCAAATCCTAAGGGATATTTTCCCCCACATCAGGAGTAACAACCTCTTTCTGCGTCTTTCACAGCTTCTAGGAAAATCACCCTCAGTTTCATGGAGTTCTAATGATTCTTTCCTTTGGTCTTTACATCTTTAGCCACATCTCAGCCTGGTTTAGATTCCCAGGTGACTCAGTGGTAAAGAATTTGCCTGCCAGTGCAAGAGACCCGGGTTCAATTCCTGGGTAGGGAAGATACTCTGGAGGAGGAAATGGCAACCCAATCCAGTATTCTTGCCTGGAGAATCCCATGGACTGAGAAGCCGGCTACAGTTCGTGGGGTCACAAAGAGTCGGACATGACTGATCAGGCACAGATGCAGCCTAGTTTACTTGGCTCCTTTAATCCAGCATGATTTAAAATTCATACATAAGATGTGCATCGTAAAAATGTGATAGCTGGAGAAAGGGCAGATGGGGCAGGCAAGAAGCAGAGCTAGGGAGAACCGTTACTAGCATCTCTTCAGAAACTTCTGCTTTTATTATGCTTTTCTCCCCCCATTTTCCCTTCTGTTCAAGACATATCTCCCATATCCCTCCCCCCCTCCCCCCGAAACAATCCTCTGCTATTTTTCTTAAGAACTATCATGGTAAAGCTTTCTTGATTCTTACTGTTTTAGGGCATTTTAGAATAATAGTCTCTGCTTGGATACTTGAAGGATTGATGAGCACTCAGATTCTTGGATTTTTTTTTTTTTTATGGTTTCTCTCTTAACAGAGCAAAAGGCCAGGTGGACTAATGGTGTATTTACACGAACACCAGCACGTGAGCCACTCACGAAAGAAAAGGATTAGAATCACCATTATCTACGGCACATGAGTCCAGGATGGAGCATACCCAAAACAGGGTGTTGTTTTTTGTTTTTGTTTTGTTTTTTCCTCTGAATATTTCTCCTCCACTTTTTTCTCTCATGTTCCTTGTGATTATCAAAATCTGTCCTTTGGGCTGAATCCTTTCTGAAATTTCATCACCTGACTCCATTCAAAACTTTCTGAACTTAAGAAGGAATCCAGTAGGGTCTGTGAGACTTGAATTCACTCAAGACCACCGTCACCTTCTTTCTCAGTGACAATTTTCAGCCTCCTTTTGGATCATTTCACTGTATTGTTCCTTGTGTCAGTCCTTGGACCAGAGAAACATTTTTCAAAGCATCAATGCTACCTGAAGTGTCAACTGAATCCAGAATTGTATTTAGGATATTCAAAATAAGATGAGAGGAAGAAACCATATGCACAATACATTTGAGACACAGCATATCATGATGCTGGTTTATTTTCCTTAAACAGCTAGTCCAAGAAGGGTCATCAAGGTCATTAGCAAAAATACTTCCTCTCTTGCCTGTAGCATCTTCCAAAACATGGACATCAGTGAACCCACTTCCTTATAAAAAGGCTCTGACAGGGACTAGGCTGCTTGTTCCATCTACTATTCTTATGAAATAAGTTATGGAATTGGAATTGGTTATTGGGGCAGATTTATAGACTTTTGTGATTCACCTTCCATCAGAGCTGATTTGACAAAATAGAGCTAAAAATACCTCATCATAAAACAGCTTCATGCAAATATGTTCCATGATTCTAAAACTGGGAGTACACTGCCAGTGTCAGAAGAATAAGGATATATATTTTTCCAGGTCAAAATGCACCCTAAGAGAATAGTTCCTTGTTTTCTTTTGTAAATAAACACTCAAGAATTCTTAGTAAGTAGTCCTGGGTTCATTTGTTTGTGTTTCTGCTGCTGCTTTTTCTTTTTCCTTCCATCGCTGTCTGCTTCTCTTTCTTCACAAAGACCTTAAAAAGAGTAACATTTCTCTTGCTTCCTTGTTTCCTACTTGAGGTTCTATCCCTGAAGTTATTAGGCTTTCGTAAGGTTACTAGTGTGGATTTCAGTAAAACTAAAATGGTTACTATCAAAATTTGAATTTACTGTGATCCATTTTAAAACTGATAATTATGCTTTTTTAAAGGAATAATTTTATTAGTAGCTGAAATCTTGGGAAAAGAGGTTGTGACCAAATCCAGCATGTAGCCTGTTTTAAATACAGTCATTGAGCTAAGAATATTTTTACATTTTGAAATGATAACAAAAAACAAAACAAAATCCAAACAGAGAGCAAATGCAACTGACATTGTATGTGGCTTGCAAAACTTTACTATTTGCTCTTTGACTTTTTATAGAAAACACTTGCTAACTCCTATTCCTATTCCTTTCTCTTCTGGCTTGATAGATCACTAATCTAGTTATCTCTACATTGCCCAACTGAGCCGGTGTTTTCTACCTGGTCTATTTTTTTGGTCTAAAAGCACTTATAACATTATTCCTTGGATTTATTTTTTGTGGTGACTAATTTTTGAATGTTATTCATGCATTTACATCAACTGAGCTTCTTCAACATTCCAGGTACTGAGATACTACTTGGGGTAAACTAAACTGTGATTACCAATAAAGCCTAAAGTCCAGTGATTTAAAGATATATTTCAAACAAATAATAGATTCATTTAAGCTTCCTTTAAAAACTTGCTCTTAACAGTAAATATGCATTCTTGTGTTTTTTTTTTTTTTTTTTGCATTCTTGCTATTTCATAACTTAAAAGTCTCCTATGGTTTCTCTTTGCCTATAGGTCAGAGCGCAAAGTACTTAGCCTTGGTGGGCTATTAGGGATTTCCACAATTGTCATTTTATTTTATTTTTATTAATATTTTCTTTTTCTTTTTTTTATATGGTGATTTTTCTTTTCTTTTCTTTTCTTTTTTTTTTTTTTTGATGTGGGCCTTTAAAGTTTTTACTGAATTTGTTCCAATATTGTTTTTGTCTTTTTTTTTTTTATGTTTTTATTTTTTGACCGTGAGACATGTAGAATCTTAGCTCCCTAACCAGGGGTTGAACCCGAATCCCCAGCATTGGAAGGTGAAGTCTTACCACTGGACCACCAGGGAAGTTCCCACAATTGTCTTTCTAATCTCCCTTCTCACATGGACCCTACACAGGATCAGCTGGGCTATTCATCATCACCCAAACATAAGCTGTTCTTTGCTTTATCCATTCTAGTAAACATGCCAATCTCACATCTTAGAAAAATACTCTATTTCCACCAAAAACAAAATGAGTTGATAGAAAAATTGTTATGAAGGCACGGTGGTTCGGAGCAGTAAACTCTTCTTATATAAGTCCTATTTAACCTGCTGAACAGCTTCATCCTCAAATATTAAAGGACAGTGAATTTAAAACATTGAACAAGACTAGTGTGTCAGGCCTGGTACTGTGGATGAAGCATAGTCCTTGTTCTCAAAAGCCATCAAAGTTTAGAACTCAAACTTACCTCTGTATCTCTTGGCCTCCTCTCCTCCTCATTCACTCATTCACTCATCCATTCATTCAGTAAACTTCTATGAAGCAGTGATCAAGCACACAGGAGTCATCAGGCCCCACCTCGGCCACCTGGCACATCAACCAACAATTGCAAGTTCAAGGCCTGAGGAATGCGGGATCCTCTGGGAGCATGGAGGCCTATAACCAGGGAGGGCTGGGAGAGGTGGCGTGGCCTAGCAGAAGGTACTCAGGAGTTTGGTCTTTAAAAATTTGGAGGAAGTAGTTGAGCAAAAAGTAGACAGAGAAGTGTCCCAATGAGATTTCTCACCTCAGCTATAGCTGTGGTGAGTCATCTATAGCTGTGACTATTATTACTTTTTGGAAACACCATCCTTGCCCAAGAATGGAGGAAAATGTTATTGAAGGGGTCGGGGTTATTTTTTCCATTGGTTTCCCTTTTACCAGATTGCATGGCTTAACAATAGAAAATGCTCTTTGGTATATTTAATCTTTTGCCATAAGTGATAAGTCCAAGTTAAATTTTTACCAGTGGGACTATAAGGTTTCTAAATGCATCACCCCACCCTTCTTATGTGTGAGCATCCCTTACCTCTTGACCTCACCCCCATCTTCCTCCTGGGACAGATTCCTTTCCCTTCCTAACTCTTGATGTTTCTTACATCAGATCTTGAGTCTAACATACAGCCCCCTCAAATTCCTCAGCTAAATCACGAACAAATGAATAGAAGATGTGAGACTCCTGAGATAAAGTGGGTCCTGTCTATTGTTTTCTGCCCATTTTTATATCAAGGTAATTCATGATCAGAGCATAAACAGCTCTCCCAATATAGCCATGCAGCCATGATCTAGAAAGCCAGAGGGTTCACCAAACATCATTTATTTTAAAAATGAGAATTTCTCTGGCCAGTTCTGGAAAGCAAAATGCATCAGTGGCTGTTGTACTCGATAATGCTGAGATCCCACAGAGGAAATTAAATGTCATGAGATGCTCGCTCTTTTTTTTTTTTTTTTTAGCAGCTATCCCAGTTATCATTTTAATCACACAAGTAACTCCTATGCTTTATGTCCCCTTGTCAGAATGCCAGTTGTTCATGTTTTTCATTCACTGGAATGTTTTTAGTGACTAGCCTTCCATCTTGTTTTTGATTACACAGAACTCCTGGAGTTAAGTGTTCTAAAAATAATCCATCAGCTCTGTTCTTTACCCATTATACTGATGCTGTCTTCTCCCTCCTCTTGCAGGGTGTCTGTGCTCTTCCTGTATAGCTACAGAGATGACTACTCTTAATCATGAGAGTTGGTAAAAGTGTTCTTCACAGAGTACAGGGCAGCATAAAGAGCATCACAGGAGAGTCACGTGAGAGAGAGAAGGGTACCCAAAAGGCATGGTCCTGTGGGGGAAGGGAGACTTCCCCCTTGATGCCTTTTGAGTTCTGTGGTTGGACTAATAATAAAATTTTTACACAAGACAAATTAGCAGGAGAAAAAGACAGCAATTTTAATTCATGCACACAAGGATGCCCTATCACCTTTAAAAAAAAAATACCCATCCACCACTGACCCATTCCTCTAAGGGCCTTCCTCCCCAATAAACAATACTACTCTGAGTGAATCAGATAGACTTAGTCACACATACAGGTAAACCAATGGCTAACAGAGGTAGACCTAGCATCACTCCTGGGAGAAAAGTTTTAACGCAAAGAGATGAGTTTCCAGTTACAAAATTGTAGCCATTGAGGAATGGGGCAGGGAGAGCTCTCCCATGGTTTTTCCCATTTTTCCATATCAAGAAAACATTAAGCCATAAAAGTAGTTGTTATCTGCTTTGTCTATTCAAAAATTGTAATATTTACCAAAAAACCCAGTGTCCACTCAAACTCCAATACGTAATAGTGCAAAAGATGTTTGGAGTCCTTTTTAGTTGCTAAATTGTGTCTGACTCTTTGCAGACCCCAGGGACTATAGCCCACCAGGCTCCTCTATCCATAGGATTTCCCAGGCATGAATACTGGAATGAGCTGTCATTTCCTTTTTCAAGGAATCTTTCCAACACAGGGATCAAACCCATGTTTCCTACTCAGCAGGTGGATTCTTTACCAGTGAGCTTATGTGGAAAGCCCTAAAAGATGTTTAAATGTACATTTTAAATATAAAATACCTAGAACTTTGCTGATGGTCCAGTGGCTAAGAGTTTGAGCTTCCAGTGCAGGGGATGTGGATTCAACCCCTGGTCAGGAAATTAAGATCCCACATGCTGTGCAGTAAGGCCAAAAAAAGAAAATTAGACAAATAAATATAAATACCTAGAATAAATAACATGCCTTTTTGGTCTCAGAATGGGACAGTATGTTTAGATCCTCCTAGACTTAGAGTAAATTTGCAAAATTATAATACCCATGGTAAGCCAATACATTTCAAAATAAATAATGAACTTAAACTAAGTACTACTTAAAGGCTTATAAATGATATACTCTCCATGACGAACTGAGACTGTGGTTTTGACTAAAGGTTTTCACCCCAAATGCCACAAATATGGGCGCAACTTTCTATTTGACTTCTGAGAACTTCTTCTTTCAAAATAGACCTCAAACCAGATACCAAAAGACCCCCGTCTGCATTAGACACATTCTAAACTGATTTTATTATTCAGCAAGTGACATTAAGTTCCACCCTAGAAGATAATAGTTTATGGCTAACTTTGCTGTATAGTTTCCAGACTTTGCTTCATCAGGTGAAAGAACATGAGGACCAGCAAAGCAGGGGGCCCCAAGGAGTCCCCAGACTTGCAAGTTCAAGTTTCTATATGCTGCACACTGAGCCGATTGATTGACTCATGGCTACACAGAGAGATGTGGCCACTAAAAGTCAGACTTCACTGGTCCTAACTCATGAATGTTTGTGGGGAAAATCACAATGCAGGGCTTATTTTTTATTGCTGTTGTTTTTGAGGTGTAATTTACATATGATAAAATTCAATGTGTGTTTTCAGGTGTATAGTTCTCTAGATTTTGACAAATTTGGTCATGCAATCACCATCACAATCAAAAGTCTCTCATATCAGAAAGTTCCCCAGTCATTTTTGTAGCCAATACCCCCAACCCCTTCACTCCTGGCCCCTGGAAGCCAGCAACCTGGTTTCTGTCCCTATCACTTTGCCTTTTCTAGAATGTCATATAAATGGAAACATAGAGTAAATAGGCATTTATATCTGGCTTCTTTCATTTAACAAAATGCTTTGGGGACTCCTCCAGGTTATGGCATGTATCAATACTTCATTCTTATTATTGGTGAATAATCTTCCAATTATGGACATACCAGAATTTGCATATCTATGCATTGTTGAGGGATATATGGGTTGTTTCTAGCTTTTATTTTTCCTTTACCCCCCCCCACTTATTTATTTTTTTTAATTGAAGGATAATTGCTTTACATAATCTTGTGGTTTTCTGTCATGCATCAAAAAGAATCAACCCAGGTACAACCAAGTTTTAAAAAAAATTTTTGACCTTGCCTTGCAGCCTGATCTTAGCATCCGGATTAGGGATCAAACCCACGTCACCTGCATTGGAAGCACAGAGGCTTCACCACTGGACAGCCAGGGAAGTCCCATAGTTCTAGTTTTTAATGCTGATTAAAGCTATTAAAAATTTGCTTATAAGTTTTGGAGTAGATATCTTCACTTTTATTGGTTGAATACCTACAAGTGGGATTCTTGAGGTATATGGTAAGTGTACATGTAATTTTATAGGAAACTTCCAAACTGTTTTTCAAAGTGGCTGTACCATTCACATCAGCAATATGTCATCACTGCAGTTGCTCTGCATCCTTGTCAGTAATAGATCTTGCCAGTTTCCTTGATTTGAGCCATTTTAATCATAATTCATGGACTTTGGATGTAGGCTGAGCTATAACTATGCCAGCAAATTTGGAAAACTCAGCAATGGCCACAGGAATGGAAAAGGTCAGTTTTTATTTCAAGCCCAAAGAAAGGCAATGCCAAGGAATGCTCAAACTACCGTACAATTGCACTCATCTCACATGCTAGCAAAGTAATGCTCAAAATTCTCCAAGCCAGTCTTCAGCAATATGTGAACCATGAACTTCCAGATGTTCAAGCTGGTTTTAGAAAAGGCAGAGGAACCAGAGATCAAATTGCCAACATCCGCTGGATCATCGAAAAAGCAAGAGTTCCAGAAAAACATCTATTTCTGCTTGATTGACTATGCCAAAGACTTTGACTGTGTGGATCACAATAAACTGTGGAAAATTCTGAAAGAGATGGGAATACCAGACCACCTGACCTGAGAAATTTGTATGCAGGTCAGAAAGCAACAGTTAGAACTGGACATGGAACAATGGACTGGTTCCAAATAGGAAAAGGAGTACGTCAAGGCTGTATATTGTCACTCTGATTATTTAACTTATATGCAGAGTACATCATGAGAAACGCTGGGCTAGAAGAAGCACAAGCTGGAATCAAGATTGCTGGGAGAAATATCAATAACCTCAGATATGCAGATGACACCACCCTTATGGCAGAAAGTGAGGAAGAACTAAAGAGCCTCTTGATGAAAGTGAAAGAGGAGAGTGCAAAAGTTGGCTTAAAGCTCAACATTCAGAAAACTAAGATCATGGTATCTGGTCCCATCACTTCATGGCAAATAGATAGGGAAACAGTGGAAACAGTGGCTGACTTTATTTTTCTGGGCTCCAAAATCACTGCAGATGGTGATTGCAGCCATGAAATTAAAAAATGCTTACTCCTTGGATGGAAAGTTATGACCAACCTAGACAGCATATTAAAAAGCAGAGACATTACTTTGCCAACAAAGGTCTGTCTAGTCAAGGCTATGGTTTTTCCAGTGGTCATGTATGGATGTGAGAGTGGGACTATAAAGAAAGCTGAGTGCCGAAGAATTGATGCTTTTGAACTGTAGTGTTGGAGAAAACTCTTGAGAGTCCTTTGGGCTGCAAGGAGATCCAACCAGTACCCCCTAAAGGAGATCAGTCCTGGGTGTTCATTGGAAGGACTGATGTTGAAGCTGAAACTCCAATACTGTGGCCACCTGGTGCGAAGAGCTGGCTCATTGGAAAAGACCCTGATGCTGGGAAAGATTGGGGGAAGGAGGAGAAGGGGATGACAGAGGATGAGATAGTTGGATGGCATCACAGACTCAATGGACATGGGTTTGGGTGGACTCCGGGAATTGGTGATGGACAGGGAGGCCTGGCATGCTGCGGTTCATGGAGTCACAGAGTCAGACATGATTGAGTGACTGAACTGAACTGAGCTATAAAATTAAACACTCTGCTAGCCACATGGTACTGGGTTGAATAGTATTCCCTTCAAATTCACATTCACCTGGAACCTCAGAATAGGACCTGCTTTGGCAAGCAGCTGTAATTTTTTTTTTTTTTTTTTTTTGGCAGCTGTAACTAGTTAATTTTTTTTAGTGTTTTATTTATTTAAAAATTTTTTTTAAATTTGTATTAGAGGATAGTTGATTTACGACCCGGATTTGATCCCTGGGTCCGGAAGAGCCCCTGGAGAAGGAAATGGTTACCGACTGCAGTATTCTTGCCTGGAGAATTCCATGGACAGAGGAGCCTAGCAAGCTACAGTCCACGGGGTCGCAAAGAGTTGGACATGACTGAGCACGGAGGAGCAGTATAGTTGATTTACAGTGTGTTAGGTCCAGGTGGACAGCAAAGGAATAAGTTATACATATACACATATTCACTCTTTTTAAGGTTCTTTTCCTATATAGGGCATTACAGTATTGGGTAGAGTTTGTGCTATATAGTAGGTCCTTATTAGTTATCTATTTTATATGTAGTAGTGTGTATATATCAATCCCAATATCCCAGTTTATCCCTCCCC